>NC_088100.1:65827964-66132131 GCF_036370855.1 Dromaius novaehollandiae
ACTAGTGGAGGCAAAGGAGGCTCTGAACTATACTGAAGCAGAAAAATTTGGCCCTACCAACTAAAAAAAAAAAAAAAAAGACCTGTGAAGTCTGCACGTCCGTGGGGCAGGAATTGGGCACTTAGCTACAGATATTAAAAGTGAACATCACACATGTCCTGCTGGTAAAATTTTCCCCAGTATATAAGAGCTGAAGCCTGCATAAGGAGTCAAAATCTCTGTGTAAATAGTTGGGTGGAAAAATAAGACACTACAATTTGGAGCGACCTAAATAATTGCACCGGAAGATTCCCATACGATTGGCTGTATGTACCAATGGAGCTGAATAAATAATGAACAGATAGATGCATGCAGTTTTTAGTGCATGTTATGAGACATGTAGGTGGTTCTGTGTGTCTAAATACTATGTTCTCCCCAGAAGGGAAGGCAAGATTGGCTGAACCACTTCTTCAGCTGTCCCTCCTTTTTGATCCACACTTGAAATCATTGCTATTGAGAACTGTCACATCATTTTAGAGAGAACACCAATGCCTTCTATCACAGTTAGACTGTCATTAATGTAGGTTTGGTACTGGAGACAGGAAAGTGATATGGTTTTGGAAATCAGTGCTGATGACTAGCAGTCAGAGGAGGACATGAGTGTGACTGCAAGCTCTCCTCCTTCCAGTTTCTTTATGTTTGGTATCCTCACTTTCCACCATCGAGTGCAGTGAAGTTGCAACAAATAGTAGTAAATATCCTTCCCAGTCATCCTTTCTCAAACAAGAGGCCTTAGAAGTGATGATATAGAATAGCCACTTCTCTCTTTCCCATTTGAGCACTGCTCATATTGTTTTATATTTCATTTTATTTGACACTAAACTGTTTGTCTGCCCACTGTGTTGCCTGCAAAGGCACGTATTTGTGAGCTTTAGTCCCTAGAGGACTCAGATTTGCTCAGTAGCACCAATCTGTTTGCAGTGCATAAATATTATTCCACTTTAGCAGCTCTTTTGCAATGATACTTATGACTTTGGTTGCCACCTTTACTTGAGTAATTTGTCCTTATAATATGTATATTTACTTCCCAGGCTGAAGTAATTTGTTCTTTTTTTTTCTCCCCAAAACACTAAAAGTCCTCATCAGCACAGCGTGTCCCCACCCCAATAAAACTCACAGCAGAGAAATATGGGTTTCATAACAAACAGAAAAAGAACCTTGCAATCAGCAAAAACAAACTGGAGCTCAGTAACGGTGAGACTCAGTGACACAAAGTTCTGGTGCAAATTTAAATCCCATCTTTTTGTTTGTAGCAGCGATGAATGGAGTGAGTGAATTAGTGCCAGCCTGAGAATTTTATATTAATACAATAAAAAACAGACTGATTAGAAATCTTTGGCTTCATCACTAACAATTACTTCTCTAACGTGGAGGAGTTCTAACTCTTGGTTTCTATTTGAATTTGATAAGCAATGTGGCAGCAAAGGAGATGACCTTACTGACATGCTCATGCCCTGGGACACAGACATGGTGATTCATACATTCAGAGATACCTCCATCCCCTGCATTACCTTTGCAGCCCAACCCTCAGCAGTACCTGAAAGAGAGAAGTTGTCAGGTTACAATGCAGAACTAAGAAGTTTGCCATCCAGCCATATCCACAAATCAATGGATTTTTCTACATGGCCTGTTCTGAAAGTGAGGAAAAAGGACCACATTGCTTCAACCTTCTGCTCATCTGATGCCGGAAGATGAACAAGCTGAAAACAACTGTTCTGGAGAATGGTAGCTGACTCTGCCTGTCATCTCTGCAGTCTGAAAGGTTGGAAGTAACTATGTAACACCATTCAAGGATGCGGAGAGGATCTATACTACGAAAACTGTCATTGTTCTCCACATTTTGTAGTGATTTTTGCTGTTCATAGAAATTCTAGGCATTTAAAAACTGATTTAGAATAATCGGAATTCCAAATCAGCAGAAGTCTCTTTCCAGTATTGATTTACTCTCAGAGGGTCATTCCTGAACACATTCATTACAGACACAATCTACAAATTCACAATAACACGTCAATCACTGGGCTGTTTATGTTGGGAGACACAATTGAAAGTGAATAATATAATTCAATAAAATTACTAGTCTTTTTATTTATTCATTTAAGCTACAGCCTGCTCAGATTCTTCAAGTTGAGCTACTGAAAGCCACTGTTATTTTTCTGCTGTTTCATGCCACTTTTGGTTGTTCTTATTTCACATGAGATTATTGTATTACTGTTACCAAACAAACAAACAAAAAAAAAAAAAAAAAAAGGAGAAAACACTTGTGGTGAAGTAGGAATAAAATGCAGTCTTGGATCAAAATGGACACCAGTGAGATTGACAGTGCTGTTAATTTTTAAAAATTGAAAACGTGTGTGTTTATACACACAGGCATCCTCCCTCAGGGGGCCAGCAGTCACGTCCCTCCCCTTTTGGGTGTTGATGTAAAAATAAAGTGAGAAAAAAAAGACACAAGAGGATGACCTCATTATATTGGGCCTAGTAGGGTTGTAGTAAGTCCTAGGAAGTGCCCAACTTTTACTCAGCTGCCTGTTGATACTATACACCTTGCCACTGCCAGGAGGGAGCCCTAGCAGAGGTAGCTCGTCAACAGCTAGCTGGTCCTGTGCCATGGGACCAGCAGGGCTAGCAGGGGGCCCTGGGGCAATGTAAGGCCCCAGAAAGCAAAGCAAGGGGCAAACCAGCCTGGCCTGTGGAAGCTGACATTGCAGGGGGCCACTGGGGCCTTACTGTGGTGCTACCTCAAGGCTTCTTTCAATAGGCAAAATTTAGTGATTCCATCAAGGATGGTGTGCAGGGGCATGCTTGTTGGAGAAATGCGAAGGGAAGGAGCAGGCTCTTCTGCTTCTGGGACATGCTACCACTTCCTCATATTCCCAGACCCTTCCTTTAGCAGTGGTGGTAGTAGCCAGTCTATTTTTGCAGAGGAAAAATAGACAGTGGTGCCCTGGCCTTTGCATTTCCATGTGCAACTCCCTTCTTTATGTATAGCTATAGCTGTACACAGACACAGACACAGACACAAACACACACACAGAGAGCTATACATACAGGTAGGTATTGCTGGCTGAGTCCAGTGCAGCCCATTTCCCAACAGGTCCTTAGGGATAGCTGTTTTAATCCCATGTTACCTATTTCTTAGTGTCCTCTATACTCAGCTCCTCAAAATGGATGAAATGTAGCTTGTGCTCTGGAGTATATGTGAAATTTGCATGAGGTTTACAAGTTCAGAAAATTTGGGCATTTCAGTCCAAGCTTAGTTCTCTTTGATACACTTACCCATGTGAATCTGCTTCGCCCATTCTGGGGACATTTGAGGGGGGAAGCAGAAGAACAATATTCCCTGAGAGAAATCATACAGCTTCTCTCTACTACAGGCTGGAGCTTAAAGGAACAGTGTTAGCTACAACTAATTCTCTCCATTTGCCAGACTTTTTCTCCTCTTCTAGCGCTAAAGAATAATGGTTAAAAGGTGGTCCTGCTATAAAATAATCATGGAGATCATAAATGGATATTTTGCCTAAATATTTTTTTAAGCAAACTATAAGATGAGCTGAAAAAAAAATTCATTTTGCTAGGAATATTTTTCCGCTGTGCAGAATAATGAATGATGAGTTCTAAAATGAAACGGAATCCTGGAGCTGCTTCATCTTCGTCCTTGAAACTTCCGAAAAGCTTGAATCAAGGTCTAAAGGAAACATTTTTTCCCTCCTTCCTTGCAGCTGAGCTTCTTAGAATCCCATACACACTTTTCTATTTTTACTTCCTAGCCCGGGCTTATTTCCAAATGTGAAGCTGTGGAATTCCTGCACTCCTACATGTGTGAGACCCAGACTGAACTCAATGGGTTGGCCACTTTAACCCCCTTTTCCTCCCAACCATGCTGCTTTCATCACAGTGCAGAACTGAAATTGGAGACCATTTAGATTTCCTTACGGAGAAAAAAAAGCAGAAAGTATCTTTACAACTCGTAATGAAAGACTGCAGAAAGGAACTGAAATTAAGTCATCAGAGTTCACAGTTTGGCTTGGATCAGGGCCTAATTCAGTTTATAATCCAGAGTCTATGCTGGAGCCCCAGCATCAGGTAGGTTTTGACTGTCCTCCCTGTGCTCTCTCAGGGCCACGGAGTACTTTTGTGTATTTTCACTGCTCTATAAAACTTCAGTGCAGTGGAAATCTCCCTTCTTTCTGTGTTATTTGAGGAAGAAAGATGTTGTCAATGCCTTTTGCCTTGAAAGGGATGACGAGCTTGATCTACAAGCTGGGTTGGCATGGGGGAGGAAGGCAAGGCGAGCTCCCCTCCCCCAGCTGTTGTTTGGCTGACGCAGAGCTTGTACTTCAGTTGTTATCAGCTGCTTTGGTAAGATCAGAATGTGCTCGAATTGCTCTGAAGGTTAAAATAGGTTGACTGAATTTTCTTCAGCTACCAGCGCAAACGGCTAGCTAATAGCATCACTGGCTGTCAAAAGCAGCCAGCCCCTGCATTTCTCATGGTAATGAAACACACTGGAGTTTTTCGTGGCTTATATACATCATGATACCTGCATTGTGTATGTCACGTCGAGGATAGGAGCAATAGGCATGCCTGCCAATAGATCCATCAGGGCTTGGAAACAAACATGTGAGAGTGCCGCTTCCTGCAAATTACTTGGTTTGTATTGTTTTGTGATGATGTATAGAGGGAGATGAGGACTTTTATTTTTGGCCCTTTTTCTCTTAGTCCTTCTCCTGTGAATCTCAGCTTCTGTAACAGATACCCCGCTGCTTGCTTCAGTGACCTCCTGGCTGTCTTCAAATCCCATTTCAAAAGAGATCTTTTCTCCCTGGCCTCTGACTCCCATGAGTCTGTCTAATAAAACAATCAAATGGTACTCCCTAATCCTTCTAGTTTCCCATGCTCAGTTCTTCTCTCTAAAATCCTCTTTTCTTGTGTCTTAGCATCCAGGATCTGTGGATGTGAGCTATCTAAAAATAGGTTCTTATACAGCCATCAACCCTTCTCCCTGAAAAGTTCAGCTGTAGGGCACTCACACACAGCATAGGGGACCCGAGTTCAGATCCTTTTGCCAAAGGTGATTTGAAAATGTATCTCATCTTCCAAGAAAGTGCCTTGACTTGCATGCTAGTCTGGGATGTTTCTTCCACCAGTCCTGTTTATATGGTTGTACTCTCTTTGGGACACTTATTTGTTGAGCTAGGACTGCATCCAGAAATACAAGCTTCCAGGGAAGAATGCTCTTAGGCAGAATTAAAAGGATGAACATAAAAATAAAGAAAAATAAAAATCAAAAACTACTCAAGCCAGTTGTTAGCTTAATTTATATTTAAGGCCATTCCTACAAATCCATATTCACATTCATATTCAAGGAGAAAACAGCCTAAAGAAGTGTCCTATCTTCCATACCTCTTGTATCCTTCCATACCCAGGATGCCTTATAGAACAGTCAGTAGCTAGGACATTTCCTTGGGAGATGAACTACATGTGTCCAAATCCCCTTGTGCTGAGGAGGGATTTTAACCTTAGTTTTATTCAGCCTCCATAAAATCCCTAATAGCTAGCCTAGTTTGAAAAAATGTCACTTCTGCTGCTTCCTTTAGTACCAGTGTGGATTTAGCCCTTTATTTCCTTTGTGTTTGTTGCATGTGTCTGTAAATGAAATATTTCAGAAATGTCAACAGTTTGTTAAGAATTTCCATTTTCTTTTTCTTTGGTTGAAAGCGTTGGGCAAAACACAACCTTTGCTGTGAAGTTCTTTTGGCTTCTTTGGAACAACTTATTAACAATATTTGTCCAGTTTTACCAAGAAACTGTAGTCATCAACTAGAAAGAAATAGAACAACAAAATCCTTGTGGTGATCTGCGATGAAATTTAACCTCATCTGAGCAGAATGATCTTGTTGATCTGAAGAAGGTTACCTGGACCTTACTACACAAAGACTCTCAATAGATCATTTTGAAGTACTGGTTCAAACCTTGTTAATGCTGCACTCTGTCTTCATTTTGTCTGAGATAGATACATTGACTTTCAGCATTTTTTCACTTTTAAAGGTCCGGTGGAACAAAAATGTTCAGTGGACCTTATTGTGACCAGTGCAGATCAAAGTGATCTTCTTGATCTAAATTACCCCTCCCCATTAGGTGCAGAGTTTCCTTGGGGCTATAATTGTATGGCAGCTGGGATTTACTTTCTTTCACTGTTACTGGAGGTATTTATCACAACAATAGACTGCTTTGGGTGGAAACCTTTGATGTAAATACGAAACATTATTATTTTAATATTTAAACTGCCTAGGAGTTGGGTAATGCGTAACTATTTAACTCTGTGTAGCTATATAACTCTGTATGAGATGATCCTGGAGTTAATACAGAGCTGTAAAGGTTTTGCTGTGCATCCAAAATCTATGAACAAATACTGGAACAAGTGTTGTCTGCAGAGCTCTGAGGCAGCATCATTTTAATTTCACAGACATTCGTAGTGAGAAAGAACTGAATCATGAACTATTGTGCAAGATATCTGAGGGAGGAAAAAGTAATCATATTTCCTGTTTTCTAGAGATTCAATTAGATACACTTTTTGGGAGAGTAAGATTTCTAGGCCTCTTATAAATAGAAGTCGGCATCTCAGCTTGATTACTTCAAAACAGCTTCCTGCAACCTCCCACTAGGAAGATGAGCAATTAGTATAATCACAGCAGTAAGTCAAAGACTCCGTTGAAACTTGGGTAGCAGCTTTTCCTTTCTTGATTCTCTGCTGGGCTATAAGAAAAGAACAGTGTAATCTTGACTTATATATTGGGAAACATACTGTCCAACAGATCTTTTCTCACCAAAGTTAAATTGATGCCATGAAACGGTCCAGCTATGTTGCAAAGCACTGTGAATACGTGAAGGCTTTTTTATATGAAGTACAGTCATGCAGATGGAACAGTTGCCAACAAAATGGAAAGCAAGGAGTCTCAGTGTGAGTCAATCTGCTAGTAATAAAGGTGACTCAGAAGAAGATTCACCTCACTTTTCAGCAGGAATATCGCAAGAACCCAAGGAATATGGTGAGGAAATAGAAACATGTTTTTGAAAACAAAAAGAATGAACTAGCCCCCTCTTTTGGATAGTTGGGAAACAGTAGTAGGAATTGGTTTTGATTAAATTGCAGGTCTTGAAATTATTCCTACCCTCACCTAAGTGCCCATTATGGTGTTGTATATTATTTATGCAGGTAGCTGTGGGTCTCCATTGCAATAGGTGTTATTTCTAACTTTAGATCCCCCAGTCTAATCTAGATTTTGGGTCTTTGGACCTAGGCTCTATGTTCCAGGATAGTCAAAGGGACATCTCTCTGCCTCTACTATTTCTTCAGAGGATACCATTTCCTAGCACAGAAGCTTCAGATATGTGTGCAAGATCCTTCCAGCATAGAATTTATGGGGGTAAATTAGATGCAGGAAGTGTCTCCTGTAGACTTGTGGGTCTGGAAGGACAGTCTGTCACAGGGTGAGAAGCCACAACTTTGTATCTATTTTTTACAATGAATAGAGGAAAAGGCCTGTTTTTTGAAAATAGAAGAGACTTTAATGTTAAGCTTACCAATTACGACACCAATTGGTGACAAAATTTGGCCATGGCTGAGGCCATTAATGCTTCCCTCTGATTTCTAGAAGTACCTCAAATTTTTTTATAAGTAATACAAATGGTACCATAGGGCTAGTATTCTACCTCTCTAGTGGAACTGGGTTGGAAAAAGCTAATTATACCTTGTCAGAAATTTTAGGGAAAATATTCTCTTCTAATTTAATCCCTCCCCATTTTTTAAAACAAAATCCTGAAATAAAAATGTTAAAAAATTTTGCTCTCCATAAAGAGATAAGAACCCCAGTATTAATCAAGACATTCAGACAATTATTTATAAATGTGAGTGTGCATGTATGTAATGTGAAAATCCAAAAAATTGAACTGAATTATTGAAAAAATTGAACTGAGTTATATAGAAAATATAGATATATATAATAATGCTTTTGCTTCCAATTTCTCTTAATATTGTGATCTAAAAAAGCATTTCTACAAGTATGCATAGATCTTTGTTCACTTAGCTACTATTTAAGCACTTAAATAAGTTGGAAGTTTCCAGGAATGGGTAGATTTTTGAGGATTGAAATTTTGGATTTTGACACTGAAATTATCAGTGAAGGCATGGCCCATGTCCTTATCCAGTTGTGCTGGATCAAGAAGTTATCACTTCCAGCTCTTTCCTCTCCCAGAGGAGATTATCCCTTGATCTTCTGTCTGAATTGCTTGAATGAATGTGCTTTCACCTGTTTCAGTCAAAATGAGCAAGGTTATCAAAGAACCAGTGCTTATACTATCTAAGGTAACCCATCTCTTTTTGACTGAAATAGAAAAAAGTGCCAACTTCAGGAGCAGACTAGAGGTGGTTAGCTTGGGAGGTGGGGAGCTTCCAGTAATGCTTTCGATCTAACTCAGCCTTTCTGAATTTGGTCCTATAGGTATAGCTACAGCTATAAATCAGCTGGAACTGGGTCTTGGTGAGAGCACTGTGGCTAAACTACTGAAGCTAAATTGCTCTAAGTGAGCCAGCAGAACGAGGCAGATGTAATGCCAAGGCAGAAAAGCTAGTGTGGGAAAGAGAAGTAGGGGTCAAAAAGAAAGTAAGTCAAATGGTAGAAAATGTCAATATGGGCTTTCTTTTAGAGAGTTCATACACTGAAAATGGAAACTGAACACAGCTGTCCAAAGTTTAAACTATCACCTCATTTAGAAGCTTTTGGGGGTATATTTCTGCATCTCATTATGTAACTTAATGGGATCTGGGGTATCTAAGCCTTCATGCAAAAGCTTAGGAACTTATACCTGTAATCAGTGAGCTTTACACCTCCAGGACAAAAAGTGGAAAGTGAGGAAGAAATACTGTGAATACTTTAAGTTGATAGAGAATACTTGGTAAGCAGGATGCAATTACTTATTCTTGTTTCAGCCAGGAGTCTGGAATTAACCCCCAGATACTTGGGAAATGCAGGGAGTGTTTAATGATCAAAAGTAATCAGCACTGTAAGTTTTACACCTCACCTGCAGAATGCATCTGTGTCCCCCCGTGTTTGGTTATGCATGTGCTTTGGGCAGCTTCTGAGGAATTCTCCTGAATCAAATGCCACTGCTGCTATATCCTTCATGTTCCTAGTCTCCCGTTCAAGGAACTGATATGCCAAATAAAGCAAATACATGATAATTTAACTTACTTATTGTCCTACCCTGATTACTAAAGCACTCCTCCTTCTCCTTCTCCTTCTCCTTCTCCTTCTCCTTCTCCATCTTTCTCCTTCTCCATCTTTCTCCTTCTCCTTCTCCTCTGAGTTTTTCCAAGCTATTCTCTTGACTCAGGCCTGTAAATGTTTTTATTTGTAGGGAATATCTATTACCTGGCAGTTTTTCTTGATTCTTGTTATTTATGCAGTTTCACAGCTCAGCTTTCCCAGCTGTACTTCGCAGTAAAGATAACTAAAGCTCAGAGAAACCTCAACTTTGTGGTTTTGGAAGAGCACTGATTCTTAGTGGCTTTGTTCCTAGGCAGGTCACAGAGCCAGCTGAGCTGTAGTCACGCTGGGAACTGTGACCACACTGATTCAGCAGGAACCCCAGAAAACAGTGGAACTGTTCACCTGCTGTGGGGTTACAGCACCAGCTCTGATGCCCAGCAGCGGCTGATACACATCTATTGTTATGACAATGACAGGGATTAGATAATCTGAGAAATGCCAAAGGTGTACATATTTTTTCGGTATTGTACTGGCTGCTCTCTGGGTCAAAGATTAAGAATGCTTTTGTAGGTCTGCCTAATCCATCCTTATTTCCACCTTGTACTCTGTGTCTTGCTAAAGAAGCGATAAGGAAGAAGCCTTGCTGACAAGCCAGAGGACAAGAGGAAGACACTGGTGAGAGCATTGCCAGACTTTTGAACCTGCAGACATTAGGCTGCTGGTAACTACAAACTCCCCTCCTTGCTACTCCTAGCATATGTTAACATGTGCTACAAAGTCTGAAACATTTTTAATGATGTTAGAATATTTTCATATCTTAAATTGGCTTTTGCAAACATTTAGGTGAAGTCCTTACAGATATTTAAAGATGGACAGCTCTGTGTAGGGCTGCCCTATGGATGACACCATATCTGTGACATCTCTGCTTGGCTCGTTTGCTGGCACTGGCGTGGTGAACAAGTTCAGTAGCATCCTGCTGGTGCTGCAGGAGTTTTTTGTCTGCCTGGAGGAAGTAATGGGCCACAAGAGCAGTGATAGTTTGGCTCTTTATCCCATGTTTAGATCATCCTGATTCAGAAGCATCATCCTGCATCACTTTCCAGGGGACGATTCATCTATTTAATGAAACTAATTAAACACCCAACACATTTCTGTGTTATACGGCTGCTCCTTTTTAACTTACCAAAAAAAAAAAAAAAAAAAAAAAAAAAAAAGTGATTGTGTGTGCATTTCAAATGTTTGGGGTTTTTTTTCCTCACTGGAGCTTGATAGTGTTATTTCGTGACACATTCCTACCCAGCAGACAAACAGACTAACCTGAAAGTGCCCAGGTGCTGGATGAGGCTGAGAACTTTTTCATTCAAAACATGTGAAATGACTCAGTGGAATACTGATCTACAATGATCTGAAGCTGATACCTTCCAAGTCAGTGAGAGCATTTTAAGAAATGCCTTTGAGCTTTAATTTAGCCATAAGGGTGACAGGTCATCACGGCACTCAAGTACATCAAGCACATGGCATAGGAGATGAAACTAAACATCTGCTTAGAAAGTGGCCTTGATAAAAAATAAACAAACTTCCTGCTTGAAAAAGGGCCAAAATGGGGACAGGGAGGATGCAAGAGGATGCTTTCAGTCCTGGTAAGGAGGTCCACTTCTCTCTACCAGAAGCTTCTATAGACAGGGACATGCAGCTTAATTGTTGACAGGCAGCTGAAATGGTTATTGACCACAGTGCCTGGGAGAACTCTCCCTGTGGCCTCCTTAAGATGAAATAATTCCTTCAAGAAGACAGTTCAAAGGCACGAAAGGGATGTGGCTCTCTCTTCGTGGTATCTTTACCAGCTTTTGAGACTGTGAATCAAAATGAGAGAGAAAAGCTTGTTGGTGCCTCTCCTGCAGTAACTTGTAATTTCTCCAGTACATTTGTCTCCTTTCTGCATATGCAGTGCACAGCACAGCATGCTGCTATCATTCCTAAAACTGATCCAGCGTGAGGTGAAGGGCATGTAATCAGAGGTTTATCTTCAGGTCTGCAGTCAGATGGCCCTACACAAATGTCAAGAGCAATTGCTCATCATGCCTTCATTGCTTGACAAAAAAGTCTCAGAATAGCAGTTCTTCCAGGGAAAAAGCCTAGTGTCTTCTTCTGTGCAGGAGTATCACTCAGAGAAGTGATGCTGCAGACATGGCATAGGACACCTGCCATCAGTTTTGCACACCCAGTATTCAGCAGTGAGAGGCAGTGAGCCCTGCAAGGTGCTTGGAAGCCCTCTCAAAAAAAGGATGAAAGAATTACAGAAGCCCTGAGTCTTCCTGAGGCATTGTAATGTGAACTACTGCTGGTGGGTACATAGATGGGCAGTGCTTTTTTCCATAGCCCCATAATGTCCCTAGTTCATAAGGAGCTCATGTCAGGAGCACTGCAGATCTCTGAGTTAGTTTTTGTCAGACAGACATCTTTATTTTATGCTGTACAATTAGTGTGTTGAATTCAGTGGGAAGAGCCAGGGGAGTAAAGTTCTTGTACTTGCACTTTTAACTGAATGCCTCATAATTTCACTGTATGCTAATTAGCCTGTGAAAAGATGTCATTTTATCCATGCTGCTCTGCTCTTTCTTGGATTTTCCTCCATTTCCAGTACTTGTTGCAAATCGACCCAGGGATCATTCCAAAGGAATTGTTCAGAAACAGGCCCAACAGGTACCAGGCACTCCCAAACACACAGCTACTGCCTCTGCCCAGAAGAACACGTATGCTGGTGCGAATTTATAAATGGGGAGGGTGAGAAGGCTTAGGGGAGCTTTATGTCCCCCTGTTAGTTTCTTCCTTCTTCTCCTCTGGCTGCTGCTCCTATGTGCTAAGCAGGAGTGAAGGCTGAGCCATGTGCTGTGTCTGGTTTCACTGCCTGCCTTGCAGTCTTGCACGAGAAAGCCACCTCTGCCCCACAGCCTGCTGTCACTTCTTCCAGCCACCCATCACCTGAACTATCATGGGGGCACTATGCAGTGTGAAAGGAAGGACTCAGTTCTAGAACTGAATCCACAGCCATGTAGTCTAAATACTTGGCTTTGCCACTTCTTATTTAGGTGGGCAATTTTTCTCACATGGGCAATCTCACTGAGATCAGTAAGACAGAATAATAGTAGAAAGAGGGGATGGAGAAAAAGACATCCAGGGTAACAAATGAGAAATATTCATTTTTACATAATGATAACTTGGAGTCTTCAGTTTTCAAAAATTTAACTGCTATATTCGTGTTAAATGCATAGGCCTTGAGTGGAAGTGAGGGGATTCTGAGTGAAATCTAATAAATGGTCTTGGTGTCCAATAGGTCAGAGTGAAATGGCATGTGACAGACAAAAGGCATCTGCACTTTTTTTTCTACACAGTAGAGGAATGCATTTCCGGACCACAGGTACTTGTTACTTGGGTGAATTCATTACCATAAGAAGCTCCACAGTTAAATAGGATGTAAGCCAGGCAATGAAAAGACAGATCCATAAAGGACAGATTATTTTTGTATTTAAGGTCAAATGGCATTTAAAGAGCCATTTTGCAGACATGGTGGAAAATTACAGAGGCAGAATTTTTGTTGGCCGCTTCAGCCTTTTCAGCTATACAGCAAAATTGGGAGAAAGTGAAAAATCAGTTCCTGCTTGTGACTGTTCTCTTATCATGTGAGCCTTTCAGGCTCACCTTAGAGGTCTTCCATTTTCTTTATAATTATTTTAAAGCATGAGTTGAGTGGAATGCGGAACATGGAAGTCTGGCCACTCTGAAAACTCAAACTGTTTTTCGTAGTGTGAGTGGAAAGCTTAACTCTCGGCCCCTTTCACAAACACTGAAGTATTTCTCAATACTGACCTGAGAGACTCCCTCTCAGAAAGATATGTTCAGGCTTCCTGCGCTCTCAGTTCTTGGCTTTTCAGCTGAGGCTGCCAACAAATGATTGCTGAACACTTGCCAGACAGCAGTAACTTTCAGTCACCAGTTTATAATAATGCAAAATCGGTATTCTGCTGTCAAACCCTGGTTTATAATAATGCAAAATCGGTGTTCTGTTGCTGGGAATGTCTTATTCATTATGGGCCATGTCCAAATCACTTGAATGTGAGGCTGTGGTGATGCACTTCAACTAATCTGCCAGAAATTGCCTCATAAAGGTGTAATTTGCCATCCTGGTAACGTAATTTATGAAGCCTCCTTTTCAGACCAAAATGTAGGTTGGTTTATTCTAAGGAGGCTAAGAGAGATAAACTCTCAGACTTCAATAAAATTCAATGGAACTAGGCACCTAGTTCTATAAGGCACCGCAGAAAAAAATCCCATGTGTAAATGCTTAAGACAGTGTATCTTCATAAATATAAAACTGACTCAGATGGCTTATTCTCTCTCTCTCTCTCTTTCTCTTTCATATTTTTTTTTCCCCGCTCATGGTCTCTTTTACCTACTTTCTAAAAAGATACAGGGATGATATCAAGGGTCAGGACTGGCCCTATCTGCCAGAGCAGCACTGATCCATCCCCACTCCCACCAGCATTCTTTTAGCATATATTCAATTAACCTCGGTTAAGTATTGGATATGCAGTAGTGTGTAGGCAGCAGATGAGCTCCTCTAGGTGTTTTGCACTCTAGCATCAGATGAGGATAAATACAGGGCATGACCTGACCCTCCAGGGCACTGGCCTAAATCTAGTAACACACAGACTGGAATTTTTCTGCATTTGTTGCTGACACTGATTTGATGAGAGAACAGTCTGAATTCTTAACAAAATAGTGCTCCTGCTGCTAGAATTTTCCCCGCATTATTTAATACTGATGTGTGGATATACACATGCATTCTCACACGCACACGTAGTGTATTATATTTTGCTTGAAGCTTGCAAATGTTTCTGTGTAAGAAAACAATATGACACATCAGTATAAAAATGTGTAACATACAGCACGGAAACATGCAGTGGGCTGAATTACATTTACCCCTGTAGTAAATCAACTGACTTCAGCAGCCCCCTGTAAAGTTTAGCCACCTATGAATTATACCTGTTGCTTTGCATCTACTCATAAACATTTGCTTAGAATGATTTAACATGTGATTTCGCTTTCTGATTTGTAGGAATGGGATCATACAGAAGTTTCTAGTTATGAAAGGTATCCAAATGCAGTAATCTTTTTCTGTCTATGGCTTTCTCAGGCATGTGCAATGTGGCTGCTTCCTTGTAAGTTACACTCTTACTATATAATGGGAAAATAGTTTTGGTGTTCCCTCATAACCATATGGGGAACATTTTACAATATGTAATATGCAGGGCACATATCTCTTGGTGAAAACGGAACCATATACTTCAGTTCATGACTCAGTATACTGCTGATAGGTCCAGTCCTGCATGAAATGCTACATACTTAGAGCTGTCTCCTTCCTGTTTTGGAAAAAAAAAAAAAAAAAAAATCAATCAGTGCAAACGTGATTTGAGTACCCTAGTGAAAAAAGGATTAAACAGCACATTTCAAGATTCTTTGTCTTTTCTGGTCCTACACCAACTCTGTCTCAATATTGCTAACCTGGTTTAAACATGGTGTGAGAAAGAATCAGGCTTACTACAGTCTCTTATAGCAGTACAAGAACTGTATTGGGCAAAACCAGGAAAACACACACAATAATAATAACAACAGTGTTTGTATAGTGCGAAGTTTTACCTCAGCCTGTCTTGGTTTACAAATGTTAGCACTTCTAACAGGCTAGATTCCCTGCTGATTGTAGTGTAATGAAGTTTACATAAAGCAGGAAGTTAAATTTATTTCCATACCAAAAGACAGTGGGTTGAGAGAAATGTAAAGTCACTAAAATAATAATGAAACAGAATGGGTGGAAGAACAGCCCCCTGCAGCAGGCCATGTTAATTACCCTTGCAGCTGGGAGATCAATTTGCATATATATTCTTTGAAGCCTGTCAGGTATGAATTGAACCACTGAACTGTTACATTTGATAATCTAGCTCTCCAAAGCATTTTTGCTGAAGATGTTATGTTTCATAGGACTAGTTATTTTTCTGTCTCAGAGTAAAGAGCTGTACTTAATTTGTTCCTGTATAAACAATTCTATGTTTGTGACTTCCTGGAGCACCAGGTTAGCAACATAATCTCATCAAAGGCATTAGTACCTCTGATTAAACACAAAAGAGATATAGTCAAATAGCCTTGACAACCAGTGAAAACAAGGAAATTAAAACTTAAAGCTAGTAGTGACAGGCATGACTCAGGGGATAGTTAATGAGATATGGAGCTTTTCAGCTCCAGGACACATATTCCATTATGTTCAGTACTAGCAGTGACAAAATTGTTACCATCTGAGGCTGCTTCATGGCCTGAACGAACCTAGTGTGTGGTCCCAGGAACTTCTCAAGTCCATTTGTTTTGCACCATCCATTACTGTAGCATCTTGATGCCTGTACTGCAAAATTGTTTGCAGTGAATGGTTGCAGTTTACCACCTGTTGGCAGCAGTTTCAAGAGAGCATGCGAGATTTATAGAGCTGCTGGAAAACCTGTTTCTCAGTCTGGGTAATCCAGAGTTGTTTGGCTGAAACCAGTAGAGTCCAAGGCTTCCATGGAACAAAGTGGGTGCAAAGGGAAAACTGTGCATGAAAACAAATTTTAAGCAGGAACAGGATATAAATTAAAACTTGCTTTTTCTAGTTCAGTAAAACTGCGAGAACTGCATACAACAGATTTCATACAACACACTTGGTTTCACTTTTCCTGAATTATAATTTTTTAAATAGAAGCATGATCTCGGTTAAGCTTCATAAAAATGTAAGACCCTTAACACATTTCTTTGAACACAGATGAACCTCTGATATGTGCCAGCATTTGACCTAGGGTGGTTCTTTTTCAGTAATAATTGCAAATAATATTGATCTAGGCCAAATGCTCAGCTAACAATGATCAAGAGCCTTAGAATGCCTAAAAAATTAAAAAACCAATACATGCCAAGCTGTTGCCAGATCTGGCATAGGATGACCTGGATTGTTCCCTTCCATTCTTTCACTGTGCAACTACTTACACAGCTACTTAGCTTTCTGAGATTGTTTCTTTGGGCAGTTGCCTTGTTTTTTTGCTACCTAATGGGAGATGTTTTATATAGAAGTCCCTCCCTGTCTGGCTTCGCTGACATAACAGATGGTTCCAGATGATTATTATTTTCTGTTTTCTGAATGGGAAGAGTTAGACTGGTCAGGGATGATCAGGACAGGCCATGGGGAAACATAATTGAACACTCTTGATTAGTGCATCCAGACTACTTTGAATCCATAGTCCTAAGCCTCCAATGCCCTTTTGACACATTTGCCATAACATTACTTCTGGAAGTCCAATATAAATACTTTGCATTTTGCAAAATTTAAGCATTGTTGGACTCACAACCAATTTCTGTAGCCCTAGGTGAACCATGGATTATTGGCTAACAAATCTGGTTCATGCATCTGATTGTTACTAAAAGTTGGAACAGCTCAGTTAGATTCCCTCATTTCATTAACAATGTGAGCATAACTACACAAACTGGATGTTTGGGGTTCCCTGGAGAATTAGGAGGGAAAATAGAAGTTGATACCCAAGTCTCATGGAAAAGCAGAGGGAGTTGCATGCCTGTGGTAGGCAACTTAGAAAACCCTACCCTATATCCGCTATGAATGGGAAGAAATTTCTCTGTCAGTGCAGACTGGCAGGATAGCAAGGCAAACACTGGAGTTTTACTTTGGAGAGAAAGTGAGAGGCTTTTCTTATTATTTATACCTTTCTAGATCGGTATGAATGTTTTTTCCTCCTGTATTGTATGCAGTCTTTCAAAATAAAAGAGCTGGCTGATATAATTTTAATACTCTTTAATATAACAAATCTCTTGCATGAAAGATGTTTATTTAATGATCATATATTAAAGATAAGTGTATTCCTTTCTTTTCCTGGCAAATAAAACTCTCAGTCTAAAACGAACTGCGGGTAGTTATAATGCAAACCATGCCTAGAAAAATAAACGCCTTCTGTATTATCTTAAGCTCTTTAAGATTTAATAGAGTCTTACATTCGTTGATCAAATGTGCAAAG
This sequence comes from Dromaius novaehollandiae, assembly GCF_036370855.1. Classification (NCBI taxonomy): domain Eukaryota; kingdom Metazoa; phylum Chordata; class Aves; order Casuariiformes; family Dromaiidae; genus Dromaius; species Dromaius novaehollandiae. The sequence continues at coordinate 65,845,372 of NC_088100.1, forward strand.
GGTGTAGTGCAAGCAAAGCATTCAATTCATAACTGAAAAAGTTTTGTACAGCAGAACTCTTACCTTATAAGGGAAATGGAGGTAATTATAAACACTGAACTTACCTTAAATCTTATTAAAGGATATCCAGAGAATTCAATAGTCCATATAGAATATTTAGGCTGTGGAACTCTTTTTCTCCCATTTGCCTTTATTTTAGTAAGAATAGCAATAAGAAACTCAGGATGAATGTAGAGGAAGTGGGATCTACACCAAGGAAACATTCACTGGTGCTGTAAGAAGCAGGTTTTTGAAGTTTACATTATTTATTTCTGTTTTCAGATAGTTTTTGCTGAATTCTTGCCCTATTCTACCTGAAGTTTTCTATCCAGGAACATGCCATGCTTTCTTCTCTGTTCTGTTACGGTCAGAACAGTCTCAGACAGTCTCTAGCCAGCTGAGACTTACTTCATTGTATGGCATCTTCCAGGTTTACTTGCCTGTTGATTTTTTTGTCTGTCAAATATACCACACCTCACAACAACATTGCTTACGTTTTTTTATGGTTGAATTTCAACTATTACCAAGTATTTGTAATTGAACTAATTTTTCCCACAACATTGTCAGATAGGCACTGTATAAAAGACGCTAAATTATTGATCAGATCAAAATTGTACTGAATATCATAACTGGAATGAACTACAGAAATGTTAATGTGCATAAACTAAGAGGCAGAAAACATAAAGCTTTGTCTTCAGAAAGGTTTCTTAGCTGAAAAGGTTTCTTCAGTTTAGCTTTCTCATATGCTGAAGATTAACTAGAGGACATGAATCCCAAGGGGATATATGAAATACAGCACATGTCAAATTCTGAGGTGAAGAATTCAAGAAGAGTGTCAAGTATTTGTGGTATCACCATGAAATCTGGAAAAAGATGAAACAAACCAATCAGCTTGAAGGTTTATTTATTTGTTTCATGTTACAATGACAAGGCACAGAGAGAGTGTTAAGAAGCTGCATTTACTAAGCATTTGCAAATAACCTTTACCAAGGGGAATTCAGAAAAGGGGAGGTCATCTGAAAATAAGACAACCTTGATAGCAAATCATGAGGCGCTGTTGAGTTCCTTCTTTCCCTGATGGTGATTACTTGTACTGTTGTTTATCCTTCAGGCCATAGCTGCTTTATCAAGGACACTTTCAGACTGAGTTATGGGTGGGATGGTATAATAATAATAACGATGATGATGATAATGGTGAATATCATCTCTCTGTTCTCTGCCTGCACTATTTATTCTGAGCAAATACCATTATCTTTCAGGCTGAGGTAATTTCTTCCTACCTTTTAACTTTAAAAAGGTATTAATTCATAAATTAATTTCCCTTTGTCATCTGAAAAATGTGGAAAATGACCACCTGATGTCTCTTTCCATATCACTGTTTCTTGACTTCTAACTGGTAGTCATGTTGGTTTAAAGTACTTGTGGCTCTCTAGGCTACCTTTTTGTCAGCTGATGCCATAAACATACTGGGACTTTGGTTTATAGCCAAATTGTTATAGTTCTATAGGACATGCGCTATTTGTACAACATTGTGGTCCAAATCTGACATCATGCCTTTCCCATCTATAATAGAAATAGTAGTTTTGTGCAGACTCTTCAGTTCAGTGGTTAACTTGCTTCTGTACTTTCTATGGCAGCATTCTAATTTTAAGTTGGTGAAGAAATGAGAGTGGAAGAGACACAAACTTTAGTTTGAGGATTCTAACCTTCTGCATCTCCCTCTCTTCCAATATAAGAAAGAGGGACGATAAGATAAAACTGCTAGAGGTCAGGATCAAAACAAGAAAAAGCAAAAGCACTGTGGAATTCCTTCACAAAAGGTTTTAGGGATAAAAAAATTTTACATGTGTCACAGGAGAGACTAGACAAGTGCTCGAAAAAGAGATATATTAAGTGTTATTAAATAGAAAAATCGCATTGGAATCAGGACATCCCCTGAGGTGAAAATAACTGGGGAATTATAATTCATCTAATTATCATGCTTCCCTTGGCATCTGTCTGTGGTCACCGTTGATGACAGGATACTGGGCTGGATGGATGCTTAGTTTGCTCCAGAATGTCCATTCTTATGGTCCACGACCTTCCTTGTCCCTTTGATTACCCCTCCGAACCAGGGACACTTGCTTTGTGTCCTGTGAAACCAATTTCTTTTTACCTTGATTATTCTCAGAGTACAAAACAAAGCCCTTTTCCTTCTGCTCTGTTCTTCTGCTCTGTTCTCTCCTAGTTTCTAGGGAATTTCTTTGAATTCTGCTTAAATTACTACAACTCTGTTTTTAGAAGCCCAGGATTAACTAATTTCTTTTTACTCTCCATAATTGCCATTCTCCAAATGTCACATCTTTTCTTCTCATATTCAAAGATGGGTTATACAAAACTGATTTCACCTGATAGTGTCATCACGTTGTCCAAAAATCCTCTCATTCAAGTGTGATTCATCTTTGTTTAATGTACTTCCACCATGTCTGGTTTGGATGATACATGATATAATCCACTCCATGTACAATAACATGTTTCATTGCTGCAATTCATGAGCAGTAGTATAACAACAAATTCCTCAAATCATAATTCTCATAATCTGAGAAATCAATTGGTAATACTTCAGGTTGGGACTAGTTCAAATTCTGGAGTTGAGGCTAATCCCAAGGAGATCTGGGCTGATTGACACAAGAGCAACAGCTGAGTCCCATCTAATAATTAGCTTTTTCACACATGTTCCCCAGCTTTGTGTGTTATTTCAACTTTGTTTAGTAGGGAAACTTTTTATTGTACATTTTATGGACTCATGTGGCTGACTGGGGGAAACATTTATTACCCCTAGAGGTTAAAAAGTTTATCAGACCTACTAATTAACTTCAAGCTGCCATTTTGTCTCAGATAGGGAGAGTATAATGATTGGGAAGTAACTGACGGAGGTGAGCTTTTTTATAGTATTTTTGATTTAATAAGCTAATGGTGAAAAAATGACAGGCAGAGTGATAGACTTACAGAACTCCAGGGAAGGATATTTTATATGCTGAACCACTTTGTGTCTGTACCACTTTGGGTAAAGGCAATGATATTCATATCTTGCTAGAAAATTAGCTTTATTCTATTGGAATGGGACCTGTGTATTAGAATACTGCTAGGTGCAAAGATCTCAAACTTGTCTTGTTTGCAGTGATCATATTTAACTTTGGAAAGAACTGACATTGCAATTTTCTCAGGTCTTTAAAGACTCTAGGTCACTATAAAGAATGTGAAATTGTCTTTGAAAAGAATTCAGAGGAGAGTGTATTGATATGTTTGCTAAAGACTAAACGTGAAGTTGTTATATAAAAACCTCACATGAAAAATATATGTATAACGCTGAAATCTGAGGATGAATGATCAGTAGATTTATTATTTAATGTCTTTGTTCAAAACTTTTGTTGATATTCCAGGTGTTTTTTAGACTGTTTTATTGACTTTTTTAATAATGAAATTGCATTTGAAATGTTGTTAGTAGCTAATTTTGGGGTTTCACTTGCTGCACAAAGACTAATTATGTTGAATGTTTCAGAAAAGAAATGAGTGCTCTCTGCTCCAGCAAAGAGTTAACCTGAGTTTCAGAAAGAGAGCTTAATAGAGCTATGCAAAATATTACCTCAGTATTCCATCCCAGCCAGTTATTTGTGCAGATGTGAATTAATGGATTGTTATAAAGGCAGTGTGATTTCTGTCTTTTCATTTAGGGAGTGATGATAGCCAAAATTTCTTTTAGTGTGCTACCATTAAGTAATACCAGTGTATTAATAAAAAAACCTCTGCATATCTTTTATGAGCAAACTTCTTAAGAAATATTAGGAAGTGTGGAACTTTATGCCCTTTAGTGCAAGGAGCAGGGCTGCCCTTGGTGATCCTCAGACATCATCTGAATCTATAAGGATTACTTGTATCAGAGAGACCAATGTCTGGAAAGGTGAGGCTACTAGAAGTGGTATGATGTGCCATACATCAAGTTAGAGCAATCTAATTATTTGGTTATAAGAATTTTCTTGTACATACTGCTCTAGTTGAGTTTATATCAAAATATCTTGGAAAGGTTTCTGCTGCCACTAGTCATCTGTTTTCTCTCAGTGACATGATTCTGGGGACTGAGCTCACTCTCACTGGCTGTCATGAGGCCATGAATGTTTCTTCCTGGGCATATGTCCCATGTTTGAACATTTAATTGGCAATTCTATTTTAAAGAGTAGCTGGGTTAATGTTTAATATGACTGATGTGCCCTTCATAATAAATGAATCAGCAGTAATTTCTTTTTGGTAAAGAAAAAATGGTCATTCCCACAGAAAAATCCTTTCTTCCCCAAACTAAATAACTCAGACCTTCAGGCTTTTGAATCAAACTTACAACAGGGTGTTTTGGTCAGAGCACAGCTGTGGGAGTTAGGGCTCCCAAATTCTAACTGAAACACCCTATGAGCAAGAGAATTCCTGACGTTCTCCCCACTCCCCAAACACTCTTATGTCTCCAAAATATAGTCTAGAGAAGAGAATAAGAAGTACATAGACCTTATAAGATTCCCTGTCTGAGTAGATATCACCCAGAGTTGTTATAGCTTTGTGTTTGTAAATGCTTTAAAACTGAAGATCATTGTGTAAGAGCTAAATCTTCTTTTTATAGCTTAAGTAGTTCTAGTGCAATAACATAGATTTTCTTTTATCACTTTAATTACCAAAGGCAATTGATAATCTCTCTCTCCTTTGGGTAGTGAGTGCTTTTGATTTACACTTCTATATATCTCATTGCTTTCCAGAAAGTTAGCCTGTACAAAGTATAGAAATTGAAAAATCCTGGCTTTGTAGGAGCAGCATGTGTTTAGGGACACGCAATCTTTGATGGTAGTATGGCTCTTGTTGATCTTTTTGGAAAGCTTACTTTTCAAATGTATAGACTTAATTTTTCGATAAATCCTTCAGAAGTGACTGAAGCTGCTGTACTCTTGGTTGGAGTGATATGCTGTTGTTCAATTACACCTTTACCTTTGCATGTTTGCATGTGCAATCTTAGCCTGTGTCTCATGCTCTCATGAAGAATTTCGAAGTATTTAAATGCTGAGTTATGCAGATTGTGGAAAAGGTACCTAACAACTGGTTATGGACATATACTAGAGTATTACACTTGTGTTTAGGACTTAGACCACATCATGTTTATGTGTTAGGATTATGTTCACGAAAACTCAAATTTACTCCTCGCACTTACGGACAAATAATTATCATACTTGGGCTTGGCAAAGATGGATAACTCATGACGTGAGGATTGGCCATGAGTTCACCTTTGCTGCTTGATGGCAAAGATGTAGAAGGGGCTTTCAGGGATGATAAGGACATAGCAAAGCAGCTCAGTGAAACTGGCATTTAGTGGTGAAGATGTAGGTGAGATTCCCATACCCAGTGCATTTTTTTTGCAGCAGATAGGCTAGAGGATATGGATCAGTCTGAAGTAAATACAAAGGAAATATTAGACCAACCAAACAGGTTAGACAAGTCTTCAGGACCAGGTGGCTTTAAACTGAGAATTCTAAATATGAAATTTCAAAACTTCTGGCTAAGAGGTGTAAAATGTCATTACAAATGGCAACTGAGCTGGAGGACTGGTGAATTGCTAGTGTAGCTCCCCTCTACAAAAGGGGCTTCGGAGAGGATCTTTGGAACTACGGACCATTGAGTCTGACTTCCATTCCTGTTAAGATGGTAGAGTATACATGTATGGATAAACACAGCCTGTTGGGAAGAAGTCTGCATGGCTTCTGGAGTTCAGTGATGTTGTCAGTAATAATGTGGGGTTAAAGGAATTCATAAATAATCTTTGGTGTGGAACCTGATCAAAGGAATTTTGAAAATCCAAATATATTAAGAAATTAATTGGATTGGAGGAAAGCTCTTTAAAGGAAGAAACCAATGCACAGGGCTTAGTAATGGCCACCTTTCAGAATGGAGATTGTTCCTGAGACCAGTTTTAGTCAACACTTTCACCTGTGATTTGGAGAAGGCAATGAACAGCGAAATCACCAAGTTTGTGAATAATAATAAACTCTCTGTTCGCTATCAATACCACTTGTTTTGATGGCAAGGATCTCCAAAACAACATCATAAACTGGGGGGACCAGAAGTCAGCAGGTGAGCTTTGGAGTGAAATAATGTGTCCCGACTAAAATAATCTAAGCCATGCTGATGTGATGCTGAACTCAGGACAGTGACTTATAACTCAGGAAGCCTTTGGCATTTCTCTAAAGTCAATGGCTCAGTGTGGAGTGGCAGACAAAAAAGCCACCAAAATGTTGGGCATGTTCAGGAAGGTTAGTGAGATTATCCTTAGTAACAAAGAACATCTGAGCTGAGAGAACAACAGGGCGTCACCTCATAAAAATTAGTGAGCCCATATCCTGAGTATTGTGTGCAGTTTGGTCTCCACATCTCAAGAAAGGTGTAGTGGAGCTAAAGGAAGTACAGAGAAAGGCAAGTAAATGTTCAGGATCATGTAGCAGCTGCCTTATGAGGAGACACTAAAAAGGTTTGGAGAAGAGAAGGCCAAGGCCAAATGTCTATATGACCATATGACTGAAGGCCAAGACGATATGACTGAGGTTAATGAAATCACATAGGCAATAGATAAACTGAATACAAAACAGTTGCTCACCAAATCCCACAATACTAGAGCTAGGTGAACTTGAAACCAGTAGGAGGTTTTTTTTTTAAAGTGGATAAAAGAAAGTACTTTATGTAGTGGATAGTGAACTTCTGGAACATGCAGTCACAGGAGGTGGTAGAGGTAGGCAGTATCAGAAGGTCTAGAAAGGGCTTAAACAAAGTCATGAATAACAGTCTCATAAAAGTGCCTTTTAGTCCTTTTAATGTTGGGCAGGGGTATATCCACCGACATCCTTTATAAAACAACTCTGGATGCTGAGGATGTGCATAAAGGCAATAGACTGCAGAAAGTGGCCAGGCTTGTGCACTCTCCTTGTGCATCCACTATTGGAGGCATAATACTGGGCTAGATAGAGCACTGGTCTGCCCCTGAAGGACATTCCTTATTTTCGTGCTTATCCCTGCTTTTATTCAGCTAAAGAGTTTTGTATGTGGTTTCTTTCAGTGAATGCCCAAACGACTCTTTAAACAAGACTGAAATTTTTATGGCTTCACAAAAGAAGACTGCATACACCTCTGCAGCAGCCAGAGTATCTCAGCCACTGTGGAGGGATTGCTATTAGGTAAAGATTTCTATGCAGAAATCAAAACAACGTATAAGGTTCTGCTTAATCTGGTGAATCAACAAGTAAATGATAGGTCCTGAAAATATTAGCCAATGCTAAAAATTCAGTACACAGAAATGGCAAAAACAATGATCCCTTGACTGAAAGGAGAAGGAGGCTCCTTATGCAGTTTTATTTCCCCAATCAGTGAAATAAATAACAAATATGAACTAACATCACAGACAATTATGTATGGCAAATTAAAAGGACAGTAACATGTCAGTAGGCTGCTGAGTGTACAAGAATAAATATCATAGACACGGTGGTGCTTCTTTCCAGGGTAAGAAACATATATATAATTGAATTAGAGAACTAATACAAGGGCACGGGCAACCTTAAACTTCTCACTCCAAAGAGATTATGGGAAAAATATCAAATAGGTATCAAAGAAAGAGATATATTTGAATTTCTTCTACATGCTAGGCATAGTAATTGAGAGATTACTTCATTTTGTTCAGTGTCAAAAAATATAAGCTGGAAGGATCAAGCATCATGTAAAGTTTTTAGATATATAGTCGTAGGAAGCCTGACATTGTACAGGAGGATGATTGTAAACTTCAAGGTGGATGTGGCTGTGAGTAGAGAATACAAATTTTATTAACTAAAACTTGCAACAAATGATAAGGTGAGACCCTATCCCTTTTGGACAATTCAGGAACTGTATGAAACTAGTGGTATCCAATAGCTCCTGGCTGGGGATATCCAAGTAAGTGTTTTCCGTTCAGAAATGGTCTTACAGGAAATTTGCCTTATTTCAGCATAGATGTGTGATCAGAGTGTTTAGTTAGAGGCTGTCGCATTATTCCAATATAACATCTTTAATACAGAGCTTTGATAACGACGACTCTCAGATTACTCAGTGACTATGGTTACACTCAGCTGGGTAACCTGTAAAAGGGATTCTACATGAAGATTTAAAAATAGTCAAATATTCTGATTTACAGTGCAATTATCTGAACAAATGGATGAATATAATTTCCTCTTTCCTGGGAAAATAATTTCTATTCATTACAATGCTTACATAATGCAATGAAACCAGTGGAAATTACATACATTCTTAAAGATGAGCAAGTGCTTCTGTGCTGTTTGGAAGAGAAATAAAATTAGGATCACGTTCAAGTGCTGACCTGCATTCTCATAAGGGAATGTTGGAAAATATTCCTAGAAAATGAATTAATAGTTCCACAAAATCTATTATGTATTGATTTAGATTTGATAGAAAATAATGCCTACATAAACCACACAGCAATAATTAGGCTTATAGAAACAAAACACTCAGCCTATTAATAATAATAAGGAGGTACATTAACTTTGTTATCTCACACTCTTGAATAATCAGCAGATAGTAACATTAAACTTTAGTATAACTGAATGGATTGCTAAATTTAAATGAGGTACCTGCTTTTTCACTTGACATTCTTTGAAGCACAGATCTCTCTCTCTCTCTGTAATCAATATGGTTTGAATACTTACACAGCAAGTCTCAGAAGTCATTTTAGATCCAGTATTGTGTGCAGAAAGCATTTGGTAAATCATTTCAAATACTAAACAAATTAGAGAAAATTTTCTTTTGGATTAGAGGAGAAATTTGTTGAATAAATTATATTTTCTGAATTATTTCCTCTGCTCTAATAAGCAGGCTAGATTAAAATGAGAACCCAGTATAAAACAGCCACTGAGATATCTATTATCTCTTCATCCTTTTATCCTCTTGCAGTTCTCTTGGGGAAGTGTACACGTATATGCTGCACGAAATGTTATTAACTGACATTAAGTCTCTCATCCCCTTAGGCTGTGGCTTTTTTCCTGCTACACTATTGACCATTAAGCAGCTCCTGTGGATGTGATCTGGAAATCGTTGTATTTATACCTTCTAGAGCACATGTATTAAGCTACTCATTAGGTTTTGATATTACATCACTTCATAAGCCTCATATGAGTTGCAGTATCAATTATGTTTTAGTATAATGACATTAAAATTACAAGCTATTGGTTCTTTGTTGTAAATATATGCTGCTGTCTTTTAAAATATTATCAGTTTGCTTTTGGTTATCTCTTTTTCACTCTTCTTTCTGTCATAATTAAGTACGGTTGAAGACAAAATAAGACTACCTGTCTGAATGTTGGGGGAAGATATGGGGACACTTTCCTCTGGCTGACTTGTATTGGTGAAAGACAATATTTGATGGCTTGTACTTCAGGTGAGGAAATTAAGCGAAGGCTATATGTCCAAGTGTACTTCTGAAAAATATTGGCAATTTGATTATTTGAGTTAGTGCATCAAATGATTTGTTGAGAGAAAGCATGAGAGGTAGCATGGTGAGAAGGAAAACTATGTTTATTGAACAGATATCTCAGTTGCACTATCCAGCAGTTAGCCTGAAAATACTATGCCTGTTCATAACCTGTTCCTATATAACGTCACAAGCATGGACAGTGTATCTCTTTTTCACTTCTTTGTTTGACTAGGTGTCTTAAGCCAGAAGCTTCCACACAGTTTTAATATTCATTTGTGCTAAAATATTGCTTATGTTTTTTCAAGCTTAAAGGCTCAAAACTGCAATTTTCCATGGGAAAAGTAAGGGATTGTACCAATGCAAGAATCTCATTTTGCTTTGTACCCGAACTGTCTCTCTATTTTTATATTTTATGGTCCTGCAGTTCTTTCTACAGTCACGCTGACTGCATTAAATTATGTAAAGGTGCAGTCTTGTGACAACTCTGAACCAACCTGCAACAGAATACAAAATCTCTCTTTTGCTCTCATCCTGACTGAAAATTAAATTCCAAAAATTATATGCAAATAATATCACCAATCTAAATTTAATGAATGGAATCAAGGAAAGGCAAGGGCAAAGGCAGCATTTTTATCCTCGACTGGTGCTGAAGAATTAGCACTAGAATTAGTATGAATTTGCATTACTAAGTGGTCTTTGAATGACATGATAACTGGGTGCAATTCAAGTTTGTTAATATTTCTAAACAAGGGCAGAAGATGAACTCTCTGCCTAAGGCTCAGGGATGAAGCAAGGAGCACCGAGTTCCCTGTCACAGACTTGCAGGGTGACCTTGACAAGTCACAGAACGTATCTGTGCCTCAGTGCAAGATGGGGGATATTAAAACATTTCCTCATTCACAGAGGTATTGGTAGGGTTCAGTTAATCAAAGTCTTTCAAGATCCTCAGACAGAGGAGTCTAGATAAGAGCAAGGTATTATTATTATAAAAGTAGACCTCTCTTGAGCACTTAATTTTTCATTTTATACAAACTTTTTTTAGCTTATATAGTATACACTGTCAACATGCAGAGTGATAGATCCTCCAGACCTGGTTTGTGTGGAGCTTGTCAAGATACAGCTGTTTTTTGCACTATGTCCCCATTAGGATATGACACAATACATCATAACAGCTCCATCAGAGCCATTACAGTGTAAGCTGTCAATGTGTAATAAGATTACTATGCATTACATCTGGTGGTGCTCTGATAATACTGAACTAGGTACACTATGGTACAATCGAGAATGCTTTTGAATATTGGTGTTGCAATGTCTCTCCAATGAATGCAGCATTCTTTTCTGAAGTAGTAAAGTATCTCCTCTAGTGTGTGTGGATAACATTTTTTTTGTAAAATAACTTTAACTTTTTGTTATTTCAGAAAGCCACAAAGATGTCCTCCCCAATATTGTCGTGTAGTAAAGATCTGCAGATGTTTCTATTTACAAATGAAGTTGTTTTCGACTGGAGGAAGGGAAAAACCTGCCAATCTCTCTGTAAACAATAGCTAAATTGATTTAAACTGATATAATCTGATTACTGGCCTTGGATAGCATGGACTATAGGAAGTTTACATTCCAAATGGCTAGAGAGAGGGTGACAATTTACAATGTGCTTTTTGTCTTTTCAAAAGGTTCGATTTGCAGATTAAAAAAAAAAAAACCCACACACTTTGGAAAATTGTATACTGTTTTTTCCCATATTACTAGTCAGAGTATAATGGAGGAAGGGAAAAAGAAACATTCAAATCATTGTAAATGATCATTCAAAAAACTCTATTGCTTGTCTAGGTGCAATCCAGGAAAGGTATTATTAAGGGAAATAATCAGGAGAACTTTTAGTTTCAGAGAAAGACTTTGTATTTGTGGGTTTGTGTTTCCCTGTCACTAATACCTGAGTGTCAATCAATCAGTGGTAATTTATTCTCTTAATACCTTTGTGAAGGACCTTTTATTTGGTGAACTGAAGTGCTGGCTTGCCCAAGGTCACAATAAAATCTGTAGAACAAGGAGGAAAAGTGGGCTTTCGTGGTATTTAAGTATCATCACCAGAAGTCTGTAATTCTATATATGGAATCTTGTTCACAGTAAGTTTCACATTATTCCTGAAATAATGTGCTCAAAGTGAGGAAGGTGACAAAGCTACAGTAACAGCTATATGCATATAGAACTTGTGTGAGAACTTGTATATGTACGCACATGTGCCTGTATAAGAGTAGATCGTGGTAAGCCTTGTACAGAGGGAGAGACAAAGGGAAAGTGCAAAATCCAAATGCTTATGGCATTTTCTAGCCTCCCCGGAGGATACTGGGCTGAGTGGCTGCAAAGGCACTTTAACACAGCACTTGGCCCTCAAGAGCAGTAGTGCATCTTCAGTAGATCTGGAGCCTCCTAAAAGTGGAACTTATAGCCTCTTCCAATCAGGTATCTTGCAGCTACATGAGCTATATGATTTTCTGTCTCTGCAGTAGGGGCAACAGGCAGATAAACTTATGATCAGAAAAGCTTAATAAATTTTCTAGGAATATATATTCCAAAAGATAGAGACTGAGTGAGAAGAGAAAACAGTACAGTCATTTTTCATAATGATAAAAAGTCTTGTTCAAAGACTTCTTCATTAAAAATTAAATATCTGATGGTGCAGCAATAGAAGTAAATAGGAAATGCATTCTGAGAACTGACACTTGCACAGAATAACAACCAGGAAAACATGCTGTGGTCCTTGAAGGAGACATAGAGCACAACTAAACAAGAAAAAAATACAGAAAAGGAAAGGTGAAATTAAAAAAAAAAGGTAAGTGAAATGAGGAGGAACATCAGTGATATGACAGGTAGCATGAATATAGGCATTTTCTGTTATTAGGGCAAACAGGAAGACATTGTAAGAAATCCAAATGCTTTGCAAGTATAGACTGAAAAAGGGAAACTGGACTGAAGGGAAGTCTTGCTTACATGCAGAAAGAAGCAGCTCGTTTAAAAGAGTAGCTCGCAAAATTATATGGAAACAATCTACAGCATTCTATTTCAGTGTTTTTGTCCCTGGCTAGAGTGAGTCTTCCACGCAGAGGACAGAATGAGGAAAGTCAAAGACATGAATTAAATCTTCTACTCAGGAACAAATTCCTCTCTCATAATAATAGAAATGAAATGAAATGAATGAAAATGAAATGAAAAGACACGTAAGATGCTGGGAATGATCTAGAACGCACACGATAATGAAGAGCAAGAGCTCTGAAAACAAACCTGTCTCAGGCATGCACACATCATTTGCATCCTAAGAAAGTCTCAAAATTACGTCATGGGGTTTTGGAAAAGATTCCCAGTTCTTCATGGCTAAATGTTCAAAACCTAAAAGACTTCTGAAAGTGTTAAATAAACATTAAAGGAGGCTGTTCTTATTTGTAGTTTAGCAATGTCAAGGACAGAGTAACTGGAGAAAAAGAGAAAAAGAAGTTGGTAGAAAGACCCTCCCAAACTGAGCAAGAACACTGAAGAGCATATGCCTTTGAAAGCAACATTTGCTGAGACAGCAGGAATCAAATTCTTCCAGAAATTAAATGCTTCTTTGTCCCCATTACAGGTTTGATTTCTTTTTTTTTCTTGGAAGGCTATTTTTGAACCACAGTCCCCAGATGGTTAGAAACCTTCTTCTAATTTCCAGCCTAAATTTATTCATGATCAGTTTATATCCATTTGTCCTTGTGCCAGTGCTGTCCTTTTGTTTTAATAGTACATCTATATTGTGTAGCTATTTGTAGATTAAATTATTTAGTATTACAAAAGATTATATCAATTTTTTAAAAGAAATCACCAGCTGAGATACTGGAGATAAAATTCATTGTTGCAACAGCTGTTTGATCATAAAGTTATTGCCTAAAAAGCTTATAAATACAATAAGATGTGTTTTCACATCACTTCAGGGGAAAATAACATGTTGTATCTTTTTATTACTTCTTTTTATGATATTCAGTAATGAAATACAGTTAAAATAAATTTCAGTAAAACAGATCTTAATTTAGAAAAAAACAGACTAGATAGAGTCATTGTTCGTTCATTAAAGGCAGGAGCCTATTCTTCAACCCTGGGTATAATAGACACTCTGAAATTCTCTTTTGGACCTGACTAATTATTTGGTATTTGAAATTGGTATCAGTATGACAATTGGTTGGCAACTGCATAATGACCAGCTATTACAGAAGGACAAATAGGTGTTAAAGGGAGGGAAACAGAAAGTGTCAGGTTGGCAGAATAGAGTGTCTGGTTCTACTCAAATGTGCTGTAGAGGTACATTTCTAGGTTGTAAACCCTTCTGAGCAATGATAGTCGCTTTCTAGGTGTCTGTGAGCATTAACAGTCCTTGATGCATTAGTATGTAAAGAAAACAACACTAACGTTTCTTTCTTTCCTCTGCACAGGAAGAATGAAAAGTAAATTGCAGTTTGTCAGAGCCTCTAGGAAACATTACTGGGATTCCCCCTAAGCTCTTTCCCTTCTATGCAGGGCAGACGGAAGATGTGTGAAGCAAAATATCTGAAAGCATGTATGTTGGTTGAGTGAAACTTCAGATTTCCTTTCACCTTCCCATTTTTAATCTGCTGCAGCCCCTCTAGTAACATCTTCTGTGCCACAACTGGACACCTTGTACTCTATCCTGTGTCTGCTTAAGCATTGATATCCTTTTAATGCTGAGCTGGTGTCTCCTTTCTTTCCTTCTATCTGTCTGTTTTTTCTCTTGTGTATTCTTGCAGCACAGGGGCCTTCTTTATTAACCTTTTCCACCTGAATAAGCTAGAACAACACATAATTTCTGATCTGAAGCAAAACAGGAAAGTGAGTTGGATGGCTGTCTATTTGCACTGCCTGCCTACATGAGGTCTCTCTTTTTTCTAACATGACAAATTTGTGCAAACACGAGGTACCAGAGATGTATCAGGGATGAGGAGGGCCTGTCTGTCTGCCTGCTCACCCTATAGCTCTGGGAGACAAATAGGGAGAATTTGAGAGCATAGCAATTTGTGCCCACAACAGTGAGTCTCCCACAAATACTGTGAGATGTAAATGGTGAGTATTGCTGCTTGCATTTTAGCTGATCATAAATGTAAACAAGATATACTAGCCCAAAGGATAAACAGAACTTGAAGGTACTTGTAGCTACTCTGAAGTTTGTACTATTAAAAAAAGTCAGAAGTAAGCCATTCATTGAAGTCCTGGCTTTCATGCACTTGTGTCTGGCATTGTTATTTTAATCTCCTGACCCTGTTTTGTTTTTCTGTACTGTTTGTCTTCTTGTGTTTAATGTTTAACTTGCAGGGTTAAAATTAGTCTTGTGTTATGGAGATGCAGTGCTAGGCTACTGGGATTTTTCCCTCTACAGCTAACCTGATCTTTATCGATGATTGCTCAACATCTGCATAACTCTGTGTCTTTCATATGCCTTCAACAACTACATTTGGTAGCCTGCCAGCTCATGGTGGCAATAGAAACCTCAAATAAATATGAGAAACATTTACACCCCACTCAACACACTTTATCCATGGCAATTTTTTCAGGTATACAAAGCCTTTTGCGCTTAATCCTGCAAATGTGTTTCAAAAGGCCCAGCTACTGATGATCTGCCTCTTCAAAGCATTCTCATGTTCATGCCTGTGAGCCTCCAGTGCATTCCATGCAGAAGCTGTTGACATTCATTTTCTTCCATTATTGCCACATAACCTGTAAGGTTATTAAAAAAAAAAAAAAAAAAAAAAACCAAACCAACCTTCTGCACATTAACTCCATAATGGCATATCCTTCATTCACCATCCCCACCTTCCTCTGTGTCCTCCCCATGTTGCCCCGGACTGGCCTGGCCTTAGAGTAATTTCCTACAAGCTGTGTTGGAGTAATTCCATATTTTAGCTTCAATAAATCCCACCTGCTTCATGCTGTGCTTTGAAGATGTTTCCTCCCTGAAAGACAATGACAAATTAATTATATCCAATGATAATTTATGTATAAAACTACTTGGAAATTAACACAAAAGTAACCTTTATCTTCTGTGAAAACATATTCTGAGAAATGTCTGATGGTATCTTATTTACACAGTAATTAAACATGATTTTTAATGGATTTTTTAAGGAAAATTTTAAACAAAAAAGTCATGCACGTATGGATCAAGTTGTTCTCATAACAATAAATATCAGTATTGGAACCCCTTTGATTCTTCAATTTCTCTATATAGTGAATCTCACATATGAGTTTAATTTCATTAATCTCTGGATAGTGAAGAACAGTGTAAATAAATTGCACATAATTCTACTTAAGATAAATGGCACTTTTCTGTTTTTGTCTTGAGTTGTCTATTTTTTATCTGTGATAAAAGAAATGCATTTAATGATCATAATATGTAGACCATGTGAAATGAAATTAACATGTATATGACAAGCATTGTAATCCTTTTATAGTACAAACAGATTATTTTGCAGATGTACAGTGTTTAAAAATAGTTCAGAAATCTAATGGATGCTTGAAACATTGTATACTTTTCTTAGGCAGAGAACCACATAGATTGTTCAGAATTTATTTGTCAATGTTACTGAAAAATATTCAAGTGGAATAAAACCACACCTTGTTACCCATGAAGCAATAAGAGGAGATTCTGTTCTTATGCCCCCTGTTCTAATTATCACTGTTTGTTACAAGCCTTTCTTATTCCTATCACTGTTGTTGGACTGATCTGGCAATTTCCTGCTCTTGGGCTGAATGCTTAATCAAACAAATAATGCCACTAGAGCCAGTGGGTATGCTGAAATGAAATCATTTTTGTCAGAGTACATATTCACAGTACTGGCTCCAGGATACTCAGGAGCAAGGCAAAGATTTTAAATGTAATCAATATAGTGAAGATTTTCAAGTGCCTACATTACCTTCCTTTGGAGGTCCACAATTTCAGAAAGCAACCTTGGGTGTCTAGAGATTTTAATCACAAACATTTTTCATTTGCCTCAGCTGGTACCTTGGAAACTCAGTTCCTAAGCAGGTCAATCCCTAGAAGCTTAAATGTTTCAATTCAGTGCTTATCCAGATGTCCCTCCTAGGTTCACAATTGCCAGCTGTACATAAACACCCTTAAAATGAGTACAGATAGATAGGAAATATCTAAACAGTGATAGCAGTGGGGCTACTTAATTATTTTCTGGTGTTGAGCACAGGAATTCAAACCTGCAGTGTAGATGCATAGCACTGAGGCTATGCAAAAAGGCTCTACCAAACCCTAGAACACAGGGCTATCATTGTCCCAGAATTCCTACATTAAAAACAGACCAACAGACAAGCACATTTTTGGATACCTAGAATGTTTACTGATTTCAAGTTTCATGAGAGACTAAAATCAGGAGAGACCTGAGTAAATGGGGAAAGCTCATGAAAAACAAAGAAGGGTGTAATATGCAATCTCTGATTCTAATTAATGACATCTCCAGGCCAAGATTAGAAAAGTGTACTGAGAAAGGCTAATTCTTTTTCCTTTTTCCTAGGAAATACATTTTTCATTATAGCAACAAACCTGATCTCAACCATCCAAAGAGAGGAAAATCCTGAGGTCACCAGCTTTTCCCATGGGATGTTGCAGCTGAGTAAATTAGCTGGATAGAAATTTCATCTTGATTGACTAGAGTTGTCATGTCTTTTTAAAATTAAGTGATACACAGCCGGAATATCTATCACTTGATGTGTTGCTGGCAGGAAGTCTAAAACTACTGGCACATATTACCCATCAGTAATAAAAGCCTCCCTTTTAAGAAGACATGAGGAAGATACAATTCTGAATCTTTTAGAAATTAAAAGAGTATCCAATGTCACTATTTACAAGGGTACCATAGATCTTTGCAACAAGGTTTGCAACATTCGCAGAGGTTTGCAACAGCTTCTGAGAAAATGTGGATTTCAAGAGGTTTTTCTAGTGAAAGAAAAGCCAGTTGAGTTTGTTATCAGACTCTGCTTTTCAAGAGGAGGAGATACTGTAGCTCTAGCACTTTTTTTTCTTTTTTTTCATTTCTCCAATATAGACTGCTCTGGACTTGATGAATATGGGTTTTCATGGTGGGAGCACTCCTTTAAATATCCTCTTTTTGAACTGTTTTGCCACAGGCTTTGGTATTGCTTCATTCTTCTCAGATTTTTGTGGAGAGATGACTTTTCTCTGGTTTGATTGCTTGCCTAACGTAGCACCATTGTTTTCCCAAGGCTATACGCTCAAAGAAGGTGTGACTATCTTGTATTTACATTACACTATAATTGAATTAAAAACATAGCCTTTTTATAAAAGCCCTGTATGAAAGTACTTCCATATATAGAAATGGAAAGAATTGGAGTTGCTTTTGGGATTGGGACATGCCTTCTGAAGACACATTATCTGTGTAAGGATGTTGCCAGCAAGAGTATAAGTTAGGTTCTCCTCCTGAGTGAAAATCCATACAGAGCACTTTTGCATAAGTATTATTCCTATACTCAAATTAGGAGGGGATTGAAGTTAAACAACTTTAATAATTTAGACCACCGTACTAAAGTCTTGATTTCTTGTAAACAGAATTTTGCAAAAGTAACCATAAATAGGAATATTCTTTCTTTTTTATAAATCAGGAAAGTATTTTAGAACCTTTTAAACTTTCTTTTAGGGTGGAGGAAACCAAAATATTAAAGGAATATTTATATTCCTTTAATATCATAATATTATCAGGAATTCTATGAACACTTGAAAACTTAAGAAAATAAAGCTAGCAGGAAAGAGAAGTTAAGGTCTGATATTATAATCCAAGCTGAATAATATGTAAAATGTAAATGCTATTAAATGCTGAACATCAAGATATTTTAACATTCATTCAGTTTCAGTTTGCTAAGGCAGCAGTTTAGCAACTATGTATTTTGGACACTTACTACATGATACTGACCTCTATCTTATTTCCAGTAGCTCAAAATCAAAATATACTGCTATAATAAATGCAAAATATCTATATAAGAAACATGTTCTAATTTTAGCAGGGTTTTGTATAAACTTCATGGAGTGAAAAGGGCCTTTGCACAGACATTTATAGAGGGGATTGTCCTCCTATCAGGGCATAGCCACCCTGTGAATTAACCCAGAAGATTAGGCCGACAAGATGTGTTAAAAGATGCAAGGGTCTGATTTCCAATTGTAAATAGGTTTCTTGTTTGAAACACCAAGCAACGTGAACCTTCCTCCCCCTAAGCAAAATTGTATTAATTTAAGGAGGCTATCCAAAGAAGAAATTCAAGCAAAATTATTATTATTATAAAACCAAGATGGGCATTTAGAATACTGCTGCTACAGTGCAGCAGTTGGTACTGCAGAGTTTTAATGGATTCCTCGCATAGTGCACAAGGTTGGAAAGCAGTGACAAATACTTATTTTATCAAAACATTTTTCCTGGAGGATTTTTTTTGATGTTTAATTAACAACACATAAAAAAGCTTGATATGTTAATAAAACATCAACATTTTGCACTGAAGTACATCAGGTGCCTTAAACTGCCAAACAAACACTGAATGCATGGCAACTGCTTGACTTGTTGGTTGTTTAATCATTAAGAGCTAGACAAATACTGTAAAATATCTTCTGTGCATTTTTGATTGAGTTCTATATCCATTTCATATCCCCTTTGCACTTGCTTTCCACAGAAGCTTGAGCAAATAGCCTTTATTTGCACCAGGGTACACAATAGGTGGCATTTATTCCTGTACAGAGGAAACACAGAAGCATCACATCTGAGTGCAAAACTGATTCAAAAATAGCTTCTGTATTATTAGAGATTTACTGTAAGTGCTTGAGAGACTGCAGTCCCTTCTCCATCTGGACTAACACTGCCTTCTCCAGTGCAAATTTGATGTCTTGAGATACCAGAGCAGCTTCAGACATGCCCATTGTTCCCAAGCTGTATCCAGCCTTCTCACTGAAAATACATGACTTCTCCAGGCAAGGATGCAGCAACACCATATATTGACTGTTAGCACTGCCTTCACACAGCTTTTCAGTGTTTCAGTGACTGTGTGATGAGGAAAATTAGCAGGCCAAGAGAATGGAGGTGTGTTATGTAACAAAGCATAGGCAATTAAAATTGACATACCAGGCTTGTGGTTCTTTTGCTCCTCAAGGCCATAGGGGTCTTATATGCAAAGATTTTATAACTCGGTGAAAGAAAAACTAACTTCAGCTCAATTTGCAGGAAATAATTCAATAGCAAGTTAATTTTGGTAGCTATGAATCCCTGAAAAGCTAGGTGGCTAAAAAGGACAAGAATTAAAGTGTTCTAAAATTCCTTAATCTTCTTTATCTACTACAAGTCCCCAGGAGGTTCAAAACCTATTAGAAACCATGATCAGAGATCAGAAAAATACTCTGAATGATCTGACCTCTTACATTTTAATTCATAATGCTCAGAGTTCTATTGTGGTGGACAAATCTTTGACCCAGGCTGTTTGCAATCCATTTAAAGGGATAAAGCAGATAAATTCAGGGAAATCTAGAATTACTCTTGCTCATTCTGCAAGCAGAATAAGCTAGGCTGGATGAATACATTGCTAATTGTGAATTATTCATCTCACTCTAGCAATCAGTAACATCCACATTAAACATTAAAGACCTAGATTCACAGGAAGAGTTTAGGCACATAAATACCTCTTCAGGCAACCAGGTTTGACATTTAGATGCTAGTGGTATTCATCCTTCACTCCACCTTGCTGCCTTTTCATAGATGCTTAAAACAGCCTACATACTCAAAGTTTCTACTGAAAGGCATCAGGTTAACTTACGAAATGTTAGCAGCCAGAAGTTAGTAGATGCCTATTTTATTCCTTTTCCATGTCAAAGTTCACAGGACAAATGCTCCCTCTTATCACTCTTCTGGTATCCAATGATCATCTTTCATCTTGCAAAAAATATACTTTGAAACTGTTTTACTAAAATATGATAGAATTAACACTAAAATACTATAGAATTAGCATGAAGACTGGAACTTGGGTTTCTATACTCAGTATAGAGTGCTAATACAAGATGAAGAGTCATTCTCCTACACTATCAGTGGTCTAATAATATGTAGATCTCTCTCTCACCCCCCCCCCCAAGCTTCAGCAGGAGAAATTAATTACAGTTTGCAAGAGTATCTCATAACATCAGTTTGAAAACCATTCATCTTATGACCATACTCTTATGCGTGATTGGTGATAATCCAGTTCTGATTGCTTTTCTGAGATTATTACCTTCCTTGGTATCTCCACTAGGTGTGCAGGAAGTGCTGTCTGATAGGACAGTGCTTAGTGATTCCTACCAGGACATTGTAGATGTAGTTCATATTCCCCCAGAAACAAGAAGACTGAGACCCCATGTCTCTCTTCCAGCTATGAAGAGTGAATAGTAATCCCCTGGAGACTGCATTTGGAAATGACTGCCTCAGGTTTTGAAGAGAAGTCTCAAACTTCCAGATTTATAAGACAGTTTGTGTGTGGCCTGCAAGAGGAGGCTGGGTCTTTGTCATAGCTCAGCACTGAGCTTCTGTGTCTCTTTTCAGGTGCTGCTCCAGCCTGTATGTATCTTAAATAACCTTTAGATCAAAAATGATCTCGATACTACCTTTTCATATCCTTTCTGTGAAATGAAGCTGTGATAGCTCACTCTCTTCCTTCCTCAATCCTCTGCCCCTGGGTTCAAGCAGGGTCAGCTAGAGCAGGCTGCCCAGGACCATGTTCAGTTGAGTTTTGAAAATATCTCAAGATGGAGACTCCACAGCCTCTCTGGACAACCAGTATTCAACCACTCTCACAGTACGAAAGTGTTTTCTTGTGTTCAAACGGAATGTTCTATATGTCATGTTGTACCCGTTGCCTCTCGTCCTGTCACTGGACACCACTGGGAAGAGTCTGGCCCTGTCTTCTTTACACCCTCCCATCAGATATTTATATGCATTGATAAGATCACCCCCAGAGCCTTCTCTTCTTGAGGCTAAACAGTCCAAGCTCTCTCAGCCTCTCTTCGTATGACAGATGCTGCAGTCCCTTTTCCCCTCAAATCTTTCCAATGTAAACAAAGGCTGAATCCCTTTAGGCTGATTAAATGTAAAAGACTTGTTTTGGGCTTTTCTGGTAGGAGGGTATCACAGTGATTGTTGAGATTATTACAGTATTACATGCAAATTACGTACAAATTATCTGATATGTCTAACCAAACTCTCTGGTGTACTTTTCAAACAAACATGGAGTTCAGAAATAAACATTATGGAGACTCAACTTTCCCAAGACCTTTTCCTTTCTCTTCCCCTTCTCCTTTTACAAATTTTGGGTTCAAGGCATCACACTTAAGGGCACTTCACGATGGGTCTGATCCCCAGCATGGCTGATTGATGCCGTAAAGGAAGTGGTGGAAGACAAAAGCTCTTCAGTCGTTTAAACATGCTGCATAAACTTAAGATTATAGGTATATGAGCGGCCTCAATCACAGATATTTACATGACACAAATGATTACATTCCATACAAACTGTTTGAATTATGATAAGCATCTGATATGAAACTGACAAAAGGCAGGAAATACAATGGAAAGTCAATACTCCTCATTTAACTTGCACTATGGTGCAGGGGGCGAGACGGCCAGAATGGGGAAAGGGAAAAGTAAGAGTAAAAACTGTGATGTGACCCAAACCTTGAACTCTTGTCAAATTTTAGCACTTCTAGCATAAATGTGCTAAAGAATTATTTAGCTGCATTTCCTTGGTCTTTAAAAATATTTCACATTTTATTTAAATGCAACAAAGTTATCTCATGAATTCCAATATGTGGTCTATCTAGCAAATATGCCTTTAAAAGCCAGATAAACATTATCATCTCTCTGACTGGAGCAACCTACAGACTTTCCAGTTTACTGACTTAAATCTCTATTTGAGTGTATTTGTGTGTATACATGTGCATATGAAGTCATTTTATTGAAGAGAAAGACTTAAAGCTAATTCTGCTTTATTAGAACATGTGGCAATATTGTGAACAAAATCCTTTCAACAAATATCTGCAATATTTGCTTCAGAAGTGCAGTAACTGATTGCTAAACTGCAATGTCTCTGACATTGTAGAAATAATTAATAATATCACATGAATGGGACCATATTTGAACAAATCAATATTGTTTGTTTCAACAAAATTGTTATGACAATACAGAAAATATCCAACTTTTTGCTATTTTTAGTAAATTACTAAAATGTTCACATAGGTATTTCTAATGAAACAGACAGGAATTTGTCCAGCTTACCAATAGTAAAATAATTCTTGGTGAAATCATTATTTTGATATTAAATCATTTTTATTTTGGGGTGGAGCATTCACATACATAGCTATTATGATATAGCTTATAGGAAGAGCTTATTCTGCTGTAGCTGTAATGGGTGATTTCCCTGTGTAGACTACTTAAAATTGTGCAGAATATGATCTTTGGAAATAATGCTCCATGCCAAGATGTTGGACAGAATATTTAGTTTTGCTTGTATTATAAACCTCTGAAGATGGGGATTTATGAGAAGGATGAATGCCTACATGCTGATGGGCACTTAACAAATATTAATAGCCTGGCTTTAAAATATGAGACAGCTGTTTCATCTGGTTTCCACATGTGATTCCAAATATTGTGGGGAGATGTGATCTTTATATATAGTCCAGAAACAGACCTCCAACTCAAAGAAGCTCCTGGAAAAAAGAGTTCTTCATTTGGGAAGTAGGCACTTAGGGTGGGGAGAGGCTTTCAAGTTTTCTGACTGCTGCTCTTTGAGGGAATTGTATGATTTTCTTGAAATGTGGTATCTTAACTTGGAAGGACTGAGAAATACTGTGAACTTTTCAAGTCATCTGTTTTGAATCATCATATTTCACTAAAGTTTAAAACAGGAAAGCATGGATGGTTTGTTCAGAGTGCTAACTCTCAGTTTTATCATGTGTCTAAGCAAGAAGCTATATGTAATGCAAAGAGAAGAAAATCAGCCTACTTTTTTCACTTTGATGCAGTTTATTCCAGCACAACTTGAACTGTGTGTGCCTGTCTGTGTGCGCCTGCATGAACTACTGTATGCATGTCCAGTACGAACAATGGTGTGTGTATGGGAAAGTGCGGAAGAATGTTGAGGAGATAGATGATGGAAGCTAGCCAGACCGTTCTGTGGGAAAAGGAGCATCAGCAGGGCATGTTGACCCATAGTCATGTAGTTGAGCCTGTGCCAGGGTGGTGCTGCACCTGGGCTTTGAATCGGGAATAACAATGAGGTCAACATGCCTACTGCGCATGTGTATGGTACATAAAAACTTCATCTAGTGCCCCCCCGCCGTGTTCCTCACCCTGGACCGATGCTCAGCGGTGCCAGGGATTCCCCGCTCCATTATTGCCTCGACCGGGAAAACGCCGGGGAACCCCCGTTCAGACGCAGAGGTAATAAATGCTCCATATCGACCATCGTATGCCTTGTGTTTGTGTATCCGTCCCTGCTGGCAGTCCAGGCGGTGCCCCCGCCTCACCCTTACAGTGTGTTTTAAAGGATGAGGTGTGCAAGCAGAAGCACACGAGGAAACTACTTCAAAACAATAGTGTGAATTTAGAGAAAAATACTGGATCCACGCTGTTTTCCTTTTATACTCTCTTATTCTGCATGGCAGATTAATTTTATCCATTTGCAAAGTACACAGATCAGGTGTGTTTATACTGTGTGGTAGGTATGCAGTGACTCCTGAAATACTATTTCTATTATCTCAGCACAGACATTTTAGAGTACCATGACTACCTCCCTGCTTGGACTGCAGATTTCCTTCTGTGGAAACGTAGGCATGTGATAAGAAAGAGGGGAGGAATGATATTCATCTGCTTTCACATGCAATGAAGCACTCCCAAACCCCGTGATATAGCTATGGCCTTTGACCGATAAGACTGTCCATATAGGGAACCAAAGAGCAGAATTTGCTTCAGATAATTATGGAGCCAAACTGTGCAAGTAACAGTGAAGTTCAGTTACTGAAGGCTGGATCTGTCAGTCCCTGCATCCTCGGTTAAGCCTTAAATAGTTACAGATCTTTCTTTCAGTTGCAATTGACCCGAGGAAAAGGATAACATGAGGGAACAAATTTCTGGAGAATGGGCCTCTGGGTCATAATCCAGTCATGGTACATAGCTCCCCAATTCCCACGTTAATCATGTGGAAAGTGCCACATCGGTGGGCAGTTGATGTGGAGCCAACTTAATACCTGGGTCTAGTTAATGACACCCGCAGAACCTGCATTAACCAAGTTCTGCCACCACTGTCGTAGGATGTAAGCACTTTCTAGATCTGCTTTAAACAATATGACTAACACCTATCATATGCAAATGGATTCTACAGTTTTTCTACTGTGAAAAATCAATGTGAGATATGAAATATATGCATTTATAGTTATTTTATGTCTGTGGTTTTATGTGCTTTTTTCTCTGAAAACAAGGTCAAAGAAATATATCATCTGTTTAGAGTGAAAACTGGCAAGATTTTCTTTGTGAAATTAAAGCAAATTCTAGTGCTTTTCATTTCTAAGAGGCTTTTGACACAAATAATGATCCTGTAGAGACTGATGTAGCTACAGCGAGTCATAGTTCCTTTTCTGTAAGAGTGGCAATATTCTAGGCAAAGCCAAAAGAAAGCAAAAAAAAAAAAAAAAAAAAAAAAAAAAAAAAAAAGTTTGTTTTGAAAGGGATAAAAGTCAATGATAATACAAGTGTCACAGACTACGAACTGCACTGAATTTCTTTGAAGTAAAATGGGTTAAATTTGTCAGTCTAATCATGTAGGAGTTAGAATCCGATGGTGGATGATTGTGTCAATCGGCATGTTAAATACTGCATCTCTTTTCATCTCCCCACCTGCTGGAACACTAAGTTGCATGTTTCAAAGATGAAACACAGCTTGTCCATGCAACTGCTGCTTGTGATTATCACCAAGCTGCCTGGGCAGTTTTGCAGAATGAGGCCTTGGACGTATGCTTGTGGAGGTATGTTATAACAACTGTCCAAGCAAGTTGAGGAGCTGAGCGCCTTTTGGCTTCCAGGTCCTAGATAGTTCTGTATGCGCTTTACTGAATGTAAACATTTTATGTTTGCAAACCCTTACAAGCATTAATCAGCTCAGCCTTCACACCGTGCTGGCCTGTGCTTAGTTTAAGGGTTTGGCGAGTACTGCGGCTTTTCAATAGAACAAGCTTTGGAAGACCAGATAGCTCAGCAGCAGGGAACTTGCTGAAGCCAGAGACTCAGGAGTTAGGCCCCTATGAGCCAAGGGTTGCTTCCCTAGCCAAGTACAAATGCCAGTAGTGAGGGGAATGTGACTAATCTTTGCTTCCTTGGAAAAATCATTAACAAACTTTCAGCCTTAATGATCAGCTCATAACTATTTACACTTGTCATTAATATTCTCAGATGAGGGACTGCTAAGAACTAATCTTTCATATTTTCTTTATTGAAAATTGGGGTTTGTTGAATTATTTGAGGGTTACTACTTTGTCTTTAAATCAGTTATTCTGCTTTGGTGTTAAATGCAGCTTGAGTCCGCCTTTCACTTTCCACTTCCTCCCTTTCTCTTTCTATAATAGCATGGTAAACTCAATCCTTAAATTTTCTAAGGGAGTCTGTCTGGAACAGCAGTCTTCATTCACACATATGCTTGCTTTCTTTTCCCTTGTCTCAAATTTAATTATATCTTTTTGCTAAATTCCTCTGATGTTGCTGTTCTATTAAACACAGTTTTTTGGCTCAGTTTGTCAAAATTACACATTAGCTAAGATTTTGACTAGGAGTGTTTTTGTAGTTGCTTGCTAACCGAGGCAACATTAGAAAAAAAGATCAAATGTACTGATCAACACAAATATACATTTGCTCAATATTTGAAGGATAAATAATTATGTTGTTGCTATAGAGGTAACTGTCCTCTATTCTTTTTTTTTTGTTGTTTATCAATGTAATTGCACCTGCAAAGACTCAAAATCATATAATATGTGTTACTATTGCTGAATGATAAATACATATAAAAAGAAGTGTTGAAAGGAGAAAGTGTAATCAGTTTCTGTGATGGTATTCACACAGGCTCCTAAGCTAGCACTAACATTTTGTACATTTTGGCTTGAGAGTTAAGATCCTGAGTATTCACTTACATGTTTAATCATGTAGTTACAGTATGTCAAACACATACATTACAATTCATTAAAGACTGAGAATTTAAGAATTGAATGAGGGTTTATAAAAAACTTTTAGAACTTCAGAGCTGAGTTAAGGCCAGCTTCAAATATCCTTACACTGATGTACCTAAGAGGTGCATAAGAAATAGGGTGGTATTCTATTTGAGTAGGAGTATAAACATTTGATCCATAATTAATAAATCACCAGTCACTGTACATATGGAGCCAAGATCTTTGCTTGTAGATCTTCAAGGTTCCATTCAGTTCAATGGAGCTATGCAAATATACATTGACCAAGCGTATGGTTCTTAGTGACATGTAAATTAGGTATGACTGAAAGTTTATGGTCATTTTGTCCACTTTTCTACCATGGCATGATTATTTTCTACAGTATATTGCCCAATTCGGATGGTTTAAATGATGAGACTTCTCTTACTTCCTGGGGAAAACTCTTAATTCCGGACTTTAATTAGCCTTACAATTGCAGACTTGGTGTGTAAACAAATTTCTTTTTTCCACTCAACAAAATTCTCTCTTATTGGCTGGGCTGGTCACTGTGTTTGAGCTCTGGCAAGCTACATTCAGACCTAACTTGTGAAAATGAGAGTAAATGTTTCAGGATGAAAGAACAGTGACTGCACTGTTAGTGAAACAGGAATCTTTGGTTATCACAGCAGTTTGTTTTATTTTTTAACTGTACAACTGCCATAGTCTAAATCTACAAACCTTAATTTGTGAAGAAGTGCTTATAGTAGAAATGAGGGTTACTTTGGCACAAGATCAAACATATTGCAAAGTAAATTCTGGCAGAGCACTTCAGCTAAATACTCAGTAGTTTAAGGCACTGGGTTTGGTCATTCTTTTCTGGGTTTGTACACCTTAATCTTCCAAAGATATTCCATGACCAATGCTTTTCATGGCCTCTTCTGCACATTTTACAGGCAAAGAATGTTTTTCCTGTTCACTAAAATGGGAATTCAGAACTCTAGCTCTGCAGGTCGAGCTGGTATCTAAAAGTTCCAGGGAAAATTTCCCTGAAGATTCACACTGTCGCAGTTCTGGCTTACAACTCACTGCTTTTGCAGCATCTGGCTGTGAAAACAGTTAGACCTACTAGCTTTACAGAGTCAACTGTTCTTTAGTTAGTTAGAAGAAAAATCTAGGAAAAAAATAGGCAAAACATGGGAATACCTCAATTTTCTTATCATACTTAAATATTTGGGGTCACTTAAGGAGTCCAAGAATTTCAGTGTGCTACATGCCTTCATATATCTTGACTAGCCTCCTGTAAATAGTAGAATTCCTTCTTTGCTTTTCTTCTTTCTTCTTTTGTTGCCAGCTTCCCACCTTCTCACATGCTGACAATTGAAAAATCTCTAGCTTCCAGAAAAACTTTCCTCATAGTTCTTCCATCTTGCTCAAGCTTCCTTCTTTTTTATGTCTCTTAAGCATTTCTAGCATAATGGGTTTAACTTGTCTGAAAGTGAACACTTAAGGTAGATCTGATGAATCTGAAAGTGACTTTTTTCTTTGTCTTAATTATAAAAGGAGTCAAAGGTTACTAGCTCAGATACAGACATCTTCATGGTAGCTACCTAAATTTAAGTAGAGGAATTTTGCTCCTGGGTTGAGTGTTCATCAGTTGACATATGTTTGTAAACTTTTCTCACCCCTGGTACACATATGCTGGAATCAGAGGTAGTGACCAATTGCCCATGTTTGGGAAATTCTGCAAAGACACAGAACCTACCTGGAAATATTGCAGACTAGTGTGGGAGATTCAGTGGTGAGCCCATGAGAAAATGGTGGCCTGCTGCCTCCAAGTGGAACTGTTTCCCCTGAATGTAGTTAGTTGAACTTTCAGGAACACTGGAATTGTGTGGAATCTAAAAAAAGCATGAGCTTTAATGAAAATTCTGCCTAACTGAACAGAAAATCACAGTACAATATGAGGTATATTGTATTAGGTGTGTGTGGGAGGCCTGCATACAAATCACACCAATAAATAACAGAAGAAAATAATTTAACACTAAAGTTCAAGTTCAAAGCAACTAAAATAAAATTCAATAAACCAAATGCCCCACGGAAGAATATATTCAGTTTACAGGGGTTTGCATTTGTGAAAAAGACCTTAATTGCCTGTTCCCACCTACAAAGCCTACAGCTTTGTAACCCAGCCTTTCACCTGCGAAGAAATAAAGAGAGCACTTATTAGAGAGCACTTAGCAATGTTCAGCCTATTGGCTCATTCAAGTGGCTAATACTCTCAACCCTGTAATTTTGTATCTAGAGTGCCTTGAACAAATACTGAGCTATTTGTTGAATGGCTCCTTATTACTGTGTGGCTGAGATGATACTCATCTGAATTGCTACCAAATCTCATAATACAAACTATCCCAGCTGATATCCAAACATATATCATCAGAGGTGCTCAAGAACACTGTGGCTGAAAAAAGGACAGGAATGTGCTGTGGCACTGATCTTTCAAAAGTGTTTTTCAGGCCCTAGTGGCAAAGAAAACTATTTCAGGTGATAGAGAAGGAAAAAAATGATTCGCTCTTCACTTGAATAGAGAATGACGCAAATTGCAAAGATATTTTTTTCCCTCAGTGCAATTAGATGTCACTTTATTCTAGTGAGGAAACTGTGTCATCTATGTCTTTAATAAATGCATTATAATACTTTACTTTGCCATTTCATCAAATGCACATTCCACACAGAGTATACTTCTCATGAATCGTGAGTTATCATGAGTTCAATCATGAGTAATAACCCTATTTTATGCTTCAGTGTCCCCTTCATAAGATGGTGCCTTCATAGTGTTGTATTTGACAATTTCTTCTACATAGAAACTGTTTACTTTAATCTGTAATTAATAAGTAACCTACTACATTGCAAGCCTAGTCTTTAAAAGTAGTATTGTCCACCAGGAATGGAAGTTGCCCACATATTTTCTTTGCACTTTTTTTGGGTCTATTTTGATTCTTAGCTCTCCCCACTCTTTAGCTATTTTCAACATGTACCGAATTAGTCACATGAGCTGACACTCAAGGCTTTCCACCGGGTTTTAAATTCTCTTTGCATCTATGAGTATGTGGGGGCTTAGGAACAGATGCAAAAGTCTAAATATATATGCTTAAGTACCATGTTGAGTTCTAGAATAGATCTTCAACACTTTTTATATCTAGCCAATTAAATCTTCAAGCAAGTGATAACTTTGAAAGAAAAACAATGAGAAAAGCTTTTATAGTAGTAAACTACAACTACACTCTGTTTCATCTTCTTCCTCCCTCTGAATATCATCTTTGATTTCAGAGATGTTGATAGGACTGTGTGAAATTTAACAGACTGCCCAGATTGCCTTTGCATTGATAGTTTTGTTTCTGGTTTTGTTTTTCACCCAGAGTTTTGCTTCTATTTAAGATTTATTAAAATGGAATCAATCTAGCAACAGTATTTTTATACTTTTTAAGTACCTAGAATAATTTTAAACTACACAATTTTAATGGTTTCCATAACTTGAATCAAGTTTGTTCAGAGCACAACCTGGTTTTCTTGAAATTTAGCTGAAATTTATTGAACTGATCCTTTATTGAGAACCTCTTGGTATTTTGAACAGCTTAGTTTATACCCTAGAAGACTACAAAATAGTAATTAGAGTTAAAAATGGAAAACATTTTTAGCAGAAAAAATTGTTATTTTTCAAATACCTCAGAGTTCCATCCTACTCTCATCACAAATTAATCAGTTGTTGTTTAAGATTGCAACTTACATTTTCAGTAAGAATTTGTGACACTGAATTAGAAAAAAACATAATTACACTCATGGTTTTAACCCTTTCTTATTTGAATTGCTTTGCTATTGAACCTCCATTATGCTGTATATATTGCATGAGCTTGCTCACTTAGTTTACTGATTATCATTCCAGTGGAATACAATCCCTTGATGCACAGGGACCACTAGAAAAATGCTTATATGTGCCACAGTAGGCAATACGGAAATATCCTAAACTTTTATTGTATGGCTGTCTATAACACCTGTTCAACAATTACAAACACTGTCTTACACATCTAGATTTATTGGCCATATATCAAAGCCCACATTCTGTTACTTACATAAAATTATGAAAGTTGCCACTCTTGTTATGAATCTAACAGAGAAACAGAAGAGTGGATGAATGATTTTTCTTGCTGAGCTTCAAAATGAGGATTGAGGCATTTTTCAGGGAAAGTGTTAGAAACTCCTCTTACTGTTACTCTGACTGTTCTGCTGATGAAGAGAGTAATTAATTCCCATAGATGGTTATTCTATCACTTTTTACAAGCATCAAGTTAACATGAAATGAAATAGTGGAATTAGAAATTATCTTGTCTTCATTATTCTCGGAGCAAACTTAGTCAGATCATGTCCCATCTTTGGAAAGCAAAGGATTCCACTTGTGAGAATGCCCGCTACTTTATCCTATGTTTTTTCTGGGAGACAGAGAATGCAGTGAACATAGTGCAGACATTTTACTTAAATAAGCAGTTGTTATCAGTTACAAATAGCTTTTGTCTAACTTCGAATTCTCAGCAAAATCTGTGTGTCTCAGATCTCTGTCTCTACAAAATCCTCCTGTCTAACAAAACTGCATTCATCAACAGAAAGTATTGATAAAGTCTAATAAAACAGTCTGCATCTTCAAGTGATCATGAGAACCATGGCTATGGAGATCAAAAAGTCAACCAATAATTCATTAGGTGAATGTCATTACAAAATCCCAGTTGAGTCTGCATCTGGATGCATTTTACTGTATCCATGCCGTGATTCATCTCCCTCTAGGTGAAACATGAGTTGATGTGGCAGAGTGCCATGTGAACTAGATATTAGCCAACATTATAGGTTCAAATTAGGATCTGTATGATGGAAAGACAGTTCTTCAGTACAAATTTAAATGCACACAGTATTTCTAAGCAAGATGAAATCATGAGCAATGTTTTCATCCCAACATTTGACACAACCTTTCTGCAAGAATAAAGAAATTGCTTGGAGAATACAGAGAATTCAGCTTTAATGAGTCATCTCTTATATCAAACCTTGAACTTATTGAAACGAATCAACATTTTAGAAAAAGACACAAGTCTAACTACACAGATCTAACTACATTTTTTTGCTGATGTTCCAGGGCCTATCAATTTATTCTCTTTAGAAGAACAATAACATTGTTCTTTTGTAAAACAAGCTCATTAGAAGTGTTAGCAACTCCATTTTTCACCCATAAATTAGTGAGAATTTTAAATCTGGCTTAAATATGGTGTACACACATGTTTCTGGGTGTAACCTACACCATGATTATTTCCAGAGCTGGCAAATGCTAGAAGAAACATACTGTGAACATTCATTTTTAATTTTAAATGAATTTAATTGACTTTGTAGATGTAGATATTTTATAGATATAGCTGCTCACTTTCCATCAATATCCACTCTTACAAACAAGTTTTCTTGCTCAAATGTTTTCTAGAGCAGAGTTTTATGTGAAAAATATAGACTGTTGGCTACAAAAATTTAAAATTGATAACCAAGAAGATACATGCACCAAAACTCACATTCTAATAGTCAGAATCCTCCAATCAGCAAACAAAAAAATCACCATGTGATTATTTCTTCAACCAAAATAGCTTGGATTATGAATTTCAGTTCTCCACAATAAACTATGAATGAGCTACAGACCAAGAATTATAGAAATTAGTTGGCAAATCATTTCAAATAACAAATAAATTAGAGTGAATCATAATGCATTTGTGAAAATGTCACAATTACTATGCTAATAAGTTTAAATTTACATAGTGCCTTTCATTCGAATGGATTCTAATGATGTATAATCTCAGCATCCGGAGGAGGCATGGTGTGACAAAGGCTGAGAAAAAATGTCTAATATTACTTTGTTAATATACAGAAAGTGATGCCTTATTTTTCAAGCCATATTAATGTATTTAATTACTATCAATAACATAATCAAGTGCTTTTTGTTTCTTTTTCTGTACTCTGTGTTTCTTTCTTGTTGTGCTATTTTCTTTTTTAGCATTTCATTTCATTTTAGTTCCATGTTTTTAACATTTCCTTCCCTTTCTTTCCCACCATATTTTCATTCTTCTGTTTTTTTCTAGTACTGGTTTTAACTTTATTATTCTCTTGTGCCCATATTTTCTTATATTTACTCTATACTCTTATCCTCTTATACTTACTCCTCTTCTCCATCTGTCATAGCAACTTCTTCTGTATTCTGTCTTTTTCTCACTATAGGCCTTTTCTCCCCCAAGCTAAGAAACAGGAGTACCCCTTTTACTCCTCCTCACACCCTGTTCTTTTACTATCTCCAGGTCATTCCACAGTTTTTCTTTCTGCCTTCTTCATCATCTCCTCTGTTGTATATTCCTTCAGGTTACTGTTTTTTCCTGATTCATAAATCCTTTCCCCTTGCATCCACAGTCATCTAAATGCCTCCTATTATGCTTGCCCACGATGCCTCACAAAAATGTATGTAAGTTATATGCAAGTGCTATATATACACCTAAATAGCATATGTTTTACATATAGAACTTATGTGAGATCATATATTGACTCATAAGAGTGGTTCCCTTTAATTACAGTCCACACACATACCATATGTTATGTATATAAAACATATGTCAGACTATCTGTGTGTATGAAACACTCATGCCTTTTCCACATGGGCGGGTCCTGGAGCTATCCTGATCTCCCAAAGCAGAGTCTGTATTACTTCTGCTTTTGCTCCTTGGTCTTCTAAGCCCCAGGGGTTTCCCACTGACATGTGTACCCACTTCTCAGGTTTACCACTGTGTTGTCTTCCTTGCCCCATGCTGATCAGAATCCTAGTTCTTTTACCAGAAATGTTCTTTGGTGCTTTAATTAACAGAGTATCTTTTTCAGTGCTTGTTTATGTGTCCTCTCTACATCACCCTTTCTCTTTTTCGCATTTCAGATAGTTGCAGCAGTCTTGCACCCCCTGCTTCCTCTTCTCAGGACTGAGAAGAGGACTGCCCAATCCTTGATGCAGACTATTTTGCATCAGGATCTGGCCAAAACTGATCATGTTTTCTATGACTACAATAATGTACTGATTTCCACTTTTAGTTAGATAGGTTTTTATTATCACTATGGGTTGTGTGTAGGGAAGTTCTCTTCCACTGAACAAAAACCCTGATAGGACATGATAAAATATAGGCCAAAAGTTTATGCGTTACGCAACATATATCAGAGATGTGACATAACATGGTATGTCCCTTGATTCAGTCCACGTGTAGCCAAGAAATCCATTTCTGTACTGCTTAGCTATATAAAGGAAAAAAGCTTAAAAATAAGGAATATTATTGAAAGTAAATTAAAAGGAACAGTTGTAAGGACAAAGCATTTGCAGGTGATGGTGAGATTTTGAAGATATTATACTGGTTGCTCATGAAAGACATACTGCTTGTTAGAAGACTTTAGCTAGACCAAAAGACAGCTGACATGGCTATATAGCAGGGGGTGACAGGCTACCATAGTAAGAGGATGTCCTTCAGAGGGTCAAAGTTGTGTTCAGAAGAAAAAAAAAAGAAAAGAATAGAATGGACAACATAAATTGATATGTAAAAATAAAAACATTGAGGCAACTCAAAATAAATAACATTTTTAGAAATCACTTGGAAAATGCATACAAACTAACAATCAATCCTTCAAACACATCAGTAGCAGAAAGCCTGCCAGAAAATTGGTAGGGCCTCATCTAGTGGAATAAAGGAACATGCAGAGAAGATAAGGCTCTAGCATAAAAACTATTTTTTTTTAATCTCTGTATTCACCATGGATGAAGTTAGGAAGGTTTCCGTGCCATAATATTCATTATGAGGGAAGCACTGGGTGATCTGTCTCAAAATGAAGAGTCAGCAGAAAGCATTATAGAACACATCAAAGAAAATAGACTCTAACGTATCATCAGGACCTGATGGTATTTACCCAAGGGTTCTTAAACAACTTAAGAATAAAATGAATGAACTGTTAGTTGACTAAGTAACCTGTTGGTTAAAATCATCTTGAGCCTGATGTTCATGCTAAACAGGCTGGTAAAAGCTATACTGAAGAACAGAACTACTAGAAAAATGAATAAAGATAGTATATCAGGGAACAGTCAACATGGCTAGTATGAATGGAAGCCATTATTCACAAAGTTAGTAGAGTTCTCTGAAGGAATTAACAGCCATGAAAACAAAAGATTTTCCTAGCTGATAGCCCAGCAATCACCAAGCATGAGGAAAAAGGGTTATCCAGTTGATAAAATTTATTTCCAAACAGTGAATTCCTCTCCCAAAAGGCTCTTAAAGAAACTAAGCTGGCGTGATATATGAGCAAGGGTCATAGAAAAGATCAGGATCCGGTTTAGGGACTGGAAACAAAACATATACAAAAAAATAACAACTAGTTTTCTCATCAGAGGTCACTGGTGTGCCTCAGGGATCTGTGTGAGGGCTTATGCACAGATAAAGATCCGTAAAAGATCTAGAAAGGCCAGCCATACATTGAGATAACAGATTTTTTCAAAGATATTGAATGATTCTGCGAAAAGTTGTTGAAGGCCCTCAGAAAGATGAAAGAAACAAATGAAATGAACAAAACATCAAGTGAAATAAAAAACAAATAAAACCAGAACAAACATATGAAATTCAATGAAAATAAATATAAAATTATGCAAATGGCATCAAACTGGCCTTTGTCACTCAGAAAAACTTTTCCATATTTGCTTGTTGGAAACTTCAGCTTGTTACTCAGTAGCAGTGAAATAAAAGGTTAAAAATGAATAAGGAAAGAATGGTGGGCATAACTGAAGATATTGTTATATTAAAATCCAAGATGTAACAACATCTCACATTTGTTGTACAGTTATGGTTCCATTATCTTAAGAAAGATATATTAAGAAAAGAGGAATGAATGTGAGAGACTAAGGTGATGAAAGGTATGAAACAGCTCCTATAAACTGTCTGAGCAGTCTTTAGGTGGGAAAGGAGATAACCTGGGTGGGCTTGTAAGGATATGTGGGAGGAATGGGAAGTTTCAAGAAAGGAGATGTGTCACCTGGCCATTCACAAACACAAGACAATGGGCTAGATGGACCTCTCACAGGATGCTCTTTTATTCTTATGGATTATTGATAGTTATCCCCCTTCTTCTGGCCAAGAGATGAAAAAAGTTTCTGGTGACTGTGGTCCTTGTAAATCAGAAGAATCACTCTCAGTACTTTTCCTAAGTTTGCTGCTTGACTATTACGTTGTGGCCCAGAGGAAGACCAAGACCTGGATGCAGAAGTCTGGAAAAGACAGCCTACCACAACTTTTGTTTGGCAGCTCTTTAACGTTTGTTGAAGTTGTAGGCTCACCGAACTGCCGGGTACAAAATCATTAGTTATGGTTTTCTGAGTGCCTGGTATGACCAGGCAATCAGTTCTCTCTCATCCACTAGTGTGTATACAAGTGTGCTAAGCTGATTCCATATTCATATTAAAACAAAGATCTCCTCAATATTCACAGAAACAGAGTCAACCACATCAAGCAAACAGATTTCCTGAATTTTCAACTAAAAATCACTTAATAAATTAGCTAATACAAATGGTTAGTCAATTTCCATTATTTTTCTGCCATTACTTTCTTAGTTCCTGTGTTGCAGTGAGGATTGTGTTGAAATATTATTTGCTGTATCCAAGGATAAGTAGACTTTGACACTTGTCTCTGAAGACAGTAACCAAAGGAAGAATATGTGTAATTCTGGGCACCACTTAGGAAATGTGAGTCAGGACTTTCTTCTCCTTCAAGACAAACCAAAACAAGAACACTGGAGATACATAGGGTAGATACATCTATGGATTGATGCCCACCAGTCCTCTGCATCCTTCCCCCTCATGCTGGTAGGCAACTGGCAGAAGTTGCAGAAAATCCCGGTGGATGAACAGGTAAAGGAGTCGGAAAGCCTGGGGTGGAAGACTGAAACTATAGGTGCTAGGTTATGAATATCTCTTTCTACAGGCGCCTTATAACTGCTGAAGGTAATAAGCTTGACTGACAGTTTCACACAACCTTGGGCCGAGGGCATGGCACAGATTCACTGCAGTGGGAAAGAAAGGTGACCGAGAATCAATGTTTTGATCTTGCTCTGGAAGGTCAGTGGATAGTAAGACACTTTTAAGAGCAGAGTTTAGTTGTTTCCTCATAGAAGGTCAGATGTAATGGGCAACAGGCTGTGGTCAACCACTATCTCCATAGTGCTAGCACACTCCCTTTCAGAGGCAGCCTCACGTGCAGGATGCTGGCTCTGCTTCCCTTATGCATGCAGATGCAGTCTCAGCCTATCTGCTATGACTGAGAGGTGAGGGAAAAAAAGTTCTTAGGGAAAGGTTTGTCTTAATTAATAAAGCTTTCTCCATCATCTGTTGAATGCTTTTCAAATACTCTTTTTGAGGCAGATCTTGACAGCTTTGAGATGGTTTGGGAAAATTGTTTCTTGATACTGAGATGGTCTGGGGGAATTAGTGATTTGTGTGTCAAGTTAAAGGTATAGTCAATCACTTGTGTAACATAAAGAACAGTGAGCCATGTGGCTGAGATTTTGAGTGTAGCTCAGTATGAAAAGATCATTTTCCTTACTAGATAATCCTCTCTATGATACCAGCCTTCTGAGGAATAAAATGGTCACTGAAAAGAATATTTTTTTTCCTTGTTGTTCATTTTGATTTTGGTTTTAAGCCAGGGAGCTGTTAAGGGCCTACTGGGAATATGGAATGCTTTCCCCTAGCAAATAACATTGTTTTATATTAGAGGATAAGTGGGCCCAAGAGGTGCTTCATATTAGATTGAGAGCCCAATAAGTCATAGGTAAATATTTAATACATGACACAGAATGTCACACTTGGATTATGGAGTAACACAAACACTGTGTTAAAATACTGATGGGTTAGGTTATAATTCTATTAAAAATTTTGCACCACACAAACATATGCTATAGTATTTCTTTAAGAAATGATTTACTGTGTTCCCATGGGTTAGCATACATTTCAAGATTGTAGTGATGATAATGTGCATGTTTTATGTCAAGAATGGTAGTTGACCTTGATGAATTATGATGGGGAGGGGGCCGTATCATATTCCCATGAATGTGTGTGTCATTCTCCATATTTTTTCAATAAAAGTAGCTCCTAAGCAGCATACCTTTCTCAAGAACTGTCTGTTAGTGGCATTTATATCAGAAAGAGAACCCTAAGCATTCTGGGAGCTGACACAAACTAAAGTTAGGGCCCTTACAGTGGAAATTGTCTTTGCTATTGCAAAGCAAAGCAGTGGCATACCAGTGTGAGAACAGTTCGTTATTATCTAACCGTTTCTCTGCAACTGGCAAACCCTTTTGACCCTATCCTATGTAAAAATACAATGAACAGGGTTTGTTTTCGTGAAGCTGGGAGGTGGCATATTTTCTCACAAAATGAGAACCAGTTTTAGTGTTCTGGTAGGCCAGCCTGTGCCTGTCTCCTGATTCAGTGGTAGTGAGGGCTGTGCCTGTTAATCTACTTCTTTAGTTTTAGGCCATGTGGATCTATGCTTTGAGAAGATGCACTTGTTCTGCAATCAATACTGCTCTTATCTACTCATTTCTGTAATACCCAGCAGGCACCTCAGCACAAGTCCACTCTGTGACACCCGTTGTAATAAAGATGTTCCACTGTAAATGCCCTCTTTGTCTACCCATTGAACAGTGTATAATCTTTTTGCCATTTTGAGCAATATTTGTGAGGTCTTTATCCCACTTTATTTTATAAGGAATCATCCTTTAGCTTCTCTGTATAATCAATAAAAGAGAGCTTCCCTATGCAACCAATGGTCTCCTAGCTTAGCAATCTTTGTACCTGAAGATGAGCTCAGTTCATCCTGCTTTTAATCACAAAGTTTTCGTATCATACGATCTTTGAATTCTCAGGAGTTATTGCAGGACAGAGTTGAATGTTAGTCCATGCTCTTGGGAAAGCTGTTTTTTTCCCACATGCATGGGAACATATAACTATAGCATATTTATTCTCTGTTTCAGTTTCTGTCTCTGAGTTCCAATATTTCCTTTGGCTGGAAGCTGACTGCTTGGAAGAACAGACTGTTACTGCAACATGATGCTATAGTCTCCAGATACTGTTGTCCTCTCTGTTTCTAAATATCGCTACCGCCTCCAGGCCCACTCCAAGGTCGATAAAGACAGTTCAGCAGTCCTCTCACAAGGTAGCTATTTCCTGCTGATGCAGCCCAGTGACCTCACCAGCACCTGAGAATAGCTGGCTCCTGGGGTGGGAAGGTTGGCTGTTGGTTTTGAAACAGATTTCATCTATTCCATCTATTCTATACTGGGCAGCAAAGCAGAGACAAGAAAGATTTGTTCTAGTGAAGCAGTGAGACAGTACATTTTGTGGCAAAAGGAAAACATGTTGTAGAGCTATACTGAGGCTCATATCCTCATAGCTGTGCCTGAAACCTGAAAAAAAGAAATGTGGGGTGGCTAAGGAGCACTCTATACTCACTAAGGCAAGTGCAGCTACCAATAGGATCTGAGTATGCAGGGAGATTTTCAAAGAGGGATTTGACTGTGACCCACTTGTCTGTGCTGATGCTGGTCTGTGCTAACCTTGATTGTCCAAAGGGCATGTATCGTAGTTTGAGGGGCTTTTGGTTGACATAATTGCCGTATAGGTGATCAATACATATAAGCAAGACATATAGAAGTATGGAGCTGGGCCCCCTCTAGAGACTGTTCTACACAGAGTTTAAAAACCAACTAATTAATTCCTTAGTTCAAAAGATAGAGGTCAGTGGTTTGATGCCAAAGGTCCTAGGTACATTGCCTAGTGAGGATGAATATTTGGTATCAATTAAAAAAAAAAAAAAAGCAAGTGTTTTCAGTCACACAATCAATTTTTTTCTGCCTCCAAGTAAAATGTGGTGACCAGATTTTAAAAATCTGCTCAACTCTTTTGAAAATCAGGCCCATGAAGACCAAAGATAATGTTTCAAGAGCAAGCAAAAACAACCATTTAAGCATCACCTAAATTCCAGACCAATAGGATAAAGTCTAAATGGTCACTTTGTTGTCAATACGTTGCAAAAAATCTCCATAATGATAAGAATACAAGAAAATTGCTTCCTTCTGCTAAACTTTTTATTTTGGACTATGAGAGAGTCTAACTTCAAGATTTTGTCACATCCTGGTTGGAGGTGGCTATTTGTTGACAATGAAACTTGTTTCCTACTTCTTAATATGAACCAGAAAGTTATCTGCGCACATTAAAACCAAAGCTAAAATGGAAAATGCACTAAACTAACAAAAGCCTTTGCCATATGGTTGCTGAGGTTTGGTTTCATTTTGCTTTTTCTTCTTTTTGCCTTCTTCCTTTTTGCTGATTCAGTTGAAGCAGACCTCTCCTGTTAACCAGCCAGGTGTGTGGGAAGAGATGCTCTTTTTTATTAGAACAACTGATGCAATTGAAAAAGCAGACATGTTCGGGACACACAAGCACTTCTGTGCTGTGTTCAGCTGTCTTTTTAGGGCTAAATGCATGCAATGCAAGGACTTTTCTTATGTTACCCTCCTGCTGTTATGTGACAATGTTTCTGTCTGATTCATCTTCTGTCCACAAAACGACTTTTAACACCTCATTGCTAAGCAGTATCATGTCTCCAGGGCATACATCCATCCAGGCTCCCCCTGTGCTCCTCTCACACCCCTAAATAGAAATAAATGCCAAGTTGACAGGGTGGGACGGTTCCTGACCTGGTTACAGAGGATCTATTCCTCTCAAAGTGATATTTGCAAGAAACCATCAAACTAGTGAATTTACAGAGGGTTTGTATCTAGAATGAGCTTTCTTTTAGGCCTTTGCAATGTTATTCTTAAATGCTTAAAAGAAAAATAATTTATCAGCAGTTTCATTTTCATGGTAAGATAGTACTAAGAAACTGTAGAAGTATACTAAGTGTGGGGTAACATAAGCAGACATCCCAACTGGCATATTATGGGCCAGTTATTTCTATTTTTTCCTTTTTTTATTTCTTTCCATTTTTTATGGTGTAGTATCCGTCTGTCCTGATAAAAGTCTGATGACAATTTTTTTCTGGTTCTCTTCATGCCTCAGTCTCTACAAGAAAACCCGAACAGTTGTTTTTTTGTGTGTAGGGTAGGCTTGTCTGGGCATTTGGCTCATGTATGTTTCATAAACAGCCCGCATCCCCACCTTTCTCTCTGCTTCCTGACATACTTTGCTGTTGCATCTTTTCAGTGGGAGTGTCTGCTCCCTCAACTGGTAGTTGACTTTTCAGCTGAAAATCAGTGTAGAGAAAAGTATAATGTTGAAAGATCTGCTATTTAGTTTGCCACGCTGTTCAGTCATGTGTAGTAGCAGGGAAAAGATGCTCTTGCTTGCTTTAAAGAAACACTGTGAATGGGTATTAACAATCTCAATGTATAGGCACTTTTAAACAGGCTTCCAATACAAACTGCTGCTTTAATGAAAGCTTCCCTAACAAGAGATGTGGGTTAGATCCTTGTACCCCTCTCCCCTGAAAGTGTTTTGTGCTGCTCCAGTAGGAAACAGGGAGTTTACAAAGAAAGAAGGTTACCCCAGATATGGGGAAAATCCCTGGTGTTACAGCTCTCTGCCACCTTCCTGATAGTGGAAATTAGGGTGAGAACGTGTGATAGGAACACTGAGGTAGGGCCCCAAAATAGATAAGTGTAACTTAGATACTCCAGAGTCCTCGAAGTATTCTCAGTGCTGAACCTGCCCTCTGTTAGTTGGAGCCACCACTGTGGCTAGTGCTGTATCCTCTGTTTTGGTCAAGGGTTGAGCCACACTGAAAGATCTTACCTGCTAGTGTGAGAGAGGAAAGCAGGAGCAGAGCTTAGCAAAAGTTGCTGTAAAGCATAATTAATGGTTTTTCATCAGACTTAAATTAGCCAGTTAATAAGAATTGCACCCTGTTGCACCTGAGAGCAACCTGCATCTGCAAGTGCCAAAATGGATTGTGCATTCTTTTAGACTTTCCTTTGTATACATCACTTTTAACATAACTTAACCTTCTCTGTGCAATAACGCGCGGGGCTTTTATGCTGTCATGGAGGGGTTTTTTGGTAAGATAAGCTGTTCTTGAAGCCTAAGGGGCATGGTTGACCTGGTTTTTTATGGTGGAAAAAGCAGCTGGGGGGTTCTGATTTTTATAACCCTACTTCTAGGCAGAAATCTTCATTAGCATATATGGAGCTGTTTATGTAAGGAATTCTGTGCTGGCCTGGAGGGCAGAGGTTGTTTGCACAGAAAAAATGTCTTATTTATGATCTCAGAAGGTGTTGGGGGTAATAAAAGAAAGAGTAGCTCTCAGTCTGGAAGATGAATAAAATAATTACACTTCCTTGGATGTATAAAGAAGGTGGGCTATCCTGAAAGTAGTGTTTCCCCACTGAAAAGCTGTTATGCTACAGAAGTAGAATAAAGAGGGTAAATGTCTGCAGGGTTGGCAAATGGAAAGTTCAACAGCCGGACTATCTACGTTATTCTGGAGAACACTTTGCATCATCATTTAAGGTTCATCCCTACTCCTCAAACGGTATCCAGGCAATAGGCTCATTTCAAGGCAGTGCATAACAGTGTTGCAGAGTTGTCAGTCATTAAACATGGACTTCTCAGTTGCAGAGAGGGAAACAGAGGTTATACCTCAACATGCCACCCTGGGGTCCATGGTGCTAGAAACCAGAGTACCATATACAAGCTACTTTTCACTGAGAAGCTTCTCAGCCTCTACTCACACATATGTCAGGTTTTCTTTTTCAGTCTGAGAAGAATCATATTGGATCTGTGTAATGGAGAGATAATATGTGAACGACAAAGTACGAAACAGTACTGAGTAACAAAGCGAATGAAGCAAAACTCCAAATAGCATGTCTTGATCATAACATGAGTAAACATTGCATGGTGATGTAAGGTTTCAGAACAGTGAATGATACTCTACAGGACTCTTAACTCCTTTCTTGTTCACATGTTTTCTCTTCATGTCAGTGGGAATGTGTGTGTCCTACATCAGCACATTATG
The DNA here is from genome assembly GCF_036370855.1 of Dromaius novaehollandiae. NCBI lineage: Eukaryota > Metazoa > Chordata > Aves > Casuariiformes > Dromaiidae > Dromaius > Dromaius novaehollandiae. Next base: position 65,888,309 of record NC_088100.1, read on the forward strand.
TTTCATATTTAAGGTAAATTTTTTTTCATCCATTTACACCCAAGCTGTCCAGAGGTGCTCAGTTAGATGAATCCCGTATCAGTGACCCAGTGCCATAAAAGAGGGGAGATAATCTCCATGCCACTCTACTTGGGACTAACACATATACTCTGTGGTATATAATGTGATTAGAGACATTTCAAGAAATTTGCTCTCCCATTTCTCATTCCACCATTATTTCTCAGCTTCACTTAAAGCTGAAGAGCTCCAGAGGCCCTGGGAGGGCCCTTGATAAAATCCACCCTTAGGGAATACTGTCTACTAATTAAAGTCTGTATTCACAGGATGTTTACAAAGAAAAGAAGTGTAAAGTGTTTGGAAAGGGACAAGTTCATGGGAATCTCAGGGAAGACTGTTAAAAAAAATGCCACAAATAGGTGGAGAAAATAGACAAAATTGCCTAATCTTCATTTACTTCATATATTTTTAATTCTTGAAAAATTGGAAGCTTTTTAAAATGCTATTTTCCTTTCTTTATAGAAAGAGATAGAGAATTAGAGTGTGGGAAGAACAACAGTAATGGGGAAAGGAGTATTTATTTTTGTGTGTCCCTTTTAAACTGGGCCACTAAGGATTCTTAAATACAAATAAAATATGGGAAAGTGCAAAGAAATGATGAATTGTCATCATGGGAATAAACAAGCTATAGAAAAGAGGAAGAAATGACTTACCAGCTTTTTGAACTTAAAATTTTCTCCATGGCAAAAGAGTTGTGAGAGACTAACAGTGAAACCAGCAAAAATTCTTCAGAAGTAACAAATATAGAAGGCAGAAGAGAACAAAATTTGAGTTTGCAGTGTCTGGACTGCCTTCGGAAGGTAGGGCATACAACAGTGCACAGAAAGTACTACAATACATTGCTGTAAGCAGGTAGTTAGCCACACATGCTACCAGGGAAGAGGAGAAATGAAATCTGGATTAAGATTTCTTAACTCTTCAGTTGATCAGTTCATATCACAAGGTGATTTGTAGGAAAGGATCAGAGGCAAGGAGTGGCTATGATTGCTGTAACTCTTATTTGAGCATTCATGCAGTGAGTTTCTAGTGAAAAAGGGAATAAAAATTCAAACATAAAGTCAGTTATCAGGCTTTGACATATCCCAGCTCACAAGAATCTTAATCCACTTTTGTTAGCTGCCATTTTCTTCTAAAGAAATTCTAAGAGTGAAAGTACAGTGGTAGAAAGTCCACTAGGCCTGTCTAATTGAATAGACCTGGCCCTGAAATCCTCAGATATATTATTTCTCAGCTTGTGGGCCAGATCTAGACCCTGCGGATGACTCTGGAAACTTTTCTGGAGTATAGAGTTCAACATTAATAGCGTCAGCAGTGACTAAGATATCACTGACAAGGTAGAATCTCTTGCCATGAGCCTGTCCTGTCTATCATCAGAAACTCGTATCTACACCTTATTCTACCTAGAAAGGATTTTCTTAATGAGGAGCAGCTGCCTTATACCTACATGTCCTGATATTTTGAAACTGTCTTCCTCCTCAGGAAAACCGAGATGCCCGAACCTTGGAGAGTGTTGTTTGCAGCACAATTGCCTTTCTAAAAGGTGACGTGGGGGGGTATTTAAAGAATGGTTCACAGGGATTTAACTGATGGGTTCCCACTGATGTTAGTTTACCCCCTGTGAATCTGACAGGGTAGATTAGGCCACGCTGGGGAAAATAACATTCATGCTCAGTCATTCACAAAAGATCACTGCTATTGTGTCACTCACTCCTGAGAGCAGACAGTAGGTATTAGCCATTGTGGTCTTGGTTTTGTTGACTTGAAGCTTGTTAAGCTGGTTTTATATTCATTGAAGGAGCTCTTGTGGTAATAAGCAACTAAGCTGAAGATTTGTGATCCCATAGTTAGGGCTCACAGAACAACTAAAACACCTCTCTTTAGCTTAGTGCTGAAAGAGAGACCGTTTCTTTTCTGGACATTATTTGTTAAAAAGAAAATCCAATTTAATCAGTTCAGAGAAGTGTCCTGCTCTGCTCACGTGGAGCAAGACTCTGGACTGGGCTCAGCATTCCTTCCTTCCCAAGAAGTTTGTTCCTCTTTATCAAGTTCCCCAAGTGGTTCCTCTCTCTCCCTTATGATAAGGCAAAAGGGTGTTCCTTTTTATCAAGTTCCCCAAGTGGTTCCTCTCTCTCCCTTATGATAAGGCAAAAGGGCAGCTGATCTCTGATTTATTCTTTCTGGTTGACTGACTCATCCTCCCATACTTCTTTTTTAAGCACTTGGCAGTTCGTTTCTCTTCTGCTCCCAGATAGTAAAGAGTTAACACTGTTTGAATCAACCACAGTCTCTCTTCCCAATGATGGGGGGAAAATAAACGTTCTGTTTCTTTACTTTACTTGAGATATGTCACAGAGGTTGCAGAAAAATACAATAAGTGACAGCATCTTTCATGTTATTCTGTCACTTTTCTGAAATAAGAAAATTTCAAGCACTTATGACTTAGGAACACTGACTCATTACCAACAGAAACAAACAATTCCCAGTGTCTGAATAAAAAGAAAAAAGAAATTCTCACAATGTGGCTGCTACTGTTAAACAGCAGAAAATAACCTGCTGATAATATGTCTGTATGACCTGGCTTCCAGAAAGGTGATACAGCCACAGTCTTTTTAAAGTCAGTATGAACTGTAATGTCCCTCTTACCATAGTATTTAAAGAAACACATTAAAAATTTGAATAATTGTATTGCCATAGAGTTGACTATATAGACATGCAAAAATCATTCCTCAGATGACGATCAAATAAAAAAAGAACAGGCAGAGTGTATCTTACAGACTGTATAGTGTTTAGAATTTACATATGTCCAGAAATTCATGCTCTGTTGCTTCTCTGTAGTTCATTATGCTGTGGCTAAGTACTAGAAAACATACTCAGGTATGGTTTAATAAGTAAATGAACATTCAATAATGACAAAGCTAGCTTATTTTTTTCCTTTCGAATAACTGGAATGAATAAATTTTGCACTTGGAATAACCCTTTCTGAAATATAAACAAAATTGTCTCCCTCACAGAAATAATTTGAAGTCAATCATTTGTATAAATGTGTCTTTTCCCCTGTTCCCTGAAATAGCTGTGATCAGGTCAGGATTCCTTGTTTCTCTGAGTGGATTCCATTTACTGTTTTTCAATATTTACTGCCTGAAGGCATTAATCATAAACCATTTTCTGTGAGTCATTGATATGCAACAGTCAAAGTTTACACTGCGTTGCTTAGTTGTAGCCGGTCAGAAACTCACATGATATGATTTCTATTTCTGGACTGAACGAGCATGCAAGCTCTGCCAAGGTGAATATTTGCATGGGTGAATTGAAAGTCCCATTTCTGTGTATACTTACTTGAAATTCACTTCCACATTTGTGCCTGAAAAATTGGATTGCTGAGGAGGTGAACACAATGGGAAATTCATTTAAAAAATGGCGTGAAGCTCTTTGCCTGGATCTAGAACTGACATTGCAAAAAGAATTTTGAGAGATGGATAGTAAATACAAGTCTTTTTACTTCTATGTGGTCATGAACTATTCTGAAGTATATGCTTCATGGCATATTTTTCTTGACCTTATTGTTTATTTTCCTATGATCAACTAGATTTCTACAGTTTTAATACTTTGCTCTTGCTTTTAAAGAATTTTAAAAGCATTCTTGGCTAAATCCCTTGATATTTTCTCATATAGCCCTTCCAACTTTCTGTTACATAGCGGGACTCTGCTCTTGTGTAGGAGGTGCAGCTGAGTGCAAAGAAGCATAATGTACTTATGAAAATGGTGCCCTTTCCTGCTGAACTGAATGGTTTATATACTAGAGGATGCATCTTTAACTATGTTGGTTAGCTCTTCCGTGAGTATAAACTAGAGCTTTTAATAAATAGTCCCTACTGCATTTTCAAAACCATCTTTCATTGATCTGGGAATCGATAAACCATATCTAACAAATCTGACCTGCTAATGAATAAGGATTAGATCAAACTACTGTTTAAAGCCATGGAAATCTTGGTGTGATTATTTAAATGTTGTTTAGTTAACAGGTCATATCCTTTAGAATGGCACCATTAATTTCAATGGTTCTATGGATTTCCTTCCTATAAAATCTGAACTCATAGCAAATTCACAGGCCAATGCGTTTGGTTTCAGTTGATCCAGCAACTTGGTTTGGCAAAAATATTGTGAAAAATTTGTGCTGTTAGTGTGCAATAACTCCTTCTTCAATGTCAATTTTTGTTTCATTCCCAAAAAAACCCAAAGCAAATCTAACAGATAAGAACATACTCACTAGGAGCTCAAATGAAAATTATGCTTTTGACCTAAATAATATGTGTGACATGCACTCCATGATGTTCAGTAGGAAGTGAATTCCATATATTACAGTTCTGTTGAAAGCTCCTTTATTAGAAAATTGAGTTGGAAATTTTTGAGGAGTATATTTTTATATAAGAACCAAAATACATTCTTTGTGCTCTTCATGGTATTTGAACTTCTTCGTTTTGACTGCAGCTAAGCTGTGAAGAGTGACTGTCTTTTCCTCCCTTTTTTTCCAATATTCCTTTCTGGCCCCACCCCACACCCTTCCTGGATTCTGTATAAAAACTTTCAAGCCCATATGCCCCAGAGAGACACCAAAGTCACTGCATAGGAAATGTAGATGTTCTTTTGGTGTTTCACAGAAATATGACAGATTGATCAATAGGAGAAACTTCCAAATCACAGGCAAATAAAGCATTAAGTGAAACAAAAATCTAGTCTGTGCACCTAACTCAGAAGATTAGGCAGCATGAAGTGTAAATTGCAGTGTAAGCGAAAGATACAGGTTTTCAGTGATTCTCCAAGGGCAAATCAGTCCAGTCATCCATATTTTGTGAGTCAGTCTGCAGTTTTACTCTTCCTTTTACATATCTGCTGGTGCTGTCAGTACCTATTGCTGCAGCAATGGTAAACGTACACCAGCTGCTGGACTTGTGATCTGTATTTCTAAATACCTGGGAACTGGGTACTTCTGGGTTTTCTCTGGTCTAAGTAAACTGTATCTTTCTTGGTCTTCTTTGACAGCCTTCCAAGGAATACACTCTTTGTGTGGCCCTTTAGCAAGGTGATTTCTTAGCCCACTGTTGCTAATATCCCAGTGGGGCTTCCTCTTTCCTTCTCCCCGCCTTCCCCTACACACCAACATACACATACACGACCTTTACTCTTCCCTTTTAGCTTCTCAGGAACATATGAGAGCGGAAGCCATGTTAAAATTGTATCAGCACCAACTATTATTTACATCACAGTAAATGTACGTGCCTACAGGGAAAATAATAAAATACCCAGATGCATTTCTTTGCTTCAGTTTCCCAGCTGTTCTACAGGGTTTGGGTGATTTAGACTCACTAATGAGTTCAGTATCTCAGTTTCTGTCTAAAGTTGCTCTTTGAAATCTCATATTCTCTCTCTCTCTCTCTCCCTCTTCTGCAGCCATCTTGCTCAGCTTGATCCTGCAGCTTAGAAATAGACAAATTGGAATTTAAAATAGTTATCTGTCATCTATATTAGTGATCATTATAGTTGTATCCAATAAACCTACTTATTTGCCATTGATTTAAATAGTGTTTCATATGTTGGCAAAATTGGAATTAAACAGTGATGAATCAGGATTTATCTATCACACTTATTCTCTTGCAGAAAACTTGCCATGTACTTTGAAAGTATAAAGGTGAAGGATATTAGTCACATAACAATTGACCCATGCTTAGAGACACTGGAGGAGATGTCAGTCATACAGTGGAATTTGGAAGCAGTGATCAATAATATATAATGGTGATCACTGGGCCCTTATCTAATAACCCATTCTGTACTTTCCACAATCTAATTTCATTTGGTGTTAGTGATCACTGCTTTTTCCACTTAAAGTGATCCGATTAGACCTTGAAATATTTCCATTTTTCAAGATATAGCACATCTCCTGCAACTCTATGTAACATATATTCAGGTGGAATTTGATTAGACTGGGCAATTTACTTGTGATTCATGCCCAGTTTAAGATACTGAAGCAGGCAGGAAGGCGCCAGTACAATTTTAAGCCATTCAGGGCACCAGTTAAAGAGCCTTTCTATGTCCTTGATACATAGTGAACATTTTAGTTACTTTCAAAATCACATCAGATTTGCTGATTGTAAAAACAAAACTCAAACCAACCTGTCAGGAGCCTTTGCACACACAGTTTTTACCTCTTGTCAGCATTCTAGTAAGAAGGAGAAACCTGCCCATATTACCATGCCAGGAAGGACTGCCATGAGACTATTTTGCCTGGTGGGACTAAAGAGGTGTTGATGGGTTTGACCCAAGGGTAGAGCAGATATTAGCATGGGCCTAGGCGGATACGACATATTTATAGATCACAGTTTAATAGTGGTGGTTGTTACTGGGCTAAGGAAGTTTGGTTGGAATTAGGACTGGGACTTTGCATAAGGGATAGGGTTGACAGGGCCCTTAAACTATCTGGCCTTCTGTTAGGTGTAATTATGGAGAGGATGAAATCAGGATTAGACTAGGGTTAGTACATGTGGCTGTTCACAGATGATGGTTGAGTTTGGTACCAGAAGGGTCTGTTGAATCCATTTTAGCATTGTGACCAGCAGAGACTTTCCAGAGAGAGATATATGTATGTATGTGTGGGTGTATATTGTGTACATACACATATAAACAGATATATATACCTATATACATACAATATTGATACATTTTTGTGTGTATATTGGTGTGTATGTGTATATATATACACAAAGTATGTATACAGATACATACAAATATACATATATGGTGCGGGTATGTATGTGTATACATACTGTGTATATATTTATGCACTATAGACAGTGCAAGAGGTGGCTGGGGCAAATTAGGAATAAGATTAGACCAGGATCAATCAGCACGGTGTGTAGTCTGGGTTTATCGGTGGCTCTGGAACTGGCCAATGAGTTAAGGCCAGATAGGGTAGAGGCTTGTACAGGTGAGGTCAAGAAGTGACAGTGCTGGGATTAGAACTGCTCCTGTCTGGCTATCTGGATCTCTTCAGGGTTAGCATTTGGGCTATACTTAAAGTTAGTCATGACAGCTAAAGAGTAGATCTTACAACGGGTACAGCAAGCATAAAATTTAGGTTAGAGAGCGATGTTTAACCCAGAAACTCTCAGGGATGTTGGGCTTATGCCAGCAGGACTTATCAATGGATATAACAGGGGAGGTACCAACATGGGTCATCTTTTCAGCTTTACGATCAGACTTTGCAGACTTTGATCTGCCTTGGGGGTTCAGTTCATACTTGGCACTGATGGAAGAGTTCAAGCTTGAGATGGGTTTGGTGCTGAAATCTTCTCAGCCCACCTCGTTCACTTCAGGCCTCTGCCCAGAGAGGGTCAGTTGGACAAAGTAAATAATATGCTAGCCTTATGGTGACCCATGGTGATCCTAACACTTATTTTAAAATAGGATCTATGTCACTTTAATGAACGTGTCATTGCCTTCAACTCAGATCCTTTTTCCTTATCTTTCTCTGTATTTATTAAGTCAGAGTGGAATTTACTATACAAAGGTATGAAGTAAACTCAGCTGCAGCTACGGAAAGCAGACTTTCTCACAGTGTCCTGATCAGCCTGTTTCTGTCTTCCACAGCTCTTTAGCTTGCCCCTTCCCTGGAGACAGGCTTAATATTCATCTTCATTACTTTTGAAAAGGCCCCAGAGTGAACTGGGACAGAGAATAACCCCTTGTCTTATTTTGCTTTGGGATAGGTAAAGAGTAATTGACTGCAACTCATGAAAGTGTATAGCTTAGTACATTCATGTAATTCTCTAAATGTTGATTTTATTCTGATTCTACAATTTTCATTAATGACCACTGCTTTAAAAAGGTACATTTCAATGTTATGGGTTATGCTAAACATAATTCCTCTCATATCTAAGGTGATCTAGCATGAAGAACCTCGGTGGTGTCTCAAAGGTCACTGAACTGATGTTCAAAATCTCAGCTTTTTTTTTTCCTCCAACCTTTCCATGTAAAGTCAGTCATCCTATAAAATAGCAAATGAATTCATCAGTGTATTATGCCTCATTGGTCTTTCTTTGCTGTGTGCTATTATGGATGTTTTTGAAAAAAACCTAAAACTTTTACTAAAACATGTTTTAGTGAAAAATTCCTTTTAGTCAAGTTAGCAGAGCCTACAAAGTAGTAAATAACTTGATGAAAGTAACACACTATGTTCTTATTCCATTTCTTTGGTCTTTTTACTTTTTTTGTTATACAGTTTAGCTGGCATTAATGACGTCCATAGTAGATGGATACTGGAGTGTGTGGCCAAGGAGGTTAGACAGTCATCTGTCACACATTACATATCACAAGTTACCTATTAAAGTCTACCATGCTATGTTGTTTTTATAGTATTCTCAGGATTGTTCTGTCTTGACTATAGTTCTGCCTCTGGAAACTCTTACCTTCAAAAATCTTGCACTTTGTCATGGGCTTGATTAACTCTTCACCCTTTACTCTGAGATTGATTAACTTAGGTTGCATCAAAAACAATAAGCATTATGGAGCAGAGTTCAGATGTCATTAAATGATGCCTCATACTTTTTCCTCTGTCACTTAAGGCCTTCAATTCATACAGAAATATGTATAAGAAGAATTTATAAAGTATATGTTTTCTCTAAGATTATAACATTTATTCTTCTTTTTTTTTTGTAAAGTGTATGGGCCTCTTGTCTATGCTTAATTAAAATGGAACAACTAATGTTCCAAAAGAATAGAACTTCTTCCTGCATTAGTAATCTGGCTGTTCACAAAAAAAAAAAAAAAAAAAAAAAAAAAAAAATCCACACAAAGACATCTTTGAAATGGTTTTTCATGGATTTGCTGTTGGGCTTTGGAATGGACAGACTGGAAACTTCAGATTCTTATCTTAATCAGATCCTAAATCTTCTGAAATCAAGTCGGCTGTGATCTAAAGGCGTATCCTTCTGTCTTCTAAGCCAATGTTTCCATTAGAAAACAAACCAGCAAACAGAAACCTTGCAAACAGTGTAAGAATGGTTACCATCCAAATAAATGTAAGTGAGCTACAATGGACAGACCTAGTTGTAATTTTTTTAGCTGCATTTTATTGCACTAAATGTAAAGGTTTGAACAAGGATTGCTAATCACTGGTATGCCATAGACATGTCCAAAGACCTTACAATTTAAATAACCAAGAAAAACCCGTAAGAAGAAAGATATAAGCTGGTTTTCCTGAGGGTAAATGGCATGTCGCAGCATAATGAACAGGAGGTTTCCCAGTTTCTGTTCTAGTACACCATCCACAGGACAGTTCATAGTCTGTTAGGTCTTTTATCCCTCACATTTCTTTTACTTTAAAGAAGATTGAGTGGTGACTTGATTATAGCATAGATAAAAGTAACTTCACAGGGAGAAAACACTGACTACTGAAGTGTTCTTTAATCTCGGAGACAAAGGCATTACAAAGTGTAATAGCTGGAAGCTGAAGTCAGACAATTGCAAATGAGAAATAAAGTAAGCATCTTTAAATAGAGAAGGTGTTTAAGTAGCGGGGGGGGGAAACATATCAGAAGAAGTGGTAACTTCAGAAGAAAATGCAAGTTCAATTAAAGGTTTCCATTGCATTTTTTGATGAAATGAAAAACAAATTTTCAAAGCAAAACCTTACTGGGGGGAACATATGTGTGATTTTTGATGAAAGCAGAATCTTTTGTCTGTGAATTTTTTTTTTTGTTTACAGTTGTTTCGATTTTCTTCCACCTGCCGTTATGTTCCCGTTAAGGAAAAATAGACAATATTGCAATTACATTATAGATTTTCTTTATTAATATAGAATAACATCTCCTGGAGTTATGGAATTATGTCAGAAACACAGTTTCAAAACAAAACTTTCAAACTACTGTAAGCCTCCAGCCCTTTTGGTTGGATAGAAAACTTCAAAAGTGACACAGTCTATCCCAAAGTCTCAGAAATCAAAAGACAAATGGTAAGAAACAGAAATGAACTTTTAAAATCTTATGATAGTTCATTAATGATTTGTTTAATACTTGAAATAATATTAAACCTGTATTCCGGATAAAAGAAAGATGAGGTGTCTGAAAATGTTTTAACTTATTGTTCTGTCTCACATTTTGATAATATCTTTTTCTTAAAGGAAAATGACTAAATATCCCATATGCAAATAGAGAAGAGCAAACATCATAATAATAAGATTACGGAAAGAGATGCCTGTATTTTTCCACATCTCCTTTCTACTTTCATTTAAAAATCTTGTGGTACCCTCAGAAAATAAAAGCTTTGATCCTTATGAGGAAGTTTTTGCCTTCTGAACTCTAAGTCTGGCTCAGTCTTCAATACCACTAATGGAGGGTTTGCTGCATCTGATGGGCATAAGTCTTGTTTGTATAATTTTAACATTTATATTTTTCACTGGACTACATCCTCTGGAAGGTCAGTCTAACGGTAGGCCCAGAAAAGGCATGAAACGCTCCAATTAACTTTTGTTATACCAAAACCCATTAATCTTAGATTTGACTGCTTTGGTGGCTCAGATAAACACAAATCATCCTAGTGCAGTGGTCTGAATGAAAGTGTGAACCTGATCCCAAGCTGTTAAAAAGTTGCAGCCGTGTTATTTGTTTGTGTGCTTATGGTGGGGGATGGAAAATTGGAGCTGGAGGGAGGGAAATTGCTCTGTGGTGCTGTTTCCATTGTTCTCATATTACAGCGTTATCTCAGTGTCTAAATAAAATGTCAAAGGCTGTGAGTGAAATGCAGGAAGCAAAGTGGTCCGAGAGTGACGGTTGTTCTCAGTGCAGGCGAAGAGAGTGAGGAGGGGTAAGGTCATATCTTTTTAGAGTATTTCATGACTGCTATGACTACCCACAGCTCGCAAGGCTTTGTTAAGAGGATATGTTTTTCCAGCATAAACCAGAATTCTAGGGGAATAGATTAGCAATCTTCTTGTTATATAATGCCCTGCTTGTTAATTCATACTTAATTTCAAAGGAAAATGGGGTATTGTGCATGGAAACTTGGAAGTTTTGCCTTGCATCTGAAAAGTCTGGACCTCTGCTGGCAGGATGTAATTTAGGATGCAGACCCTGCCAATCACATATTCCTTCCTGGAACCATCCTGTCCTCAGAGCCATTTGTTTGCTCTCATGGGAAAGGATGACTTTTGTAACAAACTAATTATGAACAAGAATTTCCAGGGTGGCACCCCTAGCATAAAGCAGCTTTGGAAGGGAGCATCAGAATGGAAATGTAGTAGATGACAGGTGAAATATTTTGAAAATTTGTAGCTATCTTTTTCTCTCTATTAAAAAAGGGTCATAAAGCATTCTTCTGTCTCGCCTTGACTGACTTAACTGCCCGCTTGAATCAATATTACAGAAACGATTTTCAGACTCACCATACAACAATTCCAGTTTTCCAGTCAAAGCAAACCAATCTCTGCACTCATAGAAAAGCTGGATTTAGCTTATTGTCTAGTAAATTGCTTGCCAAAATTGTACAGAATAAAAGGTAGACTAGGAATACCTTTTTGATCTATGTGCACATTGCCAGGTAAGAACCTGTGGCCTTCATCCATGTCTGGTGCTCACAGGTATTAATAATGCATGAATAGTAAGGCTTAACTATCAGAGATTGATTGAATGGAAGAGACATTTTCTGTGTTTTCTCGAGCTGGAGGAGAGGGGCAAGAGAATGAGGGAGAGATGGAATGGTTATAAACTTTAACATGGTTCACACAACCTATTTATAAACTTCCAAGAAAGCACAGCCCTTCTACTTGATGACCTTGTCTCTCTCTCCTTCTTACGCTATTGCATAGCTCTTATCATGCAGCCTTTTAGCTACTCAGGTCTGTTTTCTGATTTAGTCAGGAAAGTCACACAGTGACAACCTAGGCTTTAATTTCCAAGACAAGTCAATGAGAAATCCACATGCTGGGAAAGGATAACTGCCATAATATAACTGTTGAACAGGGTGAAGGGCTGAGGCCACCACATATATTTGCTTTTTGTAGGGTTCCTGATTCCAAGCGCTCTCAATCTTTGACCAGATATGACTAGTAGCATGGAAACAATGTGAAGCTATATGTTGTATTTTATCTGACTAAATGGGTGCGAGATTTGGGTTTGAATAAGTTCCCCAAAGTAAAGATAGCAGAATTTGAATTCTGCTTATAAAGCTGGAGGATATGTAGATTTGCAGGTCTGTGAGGACTTATGATATGATTGTTGGCATTTATTAAGTTTTGAACACTTCTGAAGTTTTGGTAACTATTTTAGACACTAAAGAGATTCCTACAGAGCAAATGAGACCTCTAGAAGAGATTAATACATTGATATCCCAATCAATTTGGCTTCTAGTCATTAAGTAATAGAAAGAATAGGGAAAAAGGAGAAGGGGTGGAGAGGGCACAATGACTCACACAAATGACTAAATGGCTTTCCCTGAAGGCTGGCACTTCTTTCATAATATTTGACTCTTTTGCAGAACGTCACCACACAAGCCACTAACAAGACAAACAATTCTCAGGCTTCTTGCTCACTGTCTCCAAAGGCACGTGCTGCCTTAAAGGAAGTATTTAAGAGATCCATAATTGGTACTCCACAGTCTTGACATCTTTGACTTTTCCCCAAGAGGTGATGAAATAAGTTTTGTTCCTCCAAATATCCTCATTTCTTCTTCCAGTTGAGCTTCTTATGAACCTATTCCTCAGTCGCTTGGGACTACTGAAGTGCCTTTTAGCAACATCCAAAACAGTGGTAGCAGTGAATCTGCCATAACGTACATTCTTCTGGCTGCCCCTTACTTTATAGTCACGTTCAATATCCTATAGGCAGACTGCAATTACAATGTGATTTGTCTTTGTATCACACATTTGTGTGATATATACTTTTACGTTGTAATCTCATCTCTAAAAATGCAGTAATTACTCAGCACTGTGATTATGCATGGCTAATTCATCACTGGTGTAGTAAACTTTGGTGCGTGTTGCAGGCACTGGTGCTATTAAGTGTAGAATCAGAAAAAACACACCTGGATTTCAAAAGTAAACATTAAAAATAGCCATTAAAATGGTCTATGTTAAGTCCCAATTTTATGAATTAATGGCAGTTTGCATATAAATTACAGTGAAACTATAGTGTAATTACACTGTACTATGAAGTACATATTTTGAGTAAATTCAGCAATGACTTTACGTAGGATCTATGTGCTACTGATGATTTTCTGATAGGGTTGTATACCTATGCATCTATTAACTAAATTATGGCAGAAACCTTTTTACCACCACAGCATCTCAGAGAGAAAGAATACACATTTTTCTTTCCCAGCTTTCTCAGGGAAGATCTCCTGTTCCTTTTTCCTTGGAGACTGCTTCATTATAAAATGGTTTCTTCTATTTTCTCCTATGGGGAACGGGTGTCTTTATTTCTCTTTCCTTTCCTCTTTCCTTTTCATTTACCCTTTTTACCTCCTCCTAAGCTTTTATTTCCTGTCCCTCTTCTCGTATTCTTTAACCGCTCCAATCTTCTTTTTCTCTCCCAGATTAATCAGGACCCTATCAGCATTCCCTCTCTCCCTCTCTTGTCTTCCAAAAAATGGTAAAAGGAAAAGACTGCTGATCCAACAGGAGGAACTTGTGTTTAGATTTTAAGGTCTTTGGGAAACAGCCCCTTTGTCTGTCTTGTGTGTCTTACAACATGTAACACAAGAGTCCAGGCTCATGATGAGACCTTCCTAGTGCTATCAAATTACGCTTAAGTAATGATAGGATGTGCATATGATTCCTGTGGTTGACAATCTCCTTATCATCTTGGATGAAGGGAGCTATTCTGACAAATGAAAGAGTATCTGAAAGAGTATCAGGTATCTGAAACTGCTTTTAGGAAAATGAGTTATTTTCTCATTTCTTGAGAAGTTCAGTTTACTGTCTGGTATACAGGTCCAGTAGGTAAGGGTAGAATTCATTTAATCTAGTATTAAGGGTGTGAGTCAGGACATTAGATTAGTGGTGTACTTTAAGCTACCACAGCTGTCTGGTGCTCCAAAAGGTCCTGCATTTTATCTACTGGAATGAAGTACATTTGTGGCTTTATCAGGCAATTTAAACACTGATTCAACACATTAAATAGCACTAGATGCCTATTTTTAGTGATCTGAATCACTTCCTTTAGTCAGTTTTTGTACGTTTTTATTTGGACATCTTTTACTCTGTGTGAAGGCTTGCAATCAGGATCATATGCACAATTTCTGAGTATACTACTCTACTTACTCGTTCATATGGCTATCAGTTTCTAAAACAAACATACTACTAAGTTAAGCATTATGAATTTCTGCACCCCGATGCAGATGTTTGATGAGTCTCTGTTGGTGAGGCAGTTGTTGATCAGGGGAAAGCATTGGCCTCCACTTCTCTATGGAATGGGTTGCTGAGTTGCTTTCTACTGGTACTTTTTTTTCTCAAAGTTTTATAGCTTTTCGTGCCAACATTTCTTCTGACACTGAGTTCATAACTGCTTACCAACTCAGCAGCCTGACTCCTGCACTCTGTTTCTGCTCTTTTAATCTGTTCTGCTTCATAGTCAACATATTCTTTTGCTTACAAACTAGTGCTGACAGCTACAGCTCAGCATTAGCTGGGCCATGGCTGTGCAGCAGGGCTTCACACAACCGGTCACACCCTGGACCAGCTGGCTAAAATCCAGCCTAACTTAAATGACTAGACCATCTCTCTACAATTTCTGGAGAAGACAAGCCTTTCTGGGATACAATTCACCTGCTTTAGAATGGAGATTTTGTAGAAGGCTTATGTTAGGTGAGATAAATCAATCCTTTATAGATAAGATCTGGATGTTTGAGTGACAGATATATATGGTTAACATCCCCAAATCTACCTGACTACCAGCAGTTTAAAAGTACTAGGCCAACATGATCTGTAGTGCAGAAGACCCACACTGTGAGGGTGTAAGGCTATAGGAACTGTCATACCATGTCTGATGAAAAATGTGCGAAGCCTGCCTCTGAAAGTGGTCAGTAGCAAATCCTCCTATAAGAACAAAGAGAGAGAAATAAAACTGTGGCTCTGGTATAGACCTTCCTAACTTCTAATGGACAGAAATGTCTATTCTCAAAGTTTCAGGACTTTCTAAAATAAGGCGGTTCTCTGAAACCAAAGATTCACTTAATTCCATTCCCTTAACTGTATTCCCTTAACTGAAGATGTAGTCCCATAATAGTAGGGTTGTATGGCTTTTACATATGGTGTTTACCTGTATTTATGTTCATATTTTACTTAGAAACAAATTAAAATCCAAAATAATATTACTGCAACATTCTGATGGTGGCTATTGGTTACAGAAATATAACAGTTTGGCTTCTGTTCATGTATTTATTATTTATTTACTTATTCCAGAGACTTAAGCAGCCATGAAGATGATCATACGCTTGCAGGGCTGTGAGCTCTGTGAGCTTGCTGCTCAAGTTATTGCTTTCTTTCTCGAAGCAGTTCATCCTAGCCCTGCTCCATTTCCTCCTCTCCCCCAGTTGAATACACTGGAAAGTGATAAAAGTTTTGTTCAGTGTCTGCTGTTGCCAGGGTAGAATCTCCCATTGATTCTCATGGTCACTGGATGAAGCCTGAAATGAATGAAAAAAACCACTGAGTTGATGATTTATACAAGAAAGCAAATTATAGATGAAGCAAGGGCAATTACTAGAATGGAGAGTCCTGACCTGTGCCCAGCCTTGACGCAGGAGTGACAAAGATCATCTAAACTGATCAGAGCTTGTGTGGGTTTAAGACATGCTGAGGCTGGCTGTGGTTTGCCAAAAGGAAAACCAGAAGCCAGCATGGAAATGATTTATACAAGGAAGAATGATTATCACGACAAGCAGCAAATGAATGAATTATTAATTAATCAGTGTTGGGAGGAAATTATACCACTCTTTAAAGAAGTAAGCATGCTAAAGAAACAGTATGGAACAGTATGGAAAGCTGCACTCACAGAAACAGCAATACTTATTTGACAAATCTGCTGAGGAAATATGAAGCCAGCCTCCTAAATTAAGGTAGAAAGTGAATAATTTGAATGGGACTATTAATACCATTAAAATTGATTGCCTTAAGATTTGTTGTTGTGCTGCTAGATTAAAAGATAGATCAATGTCAGTTTTGCATGGGAACCCCTCCCACACCAATCAATCAGTGACTCTACAGCTGCTGCCCTCCATCCCTCTCAGCACATACTTATTTCTCTTCCACCACTTGAGTCAGGAGATGCTTATGTCCTTAAGCCATTTGTTTTTTCCATGAGTGCAATCTACTCCACATGGGGGATAGCAAATCATCTTTGCTATAGTGTCCTCCTACACTGTGTTTATACTATACACGTGGGTAGGTGCAAACTTGCCCTATCTGTGCCCTGAGTTGGAAAAGAAAGGATACATGAGAGCATTAATACAATGTTGAGCTAATGAAAGCTGTTGAGAGCCTGATATTATTAGTTTAGGATGGGTAATGCACTGACATGGGTCACAAGTTTTTTTTTTTTTTTTTTTTCCCAGTTCTGGACACGGACAGAAGCAGTTCACTTCTGCCCACAGCAAGCTCCTATTGATGTACAACATGCTCTGTAAACATATGCCTAGTGAGTGTTTTCTTTAGATGAGGAATGTCAGATATTACTACTGGTAACACCAGAAAATCTGACTTGAATGCAGTAAGGCAGACTTATGTTGGTGATACTGACTTCAGCTGATGGAAATCTGACCTTGAACCCTGATTGTGTCCTCCTAAAACCTATCAATAGTATCACTGACAATAATATCCTGTGAATTTTCATTAACACAGGGCTTGAATTGTCCATTGCTATAAAAGCTCCATTAAAAGGTCCTTTTACATAGTCACTGGATGCAGTCTCTGGGCTCATCCATTTTCTCAGCTACCATTCAAAGGCATCATGCATTATTTAGGTATAAACTACAAGCCCATCTCTTCTTAAGCAGAACACACCAGAGCATGCAATGCCATCTGCTGAAGGACTTCCACAGGTCAAAGGCAGTTGCTGCTGCTGTCTGTGGTGTCCAGGCCTGTAGTGTGCTGTTCAGAGATGCTGCCTCTACCTCCTGGATATCCCGGCTGTTGCCAATGCTGCAAATACTTGGGCTAACAGGAAGTTTAACCTCTGGGGTTCAAATCTACTGCAGCCATCCTCTGACACAACTCCCTTCACGGTGAAATAGTGGTCATCATCCACCACTGGACAGGCACACATCATATTGCTAATATTTTTTTTCTGATTCCTTGTGAGAAGTTGTCAGGAAGGGTGCATCAGTAACACAGCTGTTTCATGAGGACAAAATCTCTGGAGAGGACTTAGAGCAACAAGTAACTCTGAGACTAGATCATAGACTGCAACCCAAGATATAACCAGGCTACATGTAGGTATTCCTGATTGATAGGAATGAAATTGTTAGCAGCATAGACTTTTTCTCTGCCTCAATAGAGTTTCCTACAGTGATGCAGCCTTGGAGTTCAGGCTGCAATAGTTTTAATGGCACTAAGGCTTGATATAGCCAGACTAAGCATTTCAAGACTTTTTGGGCAGCAACAACCTTTTCTGATAATAATGTTAATGTACCATTCACCTTGACAAAGACCTGCAGAATCAGTGGATTATCTGAGCCATGCTCAGAAAAGGTAGCGGAGCCTGTGGACCACAACAAGGTTGGCTTCGAATGAGCAGCTGAGCCTCCTCAAAAAGGAAGAGTGGAAGTCAAATCCGTGTGGTTGTGGCATCTCACAGAAATCTTTTCATTCCCAATAGTACTTTTGAGGGTGGTGACAGTGACAGGAGAATGATATCAATTTGTATAGATGCATGCACTGATGGTAAGAAATTGGGAATTGCCCACTAAAATATTCCCCTGAAAATTCCGTTCATTATCATCTGTTTTTTCCAGCTGTGTCCTTCTTTCTCGTTGTGCTGCACAGTCCCACAGACTCAACCTAGCTTCAGGAAGAAAACACAGGGAGAGTGTTCACTGAATTGCTTTATAACGCAATTTCACCTTTCTCTACCAATCGGAAATGAAGTAAAGTCTTACATTCTTCCGAAATGTTGAAGTGCACAGATCAAAATGGCATGCAGTCTACCATTCTACAGGAACTATTGCAACTTTTTTTAAGTTAGGAAGTTTTAGAAATAAGAATTGTCCTATTTCTAATGTTAATTTGACTTCACTGTTTAGCCTTAGAAGGTATCTGTACCACCGTATTCTGTCAGTGCTTCAAGAACTGCGCATGCAAGCCTAATCAATATGGTGCTAAAATGTTGACAGAAGTCAAAATAGGTTTTATAGTCTGGTGTGAAATTTACCCAAAAACATCCTTAGTGTAGACAAGGCGTGAAGTGCAAGGTACAACCAGAGCATGATAACAGACACCTTCAAGTTTTATATATTTCCCCTTTTCTGGAATACTTACTTGAAAGAGAATTGGCCTGTTTACAGGAGGAGGAGTTCTCTTGAAAATCCTCTGGGAGCTGTCTGCTATGAATGTGATAGAACTATGTATATTGCACATAAAATATGAGAAGGAAAATGTGCCCCCTCAAGATGTTAACCAAAAAGGACACATTTTCCTTATCTTACATTGTAATTATTCTGTCTGTATTATATCTGTTATGGAAATTATGGCAACAAGGAAAAAATCTGCATTTTAGAAGGACATTGTGACCGGTAATAAGAATGGGAATATATTGTTGCTATTTTCTTTTCCTTTAATGTTATCTTATCCTTACTCATCCTTATCCACAAACTGAGGAAATGCACAGGAATAAGTAAGAAAAATTGAAAGGCATACCTACATATCTGCATGGCAGAATCACCTAATTAAATGAATCTAAACTGCTGCTTGCTAAATATAGGACCTTATAGGGAAGGACACATATTTTTCAAAGTACCATGCTAAGAGGAAATATGTGTAATAATGTTTTGCAGAAAAACCACAGGTACGTTAAACAATGATGATACACAGTCTATCCTCTATCAGAAAACGAACATATGTAGATCTTAAAAGAAACCTTTCCAGTTAGACTGTGGTTAGAAAAGTACTACTCACAAAAGGTTTGTATGCCATAAAGTATTGAAGGTTTATTCTTTTATGTGTTCAGATAGTGCTCTTCTCTTGGTAGCTCATGAAGTTATTTGGCTCATTGATTTATCTTTCATTGATTTGTCTGAATCTAGATTTCCCGAGAATGTACTGTGTCTTAAGAGTTTTTTGGAAGGTATTAAAATGATGAAAGCTGTTGACTTGATAGCCTTGGGGACTGAAAACCTCTATCGGTGCTCTGTCTAAGAAAACCTGATATAAATTTCCCCACACCAATCCATTAATAGGTCTTACTGGGAGGGAAAATATCTGGTGTTCAGCTTGTATACCCCTTACATCTATGAGGGTGAGGCTTTCAGAAAATACTGGTGATGATTGTTCTTCTGACACGTAAAAGAGGATCTAAGTATCACTAGCACCAACCCTGAATAATCATCAGAATAAAAGAGCTTTCAAAATATTTGTACAGGGTCCAGTGACGAATTAGAGAGTCTCAGGAAAACATTATGCTCTTTTCAGAAAATCATCTAGTTCTTCCTTTTGTTGCATTCAGCTGTCGACCTAGCGGTGGAAGGCTTGGTAGTTTAGTATTGTTCCCCTGAGTCATCTAGTCTCTGCATCTGTGAAACTCTCTAGAGCAATTCCATCGTCTGTAGCAAAATACCTGCCAGGGGAATAAAGCTGATTAGCTGCAGGCTTTCTTGCTCTGGAATTTAGATATAAAACCATCATGTGTTCTTTTTTTCTTCCTAGAAATATTGCTATGTAAAACCTTCATTTGTTTTCTGTAACCTTATTACGAATTTTATTCAGTAGGACATTCTACTGTTTCCATCAGTAAACACATCTTTTTGCAATAAAAGTGGCAGAGTCCTGCCCCTGATAAACTTATTGAATTTTTGTCATATTTCCTCAGGCAAATATTTGTTCTTGTTGCAGGAAAAATATCTAGAATTTTTACAGTTAAAATTAGCCCTCAGGGACAAATGAGTGAGAAGACAATTAGCCTTTAAAAATTTGTGACAAATAACAGAATGTTTTTGATCCTGCCAGACATGCTTAAATGTGTTTGTATATCTTTAAGTTATCTTTTTAAACTTAATATATATATATTTTCATACATAAATCAAATTAACAATAAACTTTATGAGGTAAGGGTTTAGGCAGAACTTGGACCACCAGTGTCCTACATTGTTTAATGCATAAGAAGCTGCTTTGCCCCTTCTTAACAGTCTAAACAGACTTTAAAAGTGGGAAGATCTTGAGAATTTGAATAGAGGATACTGACTGACTCCTGAATTTCAGAATGCAGTAAGCCCCAGGCTGTGATAGTCCGACCTTTGTAAGGTACTTCAAGTGTAATTCCTAAGACCACTGGTGCATTATGGAGGTTTTACTCATACAAGTTTGAAAAGGATAAGTGCTATATTATTATGGAGATGCAAACATATTTAAAAACCCTCCCAAAACAGGCTTTTGTGAATTGCAAAACAACCCAAAACTTAAGAAACTATATTAGAGAGGCTTGATTCAAATATTATCTAGGAAAACGGGTCGTAATAATATTATCAGCATTTCTTTTTCCACTTCTGTGTGATTTCATTTAGTCAACAAAGGGTCTTTATAAACTATGATTTATCTTTCACTGTGCATGTTCTTTTATAATGAGGTTTCATCTGGTGATTCCTTCCTTCCATGCCTCTACTCCACAGTTTGAATCTGTATGCTGCATATCATTTTATGTAATTAGCCTATATTTAGATACCTCTCTGTGATGGAATATTCTGAAACATACACATTTTCCTGGAAAAATGATTTCTGTTACAGCTTTTCTGAACTTTATTTGGACTAATCTGTGAGCAGAGCCTAGATCTATCTATTGTATGATTTGCAACATCATCCTGTGCAATTTTAAATTATCTCAGTGATAAAGAGTCACTGAATGTATTCTAACTAGGGAAACAAACAGCTTGTTTAAATTGACCTTCAGATGTCCTTTCCTTTACAGTCCTGAGCCAATTTCATAGGTGAACAATACAAACTGTATGCAGTCTGTTACAATCGGATAGAGCAGTGAAGTGTCATTCCCCCTTCCCATACTTGATGCCTGTCATGCTTCGTCAATGCTGACGAGCAATTATTAGTCTTTGTTTCTTTTATACTATATATTGGCAAAACAATCATTACAAGGAATTGTAGAGGTAGAAACCATTATCTTTGTACCATAGTGGTAACAGAGCTTTTAGGCTTACTGAAAATATCCATTAGGTTCTGTCCTCTTATCTACAAATGCTTTCTATTTTCCTTTGTGCTGCTCTGGCAGTTGAATCACCAGCTTCTGCTGCATTAGCAATGGATAACTCTATTCTTTCATCAGGTAATTTTCATTTTCTACTGGCCTTTGTTCAGAACTGAAGGCATTCTTCATTTGTTTTGATTCCCACTACATTAAAGGTAATTTGGATATCAGTTGTAGCCTCATTGACTTTGAAGATTTTGTTTTCCTGATAGCAGTTGTGACATGATATGACATTCCTGTGCAAGTTAAAAAAAGAAGGAAAAAAAAAAAAAGAAAGGTAAACAAAACAGACTGAGCCAATTTTAGTTTCTGAGCTGGGAGGGAGTTTTTTGAACTTCACTCTGCTTGGTGGTCATATCTGTATGACTGACATAAATCATTGTCTCAAGTACTCTTAATAGCCTTCAAGAGCTTAAGCAGGATGCAGCCATGAAGGATAAAGATTTTTTGCTGGTCTTGGAGCTAACAGCACACCATAGTTATGCTTTCCCACCTGAATTTAAACAGATGCAAGTTATCAAAGGTCTTGTCTCCTGCAGGTATTCTCCTTGGTTCCAGACACAGTTACAGAAAAACAAATTTCCAGTGCAAACAAAAGGAACTGCCTTTTGTATCCACAGAATTTACTTCTGGTCAGATCTCCTGAGAGGTTCAGCTCTGGTTCTTGTTACGGACTTTTATTTTTTGAAAAACATGTGATTGTGAAACTTCTTGCACCATCCCCATCAGAAACCAGTTCCCGCTACCTGCTCCCTCTTGTCTCTTGAATGTCCCTCAAGTTTGCTCCGCTGGCATTCAGGGGTCATATGCTAGACTGCTTCTTTCTTTCCTGATCGTTTTCAAAGTCTCTTTCACGCTGTCTTTATGCCTGAAAAGCTTGTGGTAAACTTAACCAGAAACTTATTCTTCAAAGCTTCCCTAAAGATTAATTCCTGTGGGGCCTAAAAAACAAAATCCTACTTATGAATCTGGGCATACACACACGCCAAGTTATTTAGAAAGACAGACCGAGAGTTTCCACTGGCATGCTGTCTGTCAGGAGAAGAATAAGGACACTTAGGTCCTGTCTGTTCCATACAGATTGAAAAGAGAATATGCTCCAAGAGGAATGGACTAGCTTGTCAGTGCTTTCCAAATATGAATAATTCTATTCATATCATTGCCATCATTATCTGTTCTAGTCCTATATGCTCCCCATTCCTGTTCCCAGGCTACTTTACACCTATATTCAATCCAAGTGCAAAATTTCTCTGACTTCTCAGCCTGTCTCCAATGTAGCTTCTTATTTGCACATAGTGGAAACAAGCCACTTTGATTTCTTCTGATTTGGGACAGACTGCCCTATTTCAGAAATACCTATTATACTCTGGTCTTCTTCAGCTGCAGGACATTCTTTTTTCTTGTTGCTTTTAAGCACAGAAAGACAGGAGAGATTATTGGACAGAGAGCTGATTGGACTGTCTCTACCATCATCTCCTTGTATAATTTAGAGGGAAGGTTACTGCCTGTCTGAGTTTCTCCCATGTGGCCCTTTTTCGGATCCAGCAGAAGCAGCAGGCAGGCTCGCATGTAGGCGCTGCTCGGAGACACCAGGCCATGTGCTGAACAGCTGCTCTAGTCAGTGACGGTCAATCAAGTACCCGGGGGAAGCTACAGACCTACATTTACACCAAAAATCTCTCACAGAAAGGAGACACCTTTCTATCCCTCTCTAGTCTTTTTCACCCATTATCTAATTTATTTAGGTAGTAAAATCTTACAGTCCTGTGTATCTCAGTCCCCATACCAGTAAGCTCAGTATCACTCAGGAGTAACTCAGGAGGCATTCGTGTTTTAACAGTAGTAAATATATGAATATGCTTCTTATCAGGAAAGGAATATCTGTATAGTCTCAGCTTGTTATTGAACTCCTTCAACATCATATCTATTGCATTTAAGTAGCTGGCATAATGCTCTGAAGCACAGAACTGTAGTCATATCCCTTTCTTTTTTCTAAATTCTTTTCTGGAAGACAACAGTAGACATCAGGCACATATCAGTTCCCCATAAATCTTTTATAATGCATCTGGATCCTGCTGAAGCTGATCATTGGTGCTGCATGAAAAATAGCATTGATGCATGTAAATAGTCATATTTCACGAATAGAAAAGACTTGAACTCTGTCTTTAAAGTGAAGAATATGTACCAAAAGAAAGTTTGACATATAAAAAACCCTAAAGAAATTCCTTTGTATAAAACTTCACTCTGCTTTATTTGAAGCTGTAAATCTGTGTCAGCAAAAAAATGAAATCCTTTTAGTTCTATATTTAAAACTTAAAACAGCTTTTGTCTTGAAATATAAATAGAAAATTAAGATTAGGTCTGTGTAGTGGGAAAGGAGAGTGTTTTCTAGTTGCCAGGATTGTTTCTGCATCCAGGTTACTTTTTGCATTTCCGTGCAAGGGAAGTATAAGTACACAGATTGAAGCGAGTCACGGTGCACTCCATCTTGGACCAGCTTCTAGCTTCTACTTTGACTAGCTGCAGGTTTCTTTCCTTATGGATTTAAAGTTTTGCTTTAAACACCAACCTTTACAGTACTTTCATTGCTATGCCATGTGTGCCTATTCAACTAATGCAAGCACCATTTACTCGCTATGAGTCACTGCCCATCTACTGACTTTCCTCTAAGTCACCAGAGTACTTTTCAGCCAACATCTTTTCCCCATTTTCAAATTGACCTTTGTTCATTCACATTTTTCTTCAATTCTCATGCTAGAAACAGGAAGGTGAAGAAAACACTGAGACCACTAAAAGTACTAACAATATGAGTTTGTGAAAGAAACAAGAAGACCAAAACCAGATTATTTTCTTTCTTCTTTCTTTCTTGCTTGTTTTTAATTAACATTCTGCTCTAAATAAACCAAAACATCCTAAAAATGCATGAGGGAAAAGCAGCTGAGAGAGAGATTTGCAAATATTAAAAGGGCAGCTAGGTGTGCAACTCCCATTGAAATCCACTGGTGTCTAAATGCCCTTTGTGCTTTTGCAGTTCTCCCCTTGAGATCCTTGTTTGCCAAGTTTGAGCCTGCAACCAGTTTTTATGGTCATTATAAAAGCCCTGTAAGCAGGGGCTTATGCTAGGGAGGGCTGACATTCGCTCTAACTCTTGTGATCCTAGCAGGTTCTACTGTAATAAATACCTTGAAACATGTAATGACAGTCCATGTTAAAGTTTGGAGAAATCTTTTGTATTAGCCCCCACCTGCTTTTCAAGCAGAGGGCATGGGGGTCTATTAGATTAAGATGCTTGCTGCTGGCTACTGCTGTTGTCAGCCAGGCAGCTGCATACAATATTTACATTCACCTCACCACTTCTAATTATACCTTTTCTTGAAGCCATTGGATGCACTCTTACTCAGATATTCTCTCTTAAATTGTCACTGCAGAATAGGCTACAGTCTCCTCCTTCCCTATCCCACTTCTGATTTAATGATCTGACACTTTTACGAAGCTTACAGTTTAAGAGAAGTGCTGACAGAAGCAGCTTGGGTACTTATACGTAATTTCTAACCTTCAGCAGTGTAGTTAGTGAATATTGGTAAGTATCTTGCTGGTCAATATTGAATTATAAAGAATACTTTGCTTTAAGATTTCATGAGCACATATCTCAGTATACTTTGTGCAGATAGGATCAGCATGGTAAACTACTGATAAATTTTCACTGTACAATGCTTTTCTGAGGTTCAGCCATGTCATTTAGCCTGAAGTGACCTAAGTTACAGTAGTGGCTATGATATTATTAGAATAGCTGTCCTTACATCAGTATGGTTAACTGAACAAATTAGAAAGTACTTGACATGTTCTGACTGATTTTTTATACTGTTACCTTCACAAAAATCTGTTTTTAAAATACGCTACTTACACCACCGCATATGCTGTGGTGTCAATTCCATCAAAACAATAAAGGAAAAGTGGATATCCAGCACAGCCTGTCAAATGAATAGGTACACAAACTGCAAAAAATGAGAAAATATTTAATAAACTTGGTAATATATCAAATTTTGTACCTGTAACAATGTAAGAGTTACCTTATAAGTTTTCTGTGATAGATGGGTGATTTTTCTAAGCTGATGATAATTTTTAATAGCCTCCCTCCTTTCCAAGTTTTCAGTTCCAGAGTGATGCATTTAATGGCAGAAATGATCTTTATTTTCTATACTTGATATGTCTCATGACGTCTGTCTATAAAGTTTTAATGCATGACACCTTTATACGGGAAGGGTTTGCTTACTTATTTCATTTGCCTAAATCCAACAAATAAACCTGAAAAAGATAATCCAAATGTCAGTAGTAAAATAATGAATAGATGAAAACATTCATGGTCAGTCTACCCTTTGAAGCAAAATGAACTTGAGGAGGCTGTAACTGTTCTCAAATACGCAAGCAGTAAGAGGATATATGTGTCAAACAAATAGTTTGCTGTGAATTATTCACCCTGTTCTAACATTCAATCAACAGATGAGTACAGTTGTCCTTGTTCATGGTCCAGTTATAGGAAAACATTATGTGTTCCCTACTATGTTTCTTCATTCAGTTAAATACTGCAGGAAGATCTGTATTGTGAGGAAGTTGGAGCCATGCATGTTTATTAATTCATGACTGGTGCTTGAAATGCTGACCACAGAAATAAAGCCATGAATTTCAGAAGGAACTGTCTGTATATTATAACTGACCCTTACTGATTGTTTGTTTCTTGGCACCATGTTTCTGTCCTATGTCTGCTGACTGATGGTGTTTTTTAAAAAGAGAAACTAGCATTTAGAAATGAAACAGTCCAGCTGTCTGATTGCTTTTTGGATAATCCCTTTGATACTCTGTCACTGAACAAAACAGTCAGGTGTATGGAGTATGAATAAAGACAATTTGTTTGAAACATTGCCATGTTTGGGATATTTGGAATTTGCTTTTCCTCTGCCTGTGAATCTATACTTCTGACAGTTTGGGTTACCATCTACTGAAAATGAATTCCATATTATCCCAACAAATTTTTTAACCAGCAGACCCTACACAGTGACAGTTTGAACTCAGGATCATTTGCTTCTGAATCGCCACAGAAATGACATGCACACATTCTAAATTGAGAAAAAATATTTAAAAGCTTGAAAAATATTAAGCCTAAGGCTGCTTGTTCTTTATGTGTCTGGTAGTAAAAGAAAAAGACTTTAGGGGATGGTTGTTTCAGCTTTTGCTGCACACTGACAGTTAAAAAGGAAAGAGATTAGAAATAGACTAGCCTGGAAATATCTAGAAATAGACTTGTGATGTGTTTCAAGAAGGTGTTGTATTTAGCCCACTGATGATAAAAATTTATGGTTACCAGGTGACTGTTCAGCTCAGCAATAAATACAATCTCTCTCTTTAATTTGCCATATATATTTGCCATATAGTCTTTTTGTGAAAGTATTAATATTGAGATACTTGTGTGTGCCCTTAAAACTGCTGAAGTTCTCATTTCATTTGGCAAATAATTATGACTAAACATTGCTTATATTGTCAATAAGCAAATGAATGAGCCATATATGCATTGTATTGGAAGGAACATGTTGCATTTAATCTGTGATAAGAAACAATGCATTGCAGGATACTTTATCATATGTCTTTTAAAGTATCTTGTTCCACATCTTGTTCACTGTGGACAGTCCTGGGAATTAGCAGAGACCTATCATTCTTCCTACCTACCAACTTCCTACCATTCCCAGTAGGAAGTGGCCAGACTATGCCATTGACCTCAGGCCAGGGAATGGGCCCTGACACTGTTTAGTTTTATGTTATAACCTCAGAATAACAATCTGTAAGTCAAGGCTTAAGGATACTTAAAGAAACTCAAGTATGTTTAGAAACTCAAACTTTATTTGGTGGGCAGGTTTGAACAGACTGTTGTGAACTTTTGGGGTTTTTCAGGTTTGGCAGAAAATACAGTACAAATAACTTTTTTGTGGTATTTTTCTGTTTTCTCTTCTGGAATTTGGGAGAAAAAATGAATAGCTGGCTGGGGACTTTTGGCCCTTAAATGGTAGGTCTAGTAACCGTTTGCAAAATGCAGCAAGTCTTGCTCTGATTCTCAGCTGAATGGACTTAGTCATTTCTCGATTTTTAATAGTTCCAGTCTACCTCACCTCCTTCTTCATATCCATAATGCTTATAACACCATACTGTTTCCAAATACTTTTAAAAAGTAGGTGTCGAAAGTCTAATAGTAAAGACTTTAGTAATATTTATTTATTTATTTATTTTGCCTTCAGCCTCTAGCAATTGGATTTTAGCATAGGTGTAATGGCCATGGCAGTTTTCACTCCATTGGGATAGTGCTTGTTAATAATTAAAAGTAATATCCACTATATATTAGCAGCAGTGATATTTCATGTAACCATAGGAAGTGTTTTTGTCTTCACAGTTTAGCTGTTGAGTCACTGTTAAGATCTGCTTCCAGTTACTAGATCGTCTGTTTCTCCTGGAAAAGACTGTTTGGTTGGAAAAGTAAACAAACACTACATATGGGTTTTGGAAAATCTTATATCAAATGGCAAAAATTATTTTAGCCTACTGTCCCAGTACAGGTGTCTTCAGGAGTTAACCTGGTTGTTAAACTACAGCACTAAGAATTTTTTTGATGAAATGTCTGGAATTTGTCTGATTTTATAATCACACAGCTAAGCTTTCTTCATTATAAAGTAGAATTAGCTGATGTAAGCTCTGCTTTCACCTCCTCTCACTGAACATCAAACATCAGGGAGCATTCTGCTTAATAAGTGGAGATAGAATAAAATGACCAAAGAACAGCACCAAAGCTGCCCAAATAAAGTAATAGTACGCCCTGTGGTCGTACATGCTTTCATTCAGAAGTGTTATCAGGGGAGACTGATGTTATCATGCAGTGCTTCATCTTCAAAAGAGCAGGCTGCTCAGATGAGGGCGGTGCATTGCATGTCGGCACCTGTCATATCAGCAGATTGTACCAAGGTATTACAAAGGAGGGCATCTATAATGTCCTTGTTATTGAATTCTTGAGCAGCTTTCAGTGCAGCAGTCTCTGATGGGAGTTTTGGACAGAATATATCTCTTTAAGGCAGCCACTGTAATGGCACTTTCCTAATTGAGTAACTGCAAACAGGATTCCTTGTCAATCACATCTGATGCTTGCACTGGTGGTTCCTACTGCTCTCCACTCTCCTCTTGTGGGCACATTTCATCCAAAAAGGGAAGAACATGTGGAGAGGTTCTTAATAATTCATTAGGCCTCTCAGGAAACACGCTAGATCCCAGGAGCTGCGGTCTCTTTTATAACTGAAAATGGTTCTGGGGTGGTAGGAAGCTTGCGGAGTGACACGTGGTGACCTAATGCTATAGTGCATTAAGAACGGTTTGCTTCAAATTAGCCTTTAAACACATTTCAAGACTGAATTTAATAACTATGCATGTATGGTAAAAGTAACTGCAGCTTGCCAGGCATTTAGCAACTTGCTGCTTCTTTTTCACATTCTCATAATGATGCCCTAACTAGTTTACTATGTGCTCAGCTTGGCTGTAAAACATCCAAACTCACCACATGTCTGACATAAGCTCATGAAAGCAAGGAAACAGGAAGCTTGCACCCCTGGACAGTTCTAGTCCTCTACTGGCTGTGACCTGCTTTAATTTAGCACTTATATTCACAGGCCAGCAAAAGTAGAGAAAGAGAGGGTATTTCAGATTCAGGAAGATAACAGAATCCCTGCTTCTTGTCTGTATGACAAAAATCTGTAATGCAGTAACACCAGTGCTCACTATGTTACGTCCTCTACTCTACTTCATACTGAGTGTAAAATGAATCATTGTCTTATCCATCACCTACTTAAGTGAGTACATTCTCTGCATAGTGTTCTAAGGTGCCTTGGCCAGCACATCTTAAAATGGTGCTCATGTGAGGATGTCAGTACTTCTTTTAGGGAAACTACAGCACATTCAGCAGGTGACAACTTTCATGTGTAACATTTACCACCACAAGAAACAGTGAAGAAATGGTCATTGTGGCTGAAACTCAGTAGGATGGGTATCTGCAGATGAATTGTACCTCTCCTTGCTCCAGAGAGTCAAGGTACAGTGTATCTCAAAAGTAGTCCAGCTCCACTTATACTGAGAAATATTTTGCTGTTTATTGTACAGAAAAGTTGCTTAATTGAAATCTATTAGTTACAGCAACTGCTACTAAATCTACAGAAAACATATTTATGATGAGTGAATCAAAAGTATCAGTATAGCAAATTTCCTACTGAATATCTATATTTTAAGACACTGAAGAACAACAGCTCAAGTTTTCTTGTGACCAGTTAAACCATGAAACGGTGGCAGGGGTTGAGGATGTCATATCCACTAAAGTCTGCTTTTTACTGCTTTGAAAGATGTGGGAGCTATGTATATTTTTAACAAAAAACATATGCACCTTAGTTTCCCTAACTGATACTGTTCTGCCTGATTGCAAAGACTGAAAAGGGAAAATAAAAATGAAAGAAAATAATGACAATGTTTGAGAAAATGTCGACAGTTGTGGGCACTAAGGAGGAGTCTCTGAACTGGAAATTGCCCCTGACAGATACCAACCTGGTTGGCAAATTTACTCTTTCCAGGCCCAAGCAGGGCACATAAACTTTTTGGATGCTGATTCAAAGGGAGAAGGCAGGTTAAGTGGGCTGTCAGTGGCTGCATGAAGGGAGTGATGATGAGAGACTCTGAGGGAGACATACACAAGCCAGAGCAAAACAAACCATCTCACCTAGTCCCACCTAACCCAGAGATGAAAGTAGCAGGGAAAAGCTGAAATTGGCAAGGCTCAAATAGAAAGATGAAAGCTGAGGTAAGGGCGTTTTGTTTGTTTAAGCCCTTTTCTCTGAATTTATCTGTGTTTGAGTGACTAATGCTTTGTTTTGGAGAAACTGGATTGAGGTCACTTCAATTCATCTGCTGTCATAGGCTCTTGGAAGAAAAGGCATATTGATGACAAACACAGTTGGGTCTGTCAGTTGAACATGAGTAGTAAATGAGAAATTGCCGCCAGGATTTCCAGTCTGAGAGTACTTGGACCATATGGCTCTATCCAGAGAAAGCTGAAGGTAACAAACCTCTTCTGAGGAAAGTGTACTGAGAGGTATGAAAAAGCACTCTGATGCAGCTTTTCTTCTAGTTGCAACTAGTCTTACAGTTATTTCATTTTACAGATGCAAAATCATTCTTTACTGGAAGTCCTTTACTTTGCTAATTTAAGCAAACTAAAAGAGAACAAACATTTACTTAAAAATGCGTAAAAGGCTAACATCTTTGGCTTCTTGCCAACAGTTGATGCACACAGCAAATGATCCAGAACCAGCACATCTCAGTTCAATGTTTAAAAATAAATGTCTGGTAGATATGTTACTGTATGGAGTTAAGTTTTGTTCTGAATAGCTGGATTTTTGCTTGTTTAGTTTAAAATATATATTTTTAGAAATGTAATGTGCAATGGCCTTAAAAGATAATGTTTTAAAATTTATATTTTAAGCATATTGTCTTCCTTGCAATTTTCTTTGAAGCATGACCTGTAAACACCTAGCAGCTGGTGCTGATTACATGTTCTGAACTAACGGAACACTCCTGAAATCAGACACCAGCCCTGCAGGCAGAGGCGGGTGTGTGGGCCAGAAGGGTTTCAAGTTACCTTTTCTGATAGATCTAGAAAGATGCTATCATTTGAAATGACAAAGAGGGGCATCTTTTTGTCAGCAAATTGTAAGAACAGGAAGATATGTTGAGCTCTTATTGATATGTATGAGGCATTAGATGAACTAGTTGCAAAATTGTTTCAGGTTATTGGTAGTTGTGGACTGGAAGGCCACAAAACGGAGATTACAGGAAAGAAAAGGCAGACCACCTCAGCCCAGTCTTTCATGTTTGTAGTTCAAAGAGACCTTTATTTCCGACTATCATAAAATGGAAAAATTGATCTTATTTTGTTAACTTTGGGTTATACAGTTTGTTTCACTGGATTTGGAAATGGACTGTTTTCCTTTCCTTGAGAAATATAGTGTAAGCAAATGTTTAAACTGGAACCTGAAGGGATAGAAATCCATATTTAATGCTGTTATAGAGTGATCAGTGTATCTCTTGTTCTGAGATTTATATGCCAGATAGCAGATTTTTCTTTCCTTTGAAAGGAGGAAGTGAGGTGTAAAAGCAGGAAAAAATATTTTTCCCTTGAAATAAGTTTTAGAGTTCATGATGAATGTTTAATCTGAAAAAATTTTTAACATCTTCAGAAGAAAGATGATCTATGGTCTGCCTAGAATTAATGCCCCACCACCTTAGCAAAGAAGAAGGGCCACAGACATTGAAATACAACCAGTGCTATGGCATAGCAAAAGAAGCAAGTAGTTCTGGGAGTAACTAACCTATAAAGCTTATTTCTGCTGATCTACTTTGTGTATTTTCTTTTGGTTTTGGTGCCAAAATGGTGGGAGCTCTAACAGAAGAGTTTCTTGCTGTGGAATCTTGTTTAAGAGTTTTCTTCTATGGGGGTGTATATGTTTTGCCTGATGTCTGCTATGGCACGACTTGGTAATCGAACACATCCTTCTTCAACCCACTTAATATGTTGGAACATATATATTTTCTCCCACTCCTCCATAAGGCTTGTCTGAATAATCAGCTACTAAATTAAAAAGTTACTGGAGATGGAGGGAATTCAAATTTACACATACTTGCATACCTATCCATGTTTTTAAAATGATCCCTTGGCTCTTGTGTTCAACAGAAGATCAGGAATAGTAGCAGTAAGAAGTAAGGTCATAGCTTTAAAATGATAGACCTAGACAGGAAAACCCTGGCAGATGCATAATATTTCATGATGGAAATCAGTTATCAATGTGTATGACCCAGAAAAACTCTCTGGACACTGAAACCTTGTAGAAAATGGAAAACGACTTCCATGGATCATTTTCTTGAGCTTCTTCCTCTTGACCTGTTAGTTTTGGTTACAGCTAGATGGAGACTGCCTAGAAAAAACTTGTGAGTTTGCGGTGCCAGAAGCTAGGTTGTATGAATCAGGAAAAGTATTGGGAAATTTAAATTTAAACCAAACCTCTGAAGGGGTTTGGGACTGCTAGACTAGAGCTGTGACTCCAGGATTAGTGCTGCTTTCTCTCTCAGTTTCGAAAGGACAAAGGCCAGGAGAACTATGCAAACATTCAGATGATTGCTGTAAGAATGCTGTAAGATTGCTGCCAATTAACATGATACCAGGGAATAGCACAGGCTGGTTTGATGGTCACTTGCTGAACATCAGAGCCTGAAGTTTGATGTCAGGGCAGGCTACAGATTTCATGTTGTGTTGAGCATTGGTACTCATAGACACACAGAAAAGAGGCTTGATTCAAAAGTGAGCTATTTGAGTGACATGTTGTTGACTTGAGTGCTAAGTTATTGGTGGCTGAGGAGAACTATAGTCCATGCGATGTTACAAGCCCTGTCTGATGTGTGCAAGAACAGCAGAGAGCATGGTAGTTACCTGTATGGTGAGTATTGCCTTTTCCCTAAAACTAATGTGGAGGCCTACACTGCTTCAGTGGCCAGTTCTGCTGGCATCAGAGAGCTCCAGCATCCAGCAAACCGAGATGGCTTCCTCTGACAACATGCTAAGGTGTAGGGGGTACTGTAAGGAGATCTTCACCTAAGATGTGTGCTACATGCATGGCTGATAATAATTGGCTTCCTGGCCTAAGATAAGTGAAAGGGTGGATCAAAGGACTGTCAAGAGTGCTCCTGGGTGGAAGTTGAAGAGCTATCAGGTGTATTGAAGCCTGCAAAGGCAGCAAGTTGCTAAATTAAATGAACTATAAAGGTGTCTGTATTATGCACCAGGATGTGCATGAAAACAGGATTTGGACATCCTCTTTCAGATGTCCCACTGACATGAATGTTTTCTTGGACAGAACTCCTGGATGTTTCTCTGGAGACTGTCTATAGTATCTGGGGGCAGATCCGAGCACTGACTGACCTGATGCCAGAGCCTGGACAAAGTCTTTCCAGAAGACTCTGGAGAAATAGTGTACAACTCAGGAAGTCAGAGACTTCCTGAGACTCACAGCTCTCTGTTAAGGAGGAGATGTTCTCCTAAATGTAAGTGTGATTTCAGAAGGTCTTGGACCTTTGTACCCTGATACTTTGGAAAACTTGCAATGAAATCCAAAATTCTCAATTTCTTTAATACAAATAACGTAATAATGACGTTAGGAAACAAGCATTTCATTTTTTTCTCATTCCCAGGCAGTCTAATCAGTCAAAGGCTTTCTCTGAAATTGCATCACTCTCTCCTGTTGGGTCAGACAACATCAGTCTAGTTGCTTTTTTCTGTTTTTTCTGTTAATCGTCTGAATTTGGACAATTTCAAAAAAATTAAAGAGCAAATATTTGGGAAAAATACCATCTCTCTCCTCTTCCCCCCCCCCCCCCCCCCCCGGGCTCTACTGATGATGTGTTATGCCATCATTGTCCTGCTCCGTTTGGCAAGTATACTAAAACTACTTTAAAACAGCAAAGAAAGGCTCTGTTTTTGTGTCTCACACTCAGCTCTTTCTTGTTGTGGTACACCTGGGTCATGGTGTGACACTGATGAAATAAAATATTGGAAAGGGGACATTTCCTGTCAAGTGTTCCTCTGAGATTGTTTTCTTTTCTTTGGTCCCTTAACTAAAGCAGCTAGAAGGTATCATCTGGGATGTCCTTTGCCTGCTCCCCCCTGCTTTGCCTAGATTGTAGTTTCATGTTATGAGTTGAAATAAAGGATCCAAGATATTCCTCTTCTCTTCCCTTTTTCATTTGAAGTTTAATCATAGTCTATGCTAAGGGAGCAGTTGGCATCCCGCAGTCAATTCCTGCACTTTCTGTGCTGTTTATAGAGGTCACTAAAGATGTCTGAACTTTTTCTTCCAAACCTGGTGAAGCATTCTAAGATTCTAGAATTGGCTGTTAATTTGCTAGTTTTGGGTTTTATAATCTTATTTTGAAACACTCAAGGTACTGATTTGTGTCCTGAGAAACTGAATTCCTGAAATTAATTGAAACTGATTCAAAAGAAATCCTCTAACCATTCTAAGTATGTTTTTAAAAATGTCATCGGCTACTTTTCTGTTAATGTATTTCTATAAAGATCACTAACTCATTCGTTGCAGTACAGTGATAAAAATGCAGCAGTTATATTGTTTGAGAATAGTGGTGCCTGTAAATCTATAAAAATTCATTGTATAAAGCTTTGCAGTCATTGTTTAGGCTGATGATCAAAACTCATAATTTCCCTAAAAATGTCCAGTAGAAACTCTGTGTTTATGGAGGGAATATCAGTCTCCATTTTTATTTGCCAGTAGAATGACATCCTGTCAAGTAATTACTTCCAGGGAAAATTCTGATTCCTTCTTACCGAATAAAAAATGATTGATAACTTAAAAAAGATTGTGCTAATTTTTTTTTCAAGTCTGTGTGTGATGTGCTTGTGTGTGAGGGGGATGGGAATGGAGTGAAGAGACAAATGAGGTAAAAAATGAACTATTTTCTATAAAGTTACTTTCACTGATGAGATCAGGAAGGGTGAATGCCGACTTTTTTTTTTGAGGGGGGCTTTCTGTTTCAATTGTATTTTCAATTTAATAGCATTGTGTATTTCACTGTGTTATCCATGTGTAGTACCCCAAGGCAGAGATGCAGTGATCCACTGGATCAATTCAGTCCTTGAAGGTGTGTAAGTCTGTTGGTAGTTGCAGGGTGGTTAATTAAAAAAAATACATCTTTCTGCAGGCTGGTAAAGAATATGTTTGTTGACAGGGGCTTGTGGGAGAGGTGGCCTTCAAAGCTACTGCTTGTTCAGAGCAGGAAAATGTGTCTATGAGGAAAGATACTGTCAGAGCATAGGGCTTGTAGTTTAAACTCAACTGAATGAACACATCACTCTTGCAATGATATGAAAGAGAAAAGTCCAAGTCTCTTTGCCCTTGAGGGATGGGGGAAGAAAAAGTATTTTTTTCTGAATTTTGAAACCATTATTTTTCCAAAAATGGTTTGAACATTTAAAATACTGTGAGCAGTATTCTTCTTTATTCTCTGTTCCCACATGCCTGCTACATGTACCTGCCCAGCTGAGCTGGAAAATATGATAAGGCATTTTAACAGCCAAAAGTGTACTACTTACCTCCACTTTTATCAAAGAGCATAGCTGCAGAAAGTAATCAAGGCTTCACATGGATTTTATTATTTTGATACATACTGTCATATATCCTTACTGATTTTGTTAGGTTGACTTAGTTTCTTAACTCATTTCTGTGGTTTATGAACAAATTGATTATTTCTTGGAATGACGCAGAACATCTTTTAAAATTTTTATTCTCTTTTTCTAAGCAATTTTATTTCCTTGTATTTTTTTAATTTCCCGTTTTAGTACAGTTCATATTCAGTGTGATAGACATCTTGGTGCGCTTAAGGTGATTGAGCTGCACTCTGCTGATTTACAAGCTTTCTGGTCTGACACTGGGTACTTTGGAGGTGCTTTCCCACACTCTTCCACTTTCACAGAAAGTACCCCATGAAATAATGTGTCACATTCTGCTTTTTGATACACTAAGTAAATCATGAACATTTTCAATCTCACCCCATCTTTTCCCAGTGATGTACAAGAGTTCAGAATATAGTATTAAGTCCTATAGACACAATCATTAAACTGAATGTAATTGAGCTGGAAGCTCAATTGAGCTGGACTTTCCATTAAAAGGAAAAGTTAGTCAATATTTAAAACAAATCTAGAACAGCTACATTGATTGTATTTTCTTGTTTTCCCCATAAAATAACGTGTTATGTTATTACAAATTAGCCAGTTCCTAATGTGCAAGACAGCTTGATTCTTAAAAGTAGAGGTAGAACTTTTGAAATCTTGTCAATAGTTACCTAATGTAATTTATTTCTTTTTAAAGGTGGGTGACCTAGACAACAAGGCTTGATGAACACAGGAGTATACAAAAAGGTGTCTAGTGCAATCTGATATGCCCTAGGATAGCTTGTTCTGGCCTAAAGTTGCTGGTCCAGAAGGGCACAGGTCCATTTAGAACACCTAGACTGTATCCAAAAGATGTCTGTAGACACATAGGTGTCTGTGATACACAGATGCTTTGTCATATCTGCCAGTCCTGCATAGATGTCTTGGGTATTCCAGCTCAAACAATAACAGGTGTCCAAGCCTGGATAGCTAAATTTTCCTAAATGAAATAATTTTCTTTAAGAGCAGGCTGTTGCGTGTACTGATCAGCAAGAGGTAACCCTGATTGCCTTGGGTTAGTTTGTTGTGCAAGTCTGTAGCAAGCACACTGGTCATCTAAAAGGAGCTTCCATTCACCAGTGGTCACAACTCAAGATACTGATATATTTCTTTGAGTTTAGATAGGAACCAACTCTGGAATCTTGATATTTCAAAGGTATCTTTTAAGTTAACACCTTGTGATTCAACTTTTAGAGACTGTAGTTTTAAAAAATCCATATTAAAATATACAGGGCCACAAAATAGTCAGGAGACATCAGTCTAAAGTCACTGAATGAATTCTCCCACCTCTGTTTTTTTTTTTTTTTTTTTTTTTTTTTTCCCCCCTCTTTTTAATTCCCTGCTGTGGCTGCATAAAACAGCTTCCTCTTGAGTTCTCAAACCAATATGGGTTTTCAAAGCAACTCCACATATTTTTCAGAGGTCTGAGTAAACTCTGTGCTCTTGTGTGTAAACCAAGAGTCTGAGACACTCATAAATGCCTTTAAAAAGTACGTGGATATGGCTGCACCACAGTGCTGCTTTTAAAAATGGTCTTTTCTATTTATTAGGAAATTCATCATTTGAAAGGGTGAGAAGCTCATCCTCACAGAAAAAGTAATTCATGAGTGGTTTTATTTGTTGCTTTTAAAGACAAAAGAGATCACTGTCATCACTTACTGGGCCCAGATCAGAAGGTCTCACCCTATAAATCATGCATCAATTTCTTAAATTTGTACCTGACCTACAGAACAACCACCAGTCTTTGTTTAAAAGTTTTAGATGATGATCTACTACAGACCTTCTCTGTCTGCTTCAGTGGTTAATTATCTTTCCTGTTGATGTGCTCCTTATTTCTACTTTTTGTCTAGTATCTTAATAACATGGAATACTACTAAAACTTTTTCAACTGACTTAAAAAGCTTCCAGATAACAAATCTGCTTTCCATTTAGCCATTTACAGATCTATTCAAAAACACATTCAGGGAATGTATCAAGTATAGTTAGTATAATTAGTGCAGCTATGTTATGACTTAGGTTTGTTCAGAATGACCTCAAAACTTACCCCAATATTAGGGTTCCCATACTCTCTTGGTAGTCTATTCTTTTCTGTCTTTAATCCCAGCTTTTATCTACTGTATCCTCTCTGTTTGCTCCATATGATCTTACCTATGTTTCTCTTCAGAGTTCTCTCCTCCCCCAGTGTTGAGAGATTTTACTGTACAGATGCACAGAAAATGAAAAGGATCTCTCAAGGTCCACCACTTTTGCAAAATATGAAGAAATTTCAGTGTCTACTGTAATATATGGTGATCAACACTCTATGAACATAAAAATCTTAACCATGATGTATTTAATATTTGCCCCTTATTCCTACATTGATTTGATTTCTAAAGCCAAAAAGAATAATTAATCTGACTTTGGGTATAAAAAGGCCATTTAATGTTATCCAGTAATGACTAGAGTGTTTTCAATAGCCCGTTGCTGACTAAAGCCCATCTTCCAGAAAAGCTTCTATACTAGATATCAAGACTTCAAAGACATAGTTAATTCATCACTAATCAAAATGGTTTGTCTTTGGGTATCCCTGTCTTGCAAAGCTTTGGAAAAATAGAGAAAAATGAGTCATCGCCATTCAGAATACAAAGTATCTGGTTTCCTTGTCTTCCCTGTCAATTTCATGTACATGGCAGCAGGTATCAGAAAAAAAAAAATATTCATTCAAAATAGAAAAAGCATTTAAACAAACTTGATAAAAGACTTGTATTAATTTTAGACTGAAATTGGTTTTCTAAACTTCAGCCTGGAGTACATATATAAGAATGACTTATAAGCTTTGTTTATCATGGAAGATAGCAATTTGGAATGGAAATGCTGGCCTAATCTTAATTGGAGAAACATGAATGGCTCCACAGAGATCTGCTTGCAAAGACTTTTTAGTGTGAGCAGAGAATTTTGAGATGTTAAGTATAAGGGAATGAATGCTCTGGTTTTATTAAAAATTACCAACATCACTTTTTGCTATTTTATGTCTTGGGGAATTTCACCAATAAATATTTCCAACACCAAGTGCACACATTCTCATGGCCTTTTGAAACTATCCAAAGTTTTAAATGATGTGCACTTGCTAGCTACAAACACATATCCACATTTTTTATAAATGTCTACAGCTGAGAACTTTGGCAGGCAAAAATCAAAAATTTTGAATTCATTGTATAGTTAGGCTGATTTATTCATCAAAGCTTTAATTTCACACCAATTAGAATGTGACACCAGGGTTCATTAAAGTAAATGAAGTTTAAGCATTATACAAAGACCTGGACTTATTTGTGGGGTTTTTTTCTGCATTAAAAAACTCCATTTGTTCATAAGCATCCTATCATCATCAAAATCATAGTGTATATGGTCTTCTAGTGTTTTCCACTTGTTATTCATTATCTGCTAATGCTATGATTTAGGATAGCAATGTTATCTGAGTTTTATTATAATAACATGCAATCATTAATTGTTTTGGAACCCTTTGTATAGGTACTTGAGTTATCACTGGAGATTGCAGTATCATTTCAATGGCACCAGATGCCTAACTCCCATTGTCTGAGCGCCAATCATGTCTTTGAAAATTAATACTATAAGTAATGTTATTATGCAATTATAAATAAATAAAATGTAGATGGGTTGTCTTTAGCTCATCCTTCATTCTTGCAGCTTTGAGTCTCTCTGTCTTTTACCATGTTAATCTGACAAAGTGGCAGGGTTATCTTTAAGTTTATTTTGCTAGTAGATGCACAATTTGTAGATACAAGATATGTAAAAGTCCAAAGTGAAATCTTGCTACTGTGTATTTCAGTCAGAAAGATTTCAAAGTATCTGTATAAAGTAGCATTTTTACATTTACACAAATTTTTCATTCTTGAAATCAAGGGTTTTTCAACAGATAGCCTTGTAGAGGGCTCTTCAGCTTCACTTGTCTTTAGCACATAAGCATGCTAAAGTATTTACTAAATACTTTTCAAATGAAATACTAAATATTTTTTAGTATTTAAAATACTTTTCAAATGAATTTAGACTTAGTCTGATCATTAAGATCTAGTTTTCTTGGCATCTTCTTCTACCTGTCTTGACGCATGCTTTGGAGAATGCATATTACCTCTGTTATTTAGGAGGCAAAAGAGCCTTTCAAAAGCTTGTGGATGAGTATTAATTTTTCCAGTTTTGGTACGACAGTGCTTAGTTATGAATTTTTGGCATTTGTTGTGGACAGCATGTAACTGGATCTGGCAGAGAGAGAGCTGGGATAATCTTCTTTCAAGGAGGAGAAATCCATTCAGAAATTCCCAGAGCAAAAATGACACAATCGAAATTGTCATTTCTGCACACCCAGATGGCTTCAGGGAGCACTTCCTGCAGCTCTCAGTGTGGCCAGGAACTCCACGTATAGAATGTAATGTAATGGAGCCTTGGGCCAAGTAAATTTCTTGAAGTAAGAAAAAAAGAAATTTATCACCATTTAATTTTCACTATACAAAATAGATTTTGCAATAAAGTGTACTGAAATAAAAAAAAGAACTTTTAAAGCACTGAAAATGTGTAATTCTTAACTTTTTAATTCCTTTGCTTGTAGATAGGAAAACAACCCTTTCTCTTTGCAGGATCTTCTGTGCTAATTCTGGATTTTTTTAAAGGAAGTCTATTTCGATTACAGACTACTTCATATTGCTTCATTGCTGTTACTTAAATTACTGCAGCAGAAAAAAGTTTTTATACTAACTGATTTTCCTAACACTTAAATAAACCAAAGTACTGGTGTTACTCACTGGTATGTGTCCTTGATCCTATTGTATTGATAAACGTTTGTGAAGCTGTGTAATCTGCAGTTGGCAGTGTACCTGCAGTACCAACACCTCCTTTGAAATGCTGCTAGAACATGGGGAAGATTTTAACACAGCCTTCATATCCTGGAGCTATCGATCTATGTCCGATCCAATAGGACTTTAAAGTTCTTTTGATGATGAATTTCCTGGGATATTAAACAATTAAAATGCAGTTGATGGGTCACTGAATAAAAATTGAAAGTTGAATGGCTTCCTTGTTTCTTTACCTTTTTTGGATGATTTTCTAGGGTTTCTTATCTACATTAATTGGCAACAACAGTGTGTTGGGTTTCACTGGAACTTTCTGAGGACTGTTGGTGTTACAAAGCAGTGGTATTTCCTGGGCTGTAATATGGAGGCTACTGAGCTCATTTGGCAGATGATGCAGAAACAGTTACTGGATTCCTGTTTGCTTTATATCCATCTTAGTAGAATTTTAGTAATTCCTAATTCCTAAATCTTTTGGTGTGTAGAAAGCAGATGCTGCATGATTATACAGCTGCTCTATTGTCTGCATACAGCACATACATTTTTCCACAACTACTGAGGAGTGGTAGTTATCACTATATCTGTTTGTTGCAAATCGAATGCGGAAAAAAGACCCCAAATGTCATTAATGAAGTCATACTCCTCAACTGAAAAATATCTCCCTGTTTTCCTTTTCATGAATTCAGTTTTTGTCTCCTTTGCTGCACTGCGTCTGTTCGTGTAATATTCAGTATCCTTAATGAGTTGTTAATGAGCTGTCGATTATGAATGCAATTTATTGACAAGAGAGATTGAGGACTTGAGGTACTCTTTCAACAAATAGTTCTGTATCTGAGTTCTTCATGTGCGAGTATACACTGTTTCACTTACAACATCTCTTTTATTAAAATCTTACTCTGAGTCACTCTGAATGTAGTTACACATTTACTGAGTTTCCTTTAATGATATATTGACTATAACCTGAATATTGCAATGAACGAAGACTACGGTATAATGACAACTCTTTGTTATACCAAAAACAGACTCAGAGAATTATGCTCATTAAGCTGTGATCCTGAACCAATGAATTTAACGAGAAATTTGCCATCAAATTCAATATGAACAGAATCAGAACCTAATTTCTTAGAGGCATTCAGAAATACAGTCTTTAAAAACAGTTTTGTAATACATCATGATATAAAGAGAATTAGCTACAAGAAACCTAATTACACTAGAGAATGAATTGGATAATGCTTTGTACATACAGCTAGGACTCCCCTATGCACAAATCTTAAAAGTGATTTGCATAGCTTTTTTTTTTTTTTTTTTTTTTTTTTTTTTTTTTTTTTTTTTACCTTTTTTACAGATGGGAGTAACTGAGACACAGGTGCCAAAGCAAACGTCAAGATTATATATAGGCAATGGCAGAAGCAAACCCAGGCCGCTCAGCTGCCAACCCGTATAAACATGTTTGAACACAGCAGCAAACCCTGGTATAAGAACGAGCACCAGGTGGACTGTGCACTCATCAGGCAAATGAGGTCTAGTCATGCCATTACAATTAATTATAGTTTTAGTGGTCTGAAATTGCTGCAGCTTATGAAACAAAACTTATGAAAAAACAAGTTCAGAGACTGAATACCTTGAATGAACCCTGAGATTTTGAGCTCCATTCCTTCTCTGAGTAGAGGAATTCCAAGATGAGCTTCTGCCATGATCAGAAACTTAAATATTTATTAGCAACTGGATAGAGCTGCTTTGAGAGAAATCAGTTACTAGTGGTTAGCAGGGAGGATGCTGAGGTCCTGACTTGGTTACCTAAGGCATGAGATTTAGCCCTCCAAATATCCAAAGCAGTCAAATATCAATTGGGCGTGTTGTGTTTTTTTCTATTTATTTTATTTTAATTGATATCTTTCTGCTGGGTCAGGAAATATTACTTGTGCACAGTAATTTTCCAGTGCTGCAGAACTAGAGATCTTATTTATATTTATTTGTTTGTTTTGCACTAGCTATAATTCACCCATTCTGAGGTTTTGGAAAAACCTGGTACTTTTCCTCCTGTCAGAATCAACATCTGGTGAGGACCAAGGATATGGAAGCTTTTAAATGTTTGCTCTGAGTTTGAGATGTGTAGCTGTTCAGTACAGTACTTACAGCCTTGCATTGCTCTTCTGAAGCCTGCGGGTGGGGGGGGTGGGGGGGGGGTGAAGAAGAGAGGGGAGAAAAAAAAGAAAGAAGAAACTGTTTAAAATCATATGACAGGTTATTATTTTGCTTAATGTGAAATGTTCATCTGACAAGCTTATTGAGCTTGATTTGTGTACAGAACTCTTCTGCAAATCTACAGTCTATGTGATTTCCCTTCCCCCTCTCCTTCACTCCCCCCCGCCACAACCAGCACTGACATCAACCATTGTGCCATCTGAGGGAAAAAAAAAGCACCTGGAGTATTAAAGTGATTTAACCAGTTTGATTTATGTTAATGGTACAGAAGAGAATATTTTTTGGTCCTCAAAAACATAACAGGCAATTGATGTGCCATATTGCAGTATGGTTTTAGCTATCAACATGTCAAGATTTAGTTTTGCTGTTAACATTTTACGATTTAGAAGGCTATAAGAATATGTGCAGTGTAGCAACAACTCAGGCATCATTCCCTCAGCTATATTTATTGGGCTTTCATTTTTTCCTTTTATAGAAGAAATCAAAAAAGAAAAAGAGGAAGGGAAAAAAGACAGACATTTTCTGTCTTTCATTTTCTTCAGTCTGTCAAGTTGTGAGAATAAAGAGAAAGAATTCTGACTTCTAGTGGTTTGTTTTCAGACCAAAGTAGATTCAGGGCAGAAGAATTCAAATGTGCAATTTGTTGATTTCTCCATAAACTAAAGATAACCTATGCATAAACAGTAGTTTCATTGCTTCTATCCCCTCTATCTGTCCCTATAGCTCAAAGCTGCATGTTTAACATGCACTGGAGATGGTGATATATGTAAGCCAATTGTCTGAGAATCTGGCAGTATCATATGCAGCATACATGGTCAATATAAGAATTTATTTTCCTTTCTAAACCTTCATTTCCTTCTACTTTTGGTGTGAAAAATCAATAAGATATCCTTCTTGGTGCCTAAGTGAGAAATTAATTTTTTTCATACTAAAAGAATGTCACAGTTGCTAGATCTGCTAAATAAGGGTCTAAGGTCCTCTGTTAACTTTAGTGGGTGTTTCACTTTCCCCAGGTTTTTAGTTGCTGGTCGATGGATAAAAATCATTGCTGGCCATTTAGAACTGGTTGCTGGAAAACAAATTAGGCACATAACATCCCCCCACCCCCAACTTCTGAAATTCCCATGGTTAAATTTCCAATTAAAATAAGCAACATGAAACATGATGTAATAGAGGGCAATACAAATTTTATAAAACATTTCAAACTTATCTCCATGTGCCATTCAAATCTTGAAACTCAATGTCAGAAAGATTTTGAAATTCTGTGTGAAGGTCTAAATGATATTTTTGTTTTCCAAGTTGCTCTAAGTGATGAAGAAATGCTTGGTGGTCGAGACATTAGCACAAGAACTATATCTTTCCAAAGCTGTGTAAGAAAATGTGAAGACAGTTCTACAACTTTCTAAAAACAGAATAGGAAAGTTATATATTGCCACTATATGTTGCTGTTACCTTAAGACATTCTGCACTTCATGTCAACTATAGGAAGGAGGACATACATATATGTTTGTGTCTTATTTGTTTCAGAATGTGTTCTACTGAATTTAAATAATTCATCTACTCATGGAAAGAACATTTAAATGCCTGGTTTATACCTACTGTTATGCTATAGTGAGAGATAGCCTTCTATTGAAGTCAGGTTAATCCTTCTACTAGTTTCTGTCCTAAAATTCC
This sequence comes from Dromaius novaehollandiae, assembly GCF_036370855.1. Taxonomy (NCBI): domain Eukaryota; kingdom Metazoa; phylum Chordata; class Aves; order Casuariiformes; family Dromaiidae; genus Dromaius; species Dromaius novaehollandiae. The sequence goes on from NC_088100.1 coordinate 65,932,873, forward strand.
ACAAACAGTTGAATATTTTAAAATATAATATCTTGAAATTATATAGCATTACATTTGTCCTCATAGCTTCCGCATTTGATACGCTAGGGCTCAGATTGTCATGTGCTTATCTACCACTTTTTTCATTGTGGCTGCTTTAAACTGTCCTCGGTTTCAGAGAACTGAGCTTTTCTCATCAAACAGTGGTGATGGTTATGTCATTTTTCTTTTATATTATGATCTAGTGGCAAGAGCACTTGTCTACAAGAGGCAGATCTGGGTAGATTCAAGTTACATTTCCCATCTTCCAAGAGAGTGAATTCCTTTACCCTTTTAATCTTTCCTTTTGAATCTGAGCTATTGTCCAGAAAAAAAATGCTTCCAATTTCAACTGAAGGCCTTTGGAAGTGAGCTGCTTTGGTGAAATGCTATAAAAATAGGAAATTCTACAAAAATCTGCCCTTACATTTGTGCACATAAAATTAGGGCAAATATCTGACCTTCTGACTCTGGCTAAGTCTAAATTGTGGAACCTGGAAATGTTTCCCAGCTGCAAGGTCCAGAGGCACAGCTTGACTACAGCTTGACTCCATATTTGAATGGGACCTAAATATGTGTCATTCCTCCACTTTGCACCCATTCTCTGGTTTTGGTAGAAGTCCAAGAGCATGGGCTTGAAGAACAATCAAGAAAAACAGACTTTTACATGCTATCAGAGAGCAGTTGTTCTCTAGGTCTTAATTCTCTGAAGATTTTACTTATTTAGGACATTGTGAAGATGAATTATTTGCTTGTGAGCCCTATTGTGTTGACAGCAATATCACAAAGAAGTCTATTCAGAAATTAATATTATTTTGTTGAATGAAGAGATTCCAAAATAAATAAAGTCAGGACTACACAGTGAGCAGGAGAATAAGAAAAAGTATTGATTTACTTCTCATGAAGAGAGAGACAGTCATCTTGTGTGTCCTGTTGAAAAAACAGTAGGTAATTAGCTAATTAATGATTGTATCACCAGTACATATAAAGAGTACAGTTGAATTAGTAATGCACAGGCAAAATTCTGATGTCAAAGCAGATAAGTATGACAAATGCCATAAAATCAATGCAGATTTTGCTATTGATATTGATTTTATATGGAAGATATTCAGCTCCGACAGTGATGGACTATGATTTAAAATCTAAGTTAGAGAAAACCTGATTTCCAGCACTTTTTATTGTTTAAGAGATTAAAATGCTATCCTTAATGTTCTTTGAATATAGCATTATCTTTTGAGTGCAGGAGAGTGTGCACGTTCTTTTCTATTTGAAAAATAATTCATAGGAAAGTAGGCCATGCAGGTTTTTTTTTAATAGAACATCTGATGCCAACAAACCCGTTTTATGATTTATAAGCAGAGCATTCACTTACATTTCAAAACACTGGAGCTTTGTAGTTATTTAACATTTGTATTTTCAGGGAAGAAATAGGTTTACCTTGATTCAAGTCTGTGTTTAAAGAGGGAAGTTGTATGGGGGCAAGATAACCAGTTCCTTGTGGAGCAACAAGGTTGCCCTTCTCCACGCCTCTCAACTCAGCTGATGTTCAGATTTGAAGGCCACGATTTTTGGTTGGTTGATAGTTTTTGGAATATAACCTGCCATGAGACAAGCTTTTCATAAATATCTTTTCATTATTAAAGTAAAAACCCCCTCAAACGTGTCACTCATAATGGAGTTAGCAAAAATTCTGAATGGACCCAGATGACATCATTGAGACTATAAACAGATTGGCTGTAAAATTGGTGTGATCTATATTATAAGAAGAAGTCTGATTTAATATCCCCTCAGTAGCGTGTTATGGTATCTTCTGTGCATAAAAAAATGGAAAGAAAGGAAGATACAATAATTTAGAGAAGTTCTTATTAACAAAATACGTTATTCTTATTCTTTATGGAAATCGGGCTATATGTTTTGACTTTATGCATGAGGTTTGGCACCCCTGGGTATTCTTTAAGGAACACAAGCAGCTGATTTCTTCATTGGCAAGTTAGAAACCTGACAGCCACAGATGCGAACTAGTCCAGCTCAAGGTGTGAAAGCTGTTTTATGCAGCCAAAATCCAGGCAATTAAGCAGGTTCGCCTCCTGGTAGGCTGGTATTTAGCCAGACTGTCAGTACTGAATACGCTACATTAGGAACAGAAAGGCATTTTCTTGGAAAAATAATAAAACAAATAGTTAGGAATTGAGACTGCGTATTATTATAAAAGCATTTGTGTGTTTGGTTCCTCACTATTTCCACCAAGATCCATAGAGGTATACTGCATGAATGACACAAACAGGTTGGAGTGCAAACTTTCTGTGTACCACCTAAAACAGAATCTACACTGAAGCCATTCATAAGATGAAGTTGTTTACCCAGAGATGCATGAGTAATGCAGGGCAAAACAATCTGCTTCAGTCCATTTCCATACCACTCCTGCTTATTAAGCAAATGACTGCTCAGGTTAATGTGTGCTTTGATAATGGATTTTTCTGTGTGTGTGAGCAAGAAACATCTATATGTGTTACTTCTGCTTTCTGTAATCCAGTGTGCTTGCTCTAAACATGTATTAGCCTTCACTGGAAAAAAAAAAAAAAGCTGAAAAGAGAGAACTTCCTGATGGTTATTATTGTAAGCTGAGTGGCTCCTGAACCCCTCCCCTTCCTTTGGCCCTGAGTCTTAATCTGTAGTTAGAATATGTTTCTCTCTGCTCTGACGTATCGGAAAGTGCTCTAATGAAAAATCTAGTGGTGTTATACCAATGCAAAACAGATGTAGTGAGTGGAACACCAACACCAATGAATTTAAGACTTTGATTTTCAGTTTAACTTAACCTTGACACTTATATTGCATGTGTAATATTACACCTCATAACTCAAACCTAGGGTCACAAGAACAATTGTTCTTACCATGCTCCTAATTTTCTGAAATTTCGATGTCTATGTGTTGATGCGCAGCCTCATGTGGTAAGACTGCATGCCAGGGGTTTCTGAAAAGGATTTCCCCACATGCTGTGTCATCTGAGGGGGTAGCCCGGGTCATGGATGGTGTAGTGAGGACACAGTCTGATCGGGCAGTAGGAAAGGCACCTGGTTATGAAGGGGAAGGTGCCTTCTAGCTCCTTACTGAGGAATCTCAGTAAGGCTGGGGGACATGTTCCCTGACCACAGCAGAACCGTGTGGTGTCTCTCTTACTCCGGCCTTCTGCATGCCAGGCATTGCTGACAGTCTGGCACTTGGGTTCCCAAGTGCTGTGCTACCACTGCTATGCGTTTTGCTGCAGCCTCTGATCACATTAAAAAACTCATGTTCAATAAAAATGAAAAGGAAAACCTTAATGTAAAAGTAAGGAACGATGCATGGATTAGCATTAGTATGATACAGCAGACAACAAAATCTAATCCTGTCACATATTTCGTATGTATTTATCTGGAGTTCCCCCCATAAACCTCTCTCTGAAATGGCCTGAGTCAATTCACCCATGAAAAAGTCTATTGACAAGCCCATTCAGTTCCAAAAGAGATGAGATAACATTTTTAGATGTTAAGAGAGGTTTGTTATCTGAATAGAAATGGGTCATTTAGCAAAGCATGTACATCATTTTTATTGCAGTCCCTTTTTTAAGAGCACTATAGTGGGTCAGAACTAGAATATACTTTTGTTGTCAGATTAAGGAGTTCATTGTTTCAAAGGATATTAGAACATAATATGTTAGATCTAAGTTTCTGCCACAGACTGTCTATCACCTAACAAACCTACCATTTTCTCACCCATAGAGCACATTCTTTTCTGGACATAGTTTTTGAAACAGAGCAAGGCAACCTGTAGCTTGGCTTTCAAGGAAACTTTATTTCTCTTCTGGAAGCTCACTGAGGACAGAAAAAAAATTGATGGTTATGACTGATAGCTTATTTATTGATCTTACTGTGTATTGCAAATTTCAGCATAACCATTTTCTTCTATGTGTATCACCTGTCCGCATGAACAGTGCGTTTTTGCTGTGTGAAGTTCAATGGACATTTAAAAGTATGTAATTTACATATTGTCCAAATTTACAACTAACACATATGGCAAATGAGGGACTTCATAGCAGGAGTTATTACTGTGATTGATTTCTTATTTTGAAAATGAAATGCAATTTGAGCCTGGAAACAAGTTGGACAAGCCTCTCACAGGTTGATCCTCCTATTCAGAAGTCTTTTTTTCTTAGGCTGAAACCAGCGTGAGTGGGGGTTTGTGTAAATAAGCACCTTGATAGCCATGATGATGCACGCTTTTGTGAGAAGGATATTATGGTATCCTTTTCTAAGATATGAGTAAGAATAACCAAGCAACAAAGCTTGTTGTCGTAGAAAAGACAGCACTTCTTGATGACTTTAATAAATATTTGATTTACTAATAGCAATGTTAGAAACTGTTGGAAACCTGTGATAGATTTGTAGAATGCATAAACCAACACAGTTCCCCCGTAGTGCTCTGACATTGTGAGCCAGCTGAGGTACTGCTCTTTTAACTTTTCAGTTGCTTGACATTTTCTTATTTTAATTGTGTAACCTCTATGTTGGATCATATTTTGGCATTAAAAGCCTCCCCTCTCCCCATTTTGATTGCTGTTTTTTAAAGCAAGAGGAATAAAATTAGTTGCTTCTGATCCACTGCAATGGTAATTACATAGTCCCAACTGGGACCTGACTAAGGATGAACTGTTGTTGCTTTTTGGCTGGAGACACTAAACAGGGATAACAGAGAAGTATGTCTGTTACAGTGCACTGGTTGTTTCTCTGCAGCAGAGAATGATAGAAGCCTATTGCTTTACAATTACAGTGTAGCATTTGCAGGTTGCAATAGCATAGAGCAAGGACTGAGAAGGAAGGAAAATATCATAATTCCCACCGTTGTGCAACTCACTTTGCTAACTGTCTCTGTGAAAACAGTTGGCCTGCTGCCTCCCAACTCCTTGAATCTTCATTAGAACATCACAACAGTATTAGGAACCTAGCAAAATTATTAAAAGACACAGCTAGTACATTGTATAGTCTTAGAAGAGAAAATGAAGCAGTGATGGTAAGAAGGCTGAGAATCATTAGGAAATGCCAGCATCCCAAAGGTGCCACAGTCACTGTATTTAGAAGTAGTTTTCTATTTTTTTTATCTCTTTTAGAGTTTTAAATAGGAAAGTGGGAGCATTATCTTCTATCTATATTTAAACTATATGTTCTACCTTCAATTATTTTTACAGAGAACAGTAAGCAAATAACTTTGACAGTATGTAAAATGTTTGAGTGTTTCACACTTCTGTATCACAGGAAGAATTGCAGGAATTTCACTGATCTAAAAACAAAAACCTAGAATTATATTTACACAGAAAAGAACATGCATGTAAGTAATATTGTTAAGTGTCAAATTAAGGCATCATGAGTTAGGTCCCTTAATTCATGCCATTGACTTAAAAATGGTTAGGTTATTAGAGAATAGTACATTTCATTTAATTTTCTGATTTCTGTACCTGAGAAAACCACTTTCATATTGAGAAAAGGCAGTCAGAAAAGATTTTTTTAAATTGATTTTCTCATTTTAAGCTGATTTTCTCATATGGTCTATTGACTTTATCAAAATCAGTGAGACATCATAAAATTATGAGCCACAAGAACATAAAAAAAGTTATCTTGATTATGACAAAAGCTGGAATAGTTTCTTCATCCAGCACCATGAGATTTTCAAGGAAGCTTTACAGAAAGAAAATATCAGATGTAAATGACAGTGTGAAATTTCTGATTGGCAGACAGTCTTCAGAGAAAGCACAATAAGATACAGACATGTGAATGCTTCTATAGCTGTATTAAGGCTTTACATGACATAACTGCATATGCCCTTTGGAGATCTTGTTCTGGTTCAGTTAAGGGCCATTAAATATATCAAACTGAAGGCAAACTTTATTCAAAAAACCCTCTGGTGACATTCTACAGAAATCTTCAAATCCTTGTGTAACAGTAACTGAAGCTCCACACCCTTCAGTCTGAGGAACCTATACACTAAAATAAACTTTGGAGAGAAGTGTCTCCTTTGACCGGATTTCTGATTAAACTGGAATGTTTACGTATTTGTTTGTCTTAGAGGATGTGACTTCAGGCAAGGTAGCAGGCACTAGCAAAGCTAATCATACTGAAGCTTACGCTAGGCCTCTGAGATAACAAATTTCACTCAGTGTTCTGGAGTCAGCTTTGAAGTCGCGTTGTTCTCATCACATCACATACAATTATGCATTTATAGTACCTGAAGCTTCAGTTAGCAAAACAAATAGATTGAAACTCTGTCATCTGACATATATCAGCCATTTTCTCAAGATGCAATTCTGAAGAAACCTCCATTTTCAGTCAATTACTGTGCCATTATAAAAGTCAGCCTGTTTGACGTGAGTCATGTCTGCCAAATTCATCTCATCTCCATCCTGCTTTACCAACACTTCAACATTCAGTCAAATATATGCATACCAGAACTTCACTGGTCGTAACAGTGACTGCTTACATGGAGAATTCAGAGTAACTTAGATTTCTCTCAGTGGCTTCAGCTTTGGTGTAACCAGTTCTGCCCAATGGAAGCTTGGCTATGTGTCAGGCCTCAGCTGAATCACCTTTGCAAAAGATCCGCTCTGCCGACCACAGTGGCCTTGGAAATGTCTCCAGCTGCTAGTGTCCTCTCATTCTTATGCCAGCAGTAATTGCAGTCTTTAAAATGGCCTTTCAGACCCTCCACTTGGCTGTCAGAAATAAAACACACTGAAAAAATATATAAAGTAGGTTCAGAGGATTCTTGTGCAGAGGTCCCTAAACAGTACCTATAATTGAGTGATAGCCATAAATATCCAGCTACTTATTTTAGAGGCTGAGTGCAGTTCAAAGGGCATGCTGGGAGAAAAAACAGTTTTTAAAGTGGATGTGTCAGGGATTCTCAGGGCAATCCAAATCTATGCACGCCCAAGAACAGCAGGTCTGTTTGAACAGTGTCGTCACTCAGCTAATCAACATTGCTAAGCAGATGTTAATCAGGAGAGAGCGATATCAATAAAGTCTAGACAGATACGCTGAGCAGAAAGCAGGATCATTCCCTCAAAGGAACAGCACTGAAGTAGAAAGGAGCAGCTGTGTCTCTGATGGTGTGTCACAGGAACTCTTTCAGAAGGTAAGCTGATGTCAGATGGTAAGTTGCAAGTAAGTGTGCAAGTTGGGTGGAGCTAAGGCCCTTCCCTCTGCCAGCAGCGCTCCTAGCTGAGCTGGAGGGAGGGTGCACCTGCGTCACTGTGCAAGATTTTGCATACATGTAGGCTGGCTGGCTTTTTCTGTTGGTTTCTGCGTAGCTGAACATTTCAGGCTTACTACTGACTTTCTTGGCACCATTCAATGGGGAGGATAGAGAAGCTGAAGTATGAACCATTCCTGTCTTGTTTTTCTTGGATGTAACTACCATATACAAATAAGAAGTGTGAAAGGCCTGCGTTATCTACAGAAATCAATAAGATTCTGTTTCAAAGTAGATCAAATCTGGTAGGATTCTGTTTTTCAAAACAAAATCCTGCTAATGAAAAAGAAATACTGCAGATGCAAAAATTGGTATATAATGAAATAATAATTGCTGGAATTGCTTCATATGTTTATTATGAAATCATTTAAACCACCATTATCCTGTCTGAAAGACCCACTGTTGTCTATGATTCAGATGCTCATATTTAGATTTTTTAACATGATTTTTGCTTAATTTTCTTCATCACTGAAGCATTTGCATGATAACAGGATCTTTGCTTTTAAGAGTTCATCAGCTCCTGCCACTTAGTTCCCACTTGAAGTCATAATCTTCTGTTTATAATTTCATAATTGTTTGCAGTAGAGGTGATTAAAATCTCACAAACATAGCATTATTTTGACTTCAGGCAGGGAATAAGCAGCAGATGAACTCTTAAGGAATAAAGATGTTGTTTTCATGTAAATAGCCCAACTAGTACAAAGTAAGGGAAGGAAATAAGTAAGTGGAACACATCCAAATGGAATGTTTTTCACAGTTTTCTATTAGGAAACAATAGCTTTTTAAAAGCAATTAAATTACAGAACCTTTCTAGATTCACATCTTCCAGTGGAATTGTACCCTCATCTCTTAACAAGTTCTGTCATTTTTTTGTACAATGCATTCTACTTACCTGTTTCTAAGATCAGGCAAAGTATTAATTAACACATTAATTAGGTACAGTGAACTCTCCCACACATTAATTGATATAAAGTTCAGAGCTCCTCTAAATATGCAAGCATTTGAATTTTGCCCTTGCAGAAACACAAGTCAGCATAATGTTACCATCAAGTGCTTTCAGATATTCTAACATGAGGTCTCCAAGTTATGAGTTTGTGTTCCTTTTCTGTGTTCGCTGTCTGGTCTGTAGAGAAAGATAGCTCTTCCTGTTCTTTCTGAACAAATACGTGATATAATTCCTAGCTATTGCAATCACTGTTTAAATATCTGGAAGGGACTCTTTTATGCGGGCTTTCAATTCTCGTACATCTGTCTGTGTAGATATTTGTTTCAGGCTCCAGTCATTCATTGGTGCCTACTATATGCATTCTGCTGGAGCCCTCCATACTGAGATATGTTTCACACTGTGTAAACATGTGATATGTGGAAATTCAGTACATCTATCAGATGGGTGAGGTAACATTCGGAAGTAAGGGTGACTTCTTCCAAAATATGCCACCTCTTCAGGTATTAGACTGCAATGGGAAAGACAGATGTAATTTTATATGCTGTTTAAATTCCTGAATACCAAGAAAATTCATTTCCCTCTTTCTCACAAGTCCCAAAGGAACTTGTAGTCCAATAAGCGATTTTTCTCACAGAAACAGTAAGTTTAGAGATATGAGCCACGCTTTTATTCACATAATGGTTCTTTAAATTCACTAAATGATGAACTGATTTAGCCACTTTATTATTTAAATAGAAAAATGGAAAATATTGAAAAATAATGCAGCATCTTGTTTTTGCTCCTCAGTGATAATCATTTTGCTACAGGTATTACTTCCAAGAGAAGAACAGGGCTGTGAGAATGGGACATTGTTCCCTGGACAATCTACAATCCACAGCTGATGGCATCTCCCTCCCCTTGTATCTGCATAATGCTACACAATTTTAAATAGTAACAGAGATAGACTATAAGGACTAAATTAGTAATGGGAATTTACAGTTGCCTGCTTTGCCTGGTGACTCTTCATTTGAAAGTTAAGAGAGTGGTTCACTAGTCATGCAGAGGCAAGGTATTTGACAGGTTAACTCAATACAGCATACTAAAACAAGCTCCTTCTAGCTGTTTCTGAGTCATGCCAGGGCCTCTTAAATATGTGGTTTGTCAGATCCAAGTTCCCTGTAAAATGAAAATATTGGGTGCTCATGCATGGGATTCAGAGGAACCAATGACTGTTGCCAGCGGCTGTGTCACATACTGAGAAATTCTTGAGAGGGAACAAAGAGGCCCCTCAGTAGCATGGACAAGGTCAGACTTCTAGATGGAAAATCAGAGGCTGGAGAAGGCTGTCTTTAAGCTTGGCAGCAGGCAAATGCTGTAGCGCTCCCCCAAATCCCCATCCTCTGATATACCCGTGGGGACCTGACCTGAGCCCACTGTTGCTACTGCCTAGTCTGTGCACCCAGGTGTCCTTTCAGTAGAGAGACAGAGGAAAAAAAGAATCACAGGGCACAAGCCAGTCACCTGCAGCCTCCTCCCTGTGTCTTGGGTGTGGGAGGCCCCACCTGGGAGGATGCACTTTGGGAGTACCAAACTGTCCTTGCTCTGAGGAGGATCAAGCACAGCAGCACAACACTGTGCTGGAGAAACCTAAGGGCACTTAGGAGTGTGACAAAAGCCTGGAATAAACACATCGGTGTCTGAATTATGCATCTGTAGAACTTTATAGGCAGATATTGAGGAGTTAATGGACTTTATTAATGTTCAGGACATTGCATGTCTGCAGGGATGCTTCAGTGTTGGACAATACTGCCTAAAATTGTAGATAGATGACAAAGTCTTTGTGTAAATTTAGTATTAGAATCTTAAATAATTGTTTCATTCAGAAAATAATTGCTTATTCTAACATATTTTGCTTGTATCAGTCTGAAGCTTTCCAGGAGAAGTTTTAGTAATTGGAGGAGTTCCCAATTTCAATTTATTAAGGAAACTTGAAAGAGAGAATTTGAAGAGTATTGCTTAAAATAACAATGGGTTTTAAGCAACTGATTAAAAGAATAGATTCAGGCAATCTGAATAATAGGACTGAAGTGTTTTAGGTCTAAATATCATCCAGGTTAGTTTTGTTTTATTTCAGCTGCCTTCAGTTTTTCTCTGGAGAATCATATTGTCCCAGCACAGCTTTAGAGGAAAAGAACAACTAGACCCTACTAAATCTTTACAGTTATATATAAATATACAGTGGAGAACAAATAACTCAAAAAAATCTCAGTCAGCTTCTCTTTGGCTGTGTGTATACAGAACTTCATTTCACAAAATGCAGTTAATTTCTGGAAGCTGCTTTTCTCTTCTTATTAAAGCAACACACCACTTGTTCTGGCATAATTAAGAAGGGAGATTTAAATTTTTTCACACTGAGCTTCCGGTCTGGGGGGCAAATCTGAAAGGGTAAATTATTGCAGTTTCAATGACATTTTATACTGATTTATGTGAGCTGAGGTCCTGTCTCTGGATCTGAAGTAGTTGCTGGTAGGAAGAACTCTTCAGGTTGGATGTTTTCCCACTTTGATAAGAATATATACTTTTTTCTTTCTGGGGCACTGCTCAAAAAGATATGTAAAAAGGAAGAGGAAGTTAATGGCATTATATTTCAACAGGATGTCACTTCTGGAAGAAGGACTTTTGGGAAGTGAAGGGAGGCTGAAAAGAGCAAGGACTTTTTTTTCCTATTGTCATTACTGAGAACAATAGTGTAGTAGCTATGGTCATGGGTAGATACCTCACCTTAAATATCTTGCAAATCTAATGGGTAGGATATGTTGGCTGGAGCTTTATATGTGAGAAATGTGAAAATGTGCAGTTCTTTTGGTTTTGTAACTAATTTTTTATTGTCTTTTTTGTTATATGATGTAAAATTAATGTTGGGGCATGCAGATATGCGTATGCACTAATGAAAAATAGATACAACTTAAAAAGGAAGCACATGTAAATGCTTTATAGATGTTGATGCATAAACTAAAGGTTTTCACATTTAACAAGTACGAGCTTATAAACAGAAAAAAATGTGCTCTAATTTAGTTGGACAGATTTGCAAAGATCTTTGAAAGTGTGAAAGAAAGGGTAAGAAGGAAATGTCTCCTTTACAATCTGTTTATGGCTTTAGGTCTGTGCTGTATCTTGACAAATAAGATAAAGATCATTTGACAGCAATCCACTTATTCTTATCTTGCTAGCAACTTAAAAACTGAATTATTCATCCACAGTGTGAAATGTTGTATTTACCATTCTAAATTCAACTGCATAGTTAGCGCCCTGCGTCCACAAAAAATATCCAATGCAATAAAACTTTATTCAAATTACCTCTAGAAGACTAGCATTACCAAAAATTATAAGCATTCCATGAATTAAAGAGCTTTCATGAAATAGTTATGCCCAAGATAAACATACAAGAATAAAATACAACATAAACATTTGTCTGGTTTCTTTCAGATTTCTTTAGGTTTGTGGGGGGGTCAGTGAACTCCCAAGCTTTGCTGAATCATGCAGTTTTCCTCTTCATGTGAAGTTTCTGTATGAACTCACCTGGGCCTCATCAGTTGCAAATGTGTATTAACTTGTACTGTATCATGCAGGTACATGCATGGGCGTGATTGCTGACTGCCAGTCCTGAACCCACAAATCCCATATAGCAGTTGTAATGCAAGTTTTATGTTGCTGGAAAGATTGGTGAAGGCTGAAACAAACTCTGCCAATTACAGTGTAGTATTAAAGAAAATAATAATAATACAAATCCTTTATTTTTATAATAAAAGTGGTCCTTTGCCAATATAATGTAACTATAATCTATCCTGAGTGCTGTTGTAGAATTGATCCAAAATATGAGATTAGACAGTTTAAAATAAAGTGCAAGAATTGCATGTAAAAGCTAATAAAGCTTTTCAAGGAGAGGTCTTTTATGCTTCTTTATAATGTTGAACTACACAAGGCTTTTATAATTTACGTATCAGTTAAGCATTAGCATCTCTTGAATTAAAAGCGATCAATTAGCACGTGGAAGAGCTATGAAACAAGTCAACTTAGAACAAATTCTGGTCACCACTTTTGAAAACTCACTTCTCTAACATGTTTAAATGTCTAAATCTCTACATTTTTTTCAGTTTTTAATTTAATGATATGTCTTTGTTAACTCCTGCTTTCTAAAATCAGTTGCATCTGTGCTGAGAGTGAATGAGTGGTTTCAGCTCAGGAGGAATTGGGTTTGGAAAGATATTAGCAACTGAGAAGGGATTGTCATGAGCACAGCATTTGAACACTAAAGTGGTGGCTATCTTTCCCACTACAATAAAAGAGAAATTGATAACAATGGTGCACTATAAAAAGCAAAGGAACATTCTTCTTTGTCAAACAACTGCATCTCTCCGGCAGTGCTGTTGCTGCAGTACACTGGCTTAAATTCATTCTATGTTTGAACTCTGTTATAGGATTTCAATTAAAACTCAAAACCCCACAAAGGTTGCAGATACAGAGAATACCAAAAAGGAACAAAGTGCTCGTTTCCTTGGTTGCTTTTGTTTTAGGATTTTTCTTTTCTGATTGGCAAATAATGATATATGTTTGATGGTGAAGGCCCAGGAATCTGCTGTTTGCATCAATTCTACCTCATTAAAGAAAGACAAGAATTATGGCAAGTTCTCCCAGAACATCGGAGCTGTCATTCAAAAGGGCAAGTAGCATTGGGGTGCAAATCCCTTCAGTTCCTGCTTCAGTTCACTTACAAAAAATGTATTTGAAGCCTGAGGGAAAAGTACAATTTAAAAGAGATTTTTACCTTATGCAATGAACCCAACAAGGCCTCATGTATGCTGCAGCAAACTGCAGTACCTGCAGGGTGCTCATCTACCATGAAAGTCTTCTATTATCTCATTCTTTACATGAATGAAATGTGAATATAGTTCCTTCTTTCTCAAAAACCATTACATTGATTGGATTGTGTCTGGAAGCAACAGAATGGGTTTTTCCACACAATTATTTTCAATGGATTGAAAATGTATGGCTCTCCTTGTAGGTGCTGATGGAAGGTACTCCGGAGTGTTAAAGACTGAAAAACAGTAGCCTTAGTAACCTTTTGTAGTGAAGAAGAAAAAACCACCTAACTTCTTAAGTGGTTAAAAAATACATAGGTTTGTCCTGGCATTTTTTTATGGTACTCAGCTGCATTTATTACTGTAATTTATTCATATTGATTCTAACGAGAACATAAGATACATAAACATTGTCTCATAAGAAAACAAGTACCTTGTGACAGAACTTAAAAAAATGGAGAAAAATTACTGATAATAAAAGTGAAATCTGACTAGGAACATAGAGTAGTCACATGGAGAACACCAGATATATTTTCTTGGAACTGTTGGCTTTATTAGCTTCATTTAAAACTCTGTTTTGAGAAATCTGAGCTCTGAATGAAAGATTATGTGTAAGTTCTTAACCAAATAGTATTCATTATGTTACCACAGGAAAAAGGTGTTTTATAAAAAGGTTGCCTGACATCAACTGAGAACTTCCGGGTATGCATCTGTGCATGTATGCATACATGCAAAGTTACATGCCTATAAATATATTTGTGTGTTCACTGAAAACTCTTGAACTAGTGGAAAATTGAAGGGGTGGAGGAAAACTTACTTTGACTAAAAAGCTGCTCATTCCCTTCTTCTGTCTCCTTATTCAGCATATCAACCGTTTAATCATATGTCATTCTCTACCTTCTTCTTTAGGTTGTCTAAAACCTATTTTCTAATTCAGTTCAGCATCTCATCTTTTAATGTCATTTTAATAGACCTTGTCTGCTTTCATGGAGCAGTAAAAGCAAAGGTTTCATTGTAAAAGAAAATTGCCTCACGCTTGCACTGTGTTTTCTAATTGCTGTAACTGGTACCACCATTGGATGTTTGGAGAAGAGAAAAGGAGAGAGGAAATAGAGACTGTTATTAATCAACCCTTACTAGTAATTAAGGTCCTTAGCTTCTCATTGATTTTGCAATTTTACGTACCTTGATGTTCGATGAAGCAACTAACTGGAGAAAAACTCAGCTGCTTAGTCTGGCCCATGGGCAAGACACATATATAAAAATTTGACCATTGCATGAAGGCGTAAATGCAGGACTGCAGACCTGTGAACATACTCAGTATCTCCCAAAAGGCTTTCCAGTAACAACGGTGGATCTAGTCAAGAAACCAGTGATTTCAGTGAGAATAGCATCACTGAACTCCTCAGAGGATTCAGATTTGTAATCCTCCCTAGTGGATTTGCTGGATTCTGCATTTGCAAGGATGAGAGGAGAACAGGGTCCTTCAGGATAGGCTGAGCAAGCAGTTTTCCTCCCTTATCAAAAAGTCTGGTCTTGCACAACAAAAAAAGTACCCTCACTATGTAAATCATTCATAAATTTGCCCACCATCACTATAAAATTGTACTTTTGGCAAGAGTGAAAATTCAAATTGGCTTAGTATTTTGCTGTAGAGTCATGAAGTAAGAGGAAAAAGTTGGCAAGAGGTATTCCTGCCTATGTGAGGAAATACGTTAACACTGATCTGGAGGGAGGAGAGCAGGCCACGTTGCTGACAATCATTCATTGGACAGCTGCAAGGGCAAAAGAAGTGCTCCATTTCATGAAAATTTTTGGTGCTCCAGGTTTTCCCTTTTCATCATTTATATTATACAGGGCTCTGATAAAGATTTGCACAAAATTAAATATATGAATACATTATTGAAAGAAAGCTTGGTGGGTGATATGAAGAGATGAAAATTTATTACCTGTTGGAGAACTATTGATACTTGCTGTTTAATCTAACACTAAATTTGATCGCACTGCTTTCTTTTACCATGATTACCTTTGGAAAGTATCAGAATGTGTACTGCACAGCTGCTTTTTACCCCCTAAGTTTTGGGGCCTATATCAGCAGTTGCATTTTTCATCACTTTCTCATGAGGTTATGGGGCAGTGAAGACAAAGTGTGACATGAAAAATAATTTTGTTCTAAATGGAAAAAGAAGTTGGACTATTACTAGGAAAACAGAATTTGAAATCTTACAAAAATAGGAATAGGGTTTTTTAAATCCTTTTCAAAGACAAGAATTAAGCCCAAGGAATTGCTGAACTGTTGGTAAAGATCATGATGAAATTTATTTTGATTCGGTGACCTCAAAAAATTATTCACCACTGCTGTGATTTTTTTGAAGGCAGCTTGATAGACTTTGAATCCCAGTTCCCATTAGAATTTAATGAGAGCTGGGCCTGTAAGTACCCCAGATTCCTTTGAAAATAACCCAGCCCATGACAAAATAACACAGTTCTGTGCATCCTTAATTTTTGACAGTTTGTTCAAGACTGGAATATTGATTGCAATGTCTACTGCCAAGCACACAGCTCCCATCACTCTAGCCTGTTTTTCCATTATGTCATAAATAGATTGCCCTGCTCAATAGATTACACAAATAAATGGGGCTGGACTACTTGCATGGGTTTGCTGGAAAAAAGCCTAATAATAACCAAGCATTTAAGTTCCTTGAACAAGCTGATTGTATGAATTTTGCATGCTTTGAAATGCGTAGACTCAAAGAGTGAATAAGGACTAAAGGAAGGCCAGGTCCAACAACAGTAATTAGATTCAAGTCAAAAGCAAGCCTGACTGGAAAGGTTTTAAAATGTTTGTGTTATGCAAGAAATCTGGCAAGTGTGTGGTACCAAAAATAGGAGTTCAATTAAATCACTGGAAAGGAACAAAAACATGCAAGCAGAAACATTTAGTATCCTGCTAAGCTGAAAACAAATTCAAACTAAAATGAGAATTGAGGTGACTGAATAAGCAATAGGAATAAAGGAAGTGAGCTGTCAAAACAAAATGTATTTGGGAATGGCTTGAGTGAAATTTTAATCCTTGATTTCATTTTCTTGCATGTTTGTACATTTGTTCCCAACAGTAAAAGCACTGTGACATTTGACAAAAAGGAAAGGAAAGGAAAAGAAAAAAGCACTGATGATTCAGCCTCCAGGCTCTCCAGAAGACCTACAGAAAAGCAAAATGCAAAGTTGTGCTTGCAAGTCCTACTGTGGCTTCTCATGTTATTAGAAATAATTTATTTCCCAACACTGCTAAAGAGGAACTGGGACAACTCAGGGTAATTATTAGACCACTTTTGTACATTACCCTGCCAGGAGGAAAAAGACCAACAATCTGTATTTTGCAGTAATGGATTACAACAGTACGCAAAGTTTAGATTATGTATTCATGTCACTACATTTCAGCAGGACTTTTGTTTGAATGAGACTAAGGGACTAGCCCAGTACATCCTACTTGTATGCATCAGCTCACTGATCTCTGAGGTGGATTGATTTGGATTCTTGTTACCTCAGGGAAGACTTTATAACTGTTTTGTTAAGATTTTTTTTTTGCTTATTTTAATCATAACAGTACCTAAAAAGACTGTCAGGAACTGCGACCCTACTGTGTGCCATCATATGGGACCTGCTGTACAACTATAAAACCGAAAGAATAGCCCATGTTCTTTAAGAACTTCTTTTCTGAGGATGAGGAAGGATAAAACAGGGATACAGAGGGACTGGGTGTCCAAGGAGTCGATGGTAAGTCTGCATTGTGTTCAGTGATTACGATTTGTGTTGCCTCCTCTGCTGATGTAAATGCTGTAGTGTTAAGTACCACGAGCGATGTGGCTGCAGTGCCACGATGGCAGCATATCAATCATCTGAGATAGGCGATAAGCTGCTTCCAGTAACTGGTCTAGTAAGGCACTTAAAAGCAAAGTTAAATATGTTTACACAGTCTCAAATCACACTTCTGGTTTAGACGTATCCGGTGAGACAAAATTGGTCAACATAGGCAGGACTTTAAATACAGCCCCAGCATAGCTGCTACCAAGGGGTTTTGTTTGTTTGTTTGTTTTAAAGCCGTCATAGCAGAAGAGAGTTGGGCAGTGATTTAAAGACTGATGAGATGGATTTGTGGATGATAATGTGGAAGCTCTCTATAAAGCATGTGGGATATCATGAGAGGAAATACAAATATACTTGTCTGAAAATATAGTGATTACATAATGTTGTAGGGTAGACAGATGTTAAATTGACCTTCTGAGACCAAATGAGAGGTGAAAGGCAGATGGAGCTGGTGACAAATGAGCCTGATAGTGAAGTCAGGACCTTATATCTGATGGATAGGGAAGCAGGAACCAATGGACAAATGTACAAATAAGGGTGACAAGGATGAAATTATGAAACTCCAAAATACGGTCTTCAAATGCAATTGTATTTCAAGAGTTTGATGAATTAGCAATGGTGGCGGTGAAGTGGAAGATTAGTTTCTAGTTACGAATTAGCTGTAATGGTTCATAATAATGTGTTTGATGGAGAGCATTAGTTAGTAGTACAGGTTTGGGTACAGTTAAATTTTCCAGATAAAATTTTTACTTGTATCATGGAATGTGTGAAAAAAAATATTGAAAATTCTGCAACATTTTGAATATGATAAGAAATATTTCCAGAAAAAAATCTTTTTTTTTGGGGTGGGGGGGGTGGGCAAAGATAAATTCTTTCCTTGCAGAAGAAATAATCCAATTAGTACTTATAAGCACTACTAAGTACCAAGGTTGAAACCTCAGCTGGAATTAAAGGAAAGTATGCATCAGAGCATACAGCACGTCTATCTGAAGATCCATCTATGCAGTAGGGATTTCACATCTGTGGACTTTTTTGTCCTTTTTACGTACTTCTGGATCTCCTGAATGATGGTGGTTCTGGTCTTGCAAGCTGCTGTGTGTAGCAGGCAGCAGCTGACACCAAAGACCATTCCTGCTGGAGTCAGAAGGGCTATGCGCAGATGGGAAGGTCAAACTGCACGAAATAGCTGGCAGGATCAGAGGCCTCATTGCAAATAGCCTTTCCTTAGAAGAAACCCAAATTTCCTTCTGAGTGCAAGAAACATTTACAATGAGACCCAGCAAAACTTGTAAAGCTTTTGTATGGGACAGTCTAACATCAGCCAGCTTGCAGCTTTAGCAAATATTAAACTGAGTAGCTCTAACTTTAAAAAATTCTGGACTATGACAGTACCAAGAGCAGCATTACAGCTGAAAGGCTTGTTCTGCATTTACGTTACCATTTAACACCGGCCCATCCCTTTGAGGAGCCAGTTCTGAACTGAGCAGATGTGAATCTAATGACCAAAAACCCCACTTTGTTTTGCTGACAAAGGCACTTACTTATGTTTGGATCCTGGAAAGGTCATAGCTCCCTTTTAACTCTCTTAACAAATAACATTATTTCTGTTTGTCCAGTTATTTACTTGCCAGAACTTCAGAGCATATTGGTGTGCTATGTAATTTGAGCAAAGGTTAATGCTGCACTGTTCACTTTCCTACAAAACTTTTATCTCAAAATCTGCACAGAGACTGCATTTAAAGAAATAAAGTAGAATTTGGAAGTTCAACCTCAGCATAAAGAACACTTTCAGAATCTTTAGCTGTCTACATTTAAACAGCCCCTACTGAAGTATGATTGCTTTGACTTACATTTATCTGGTGCTGCATAAATAAAAGGTTCGACTTTCATGGAGATAAAATAAGGTGGCCAATATAATATGATTTCTAAAAATAATTATCATGAGCCAAGTACAGTGTACAGTAGGAATGAAAGAAAGCTTTCTTCACCTTGCTTCAAATTTGCTTGAATAGTCTAGCTTTTGCACATTCACTACAGACACCAGCAGAACTGAGTCTGTATGTTTGAAATGAAAAAATGTGGAACAGAGGAAATGTCTGAATGTGACAAACTACCTGAAAATATGGACAATGTGTGCTCAGAGAGCAAAACTAACACAGGCACACTATGAATGAAAAGAGCAGAGATGGAGAAAAAGATCCAGATGAAAATAAGTAATACTAAGGAAAAAAAGTGGTATCAGTTTCCCTAGACTTTTAATAATTTGTTGTTGGAAATATGTTTAGTTGCAAATTATGGACTAATAGTTAATTAATGATCTAGTATTAGATTCTTATGTCATTATTCATCTTTAAAAGTATCTGATACGATGGTCTTTATTGGAGTTCCATATTTTTGTAATAGCTTTGCTAACCCTGTATTATGACTGTTCATTTTATTGACCTTCTTTTTGCCATAAGGTTTGATCAACTTTGAATTATTAGCATTTTAATATGCTAACAGAATGTCGAAATCTCATAATACAATGTTGTTTGTAGCAAAATCATTAATGTGATAAGATGCAGATCAAAAGGGAGTGTTTACCAAAGTGAATACAAATAATACAATACAGAATTAATATGAAAAGATGAAACATTGAACAATAGACTTCCATTAATGTATTAATGAGCTTATTAATAACAA
Organism: Dromaius novaehollandiae; assembly: GCF_036370855.1. Classification (NCBI taxonomy): domain Eukaryota; kingdom Metazoa; phylum Chordata; class Aves; order Casuariiformes; family Dromaiidae; genus Dromaius; species Dromaius novaehollandiae. The sequence continues at coordinate 65,952,505 of NC_088100.1, forward strand.
AATTGCTAAAAGATACAATAGAAAGTCTCCACTAAGAAAAAGTAAGGAGCATTTCTCAGTATGTAAATACTTTCCTAAATGAGACAATTTAAAGGTTGATTCGGTATTTTCTCCTGCAAGTGTGTGTCAAATGCATTTGTCAAAAGCAATAGTTTACATAAATAATAAAATAGATAAATGCTCATGGTTATAAACAGTGTTCCAAATGCTACCTTAAAGTGATCATATAGAATATTTTCCTCTGGGTTGGTGAGTCATTCAGGGAGTAATACAGACACCCCTGGAGCCAGTGTATTGAAATCTAAGCCAGACATTCGCAGTTTGGGGTCTGCTAGATTGAATGTGTTCTTTCAAAAAGAGCTTATTAACAATTCTCTCTATGAGGCATCCTTGCTGGCCAGGGTAATCCTGGGGTAGGCAGTGTAGAAACACTTGCGGAGTCACAAAAACTGAGATCTTTCCAGTCCCAGATGGATTCCCAAACCAGTGAGCTATTAGCTATTCTCTAATCAATGGGTGGGTCTTTCACTACTGTTTTATTAAAATGTTCAAATACTTGCAAAAATGGCATTGCCCCGCTGCCCCAGCTACTCTGTGCTGTTAGGAACACTATGATGCTAACATCAGTTTCCTGATCCTTTTCCTAAAGGAAAACCTGGGGTTTACTAACCTTTATAATTGATGTCATATCTTTTTGTATCCCTTCTCTCTGGTTATCTTCGAAAGAAATCTGCTTGGATCTGGAAGCTTGTAGTCTTTGAAGACTTTCTAACCACAACATTGCTTTGACAGAGCTTCCAGAGTGTAGTCATAGCTCACAACAACAGCAGTATATTGCTGATAAGATATTTATAGATATAGATAGATATAACAAAAAAGTCACATACAGGAAAACATTAAGGATAATACTCTTTCCTTCATCTTCTATATTCTGAAATGTAAAGTTCTTCAACTCTAAATATGTGGCAAAATTCTTACATTTTTGCATAAGAACACTAATTTTACCCCTTCTAAAACCACTCTTGTCTTTTTAGTAGGATAGACCAGTGAAGCAAATAGCTAAATTGAGCCATACAAATTCTTTTGCTTGTATGTTTCATTTCAGGGAGAGAGCAGGGTAAAATGGATTTATTGTGATAATGTGAGGCTGTTTCATGCATCAGAAATAGCACAGCAGACAACTGTACTTGAGCTACTGTAAAGATTTTCAATGTTGCCAAATGGCACTTCATGCAAGTTCTGATTTGATTTAATAAAATCAAAATATTTGGTAACAATTTATGGTTATTGTGTTAGAGTTTTACATTCTTTAGTTATATTTACTTAAAGTGGCTGACATATTGGAATTTTAATTCTTTATCTAGAAAGTTATATGGGCCATGTATAGGGATAACATCAATGGGAATAAAGTCAGCAAGAACAGAAGAAAAAGGTTTTTAAGGGACTGTTTAACAGCAGATCAGTAGCCTCGCTCAAGATCAGTTGTTTTCAGATGTTATAAAATATCCAAAGCTTGGGGCTGGGAAAATCCTGGAAAATTACCTGAAGATTTTTAAATGCAGGCAAAAGCTATGAAAGGAGGCAAACAAACTATTACATGGAGCTGTGGCATACAACCAGTGCTGTGTCTTCCTGCGTATCTTGAAATAGTTAAGAGAGAGAACTGAACTCTAGAGATGTCTCAATAAAGAGGAACACCTCGTATCTTCCTCTTTGTGATACAAATACTGTGTAATGCAGCTCAACTGCACTCAGATCTTTGGAGATAGGGACTTACAAATGCAACCTGGAATGACTGAGAATATCTGATCTTCTCTTTTGAAAAATAATGTTCTTGGTTGCAAATTAGTGTTGATGTGGAGGCTGAAAAGTAGAATGTTTGTTTGTATAAATAGTCCAACAGCACGCAACAACAAAATGAAATGTTCCCTTTTTAAAAATGAAAAGTTCCTATACAGTTATGAGGTTATTTACAGAAATTGTACAGGAGTGCAATTATGTGCTCATATTATAAAAGAAAGATTGCTCATAAAAGCAGTGAGAACAGAGTTTTGATTTCTCAAGTGGGACAGAATAGTATGGTTCTGGGCAACACATGTTTCTAAAGTTCTGAAGACATAAAATGAGTAGTTTCTGAAAAGAAGAAATTAGGAAACCTTGTTTCCTATGGATTTGTACCCTAATTCTTTTAAATACACAGCACCAGCTTCACAATTACTGTTCTTTTCCCTGTGGCACCCTTCCCTGAGCAAGCAGCAGTATTTGTGGTGGGTAAGCTGGTGCCATATGTGCTGGCTGGCCAGCTCACAGCTGCTAAGCAAAGTGTGTGGCTGAAGTCTGTGTGCAGGGCCTTTGCGGGGAGCACTAATTCTGGGCTTTCTCCTCCTGATTTCTCACTTTTTCTCATAATAATTTCATAAATATTCTCATTCTCAGAATAATCTCACAATTCTCATAATAATTTATTTTTCAGATTCCAGCCTCTCTTTCAAATTTGTTAGATTACAAAGTTATTAAAAGAGGGTTGACAGACAGTATGATCAAGCAAGCCTTATTCCCTTAGGAAACCAGGCTAAAAGATAAAAATGTAACTAGTGAGAAATAATCAGAGAATTGTTGCTTTCTTTATGGAAAATGAGCAAAAAAATATTAAGAGATGTAGTTACCTAGGAATGTAGTACTAATCATATACAAATGAGCCAGAGAGTGAATGGCATAGAATTAAACATAAGAAATTAAATATGGTAAACCAGGCTAAAGTAAATCAGCTTTGACTAACCTTTGTGAGCAAAGCTACTATGAGAAAACTATGGCCAGATGCATGGCAAGTAAGTATAAAAAGGTAATAATGTCACTGATCTGAAGCAATTGTTCTGTGCTTTTCATCACTTTACTGAAGTGATACCATTTTTTTAACTCCCATGTGCTTTGGTCAGCTTTCCAACTGTAACAAATAGAATTGATGGCCTCGGTTCTGACAGTTTTTACTCTGTTGACATGAATAAACAAGTTCCTTAAAGTCAGTGGAGTTACTTTGGATTTGCATTGTAAACAAGAATCTGGCCTGGGGACTTCTTACACCGGTTTCTCCGCTTTATCCTTGTAGCAATTTTATAGGCTGGCATTTTGCTGTACTTTCTTCTTAAACCAGAAAGCTGACAAAAAGCTGTTAAATACACAACATTAAAACACTACCAACAATGTAGCTGAGTAAACAGCACAAAAATTAAAATAAAATCAGAGCACTTGCTTGTTTCTGCATCTCTTAGTCAAATTGAAATGGTTTTCTGTTGTTGTGTGCTTGAAAAAAATCCTCTCTTAATATAGAAAACCTTTTTAAAGTCCCAATATTGCAAAGTTTTGGTATACTTGTTTACTCTTGCTTTGTGAGTTTTGCAGTTTTGGGGGTGCAAACGAATGCAAGCATGAAAATACACACAAAATGGGGAAAATCATTATTCCTTACTCCATTTTATTAGCAGTAAATCTAGGTGTGGTAGAATACACTGGTAGGATACACACATTTTTTTTTTAATGAAAATGTAATATCCAAAACAGTGTCCGTTTGAGCAGTTGCTATTTTGCTGTTATTTTAATCTATAAGCAGACTTTCCAGTTTCCATGCCTCTGTTTTCTAGGGTAAATTCACAGGTTGTTTTCCAAAGTCTTGCACTTCTTCATGGCCTGTAGTTGCTATTAAACTATTTCAAGGTAGTATTTTGATAATGTTGGGAGTCTGGGGATTTTCTTAACTCAAATGAACATCAACTGTGCTCTGATCACGTACCTATCTGGTAGCACATTTGGAACTAGAATGATAAATCTGAAATGCCCTATGGTTGTAAAACAAACTCTCAAATTGCAATGAGTTGTTTGCTGTGTTGTGACTAATCCAGTGCTGACTGTTACAAAGTACTAGCTAAGTGGTATTTCTAGACTGCTCATTGTGTCTTGTTCTCTGTTGATTTTTCTCATTCTGTGTATTTGAACTACTTTAGTTGGAAGTACTTAGCTGAGAGATTCACAGAAAGAACACATAGCATGGGGTGGGTGACCTATGAAGTCAGACATGAAAGGTTCCTGTTTGACTATTTTTTCAATGCTGTTTCAGTTAAATCCGAGGCATTACTAGCTGTGACATTGCACAGCAGTCATTTTGTTTCCTCATAGTGGCTAGACAGATTTATCAATTTGTCTTTCCTTATTCTTTATGATTTTTTTTCTGTTCTTTTTCAAAAAGGAAAGAAGAAATAAAATGCAATGTTGGAATTTGGAAGACAAATTCATTATCAGATTCCTTTTACAATTAGTGCTCTGGGGGGAGATTCATACTACAGAAATATTTGAGTTTGGGGCAGAAGATGTATTTAATGAGTTCTTTGGCAAGTGAAAAGCATGTGTTGCTAGCAAAACCTTTATTTATTTATTTTATTTATTTTATTTTTGACAAGCAAAAGCTGTGCAACAGAGTGGAACTGAGGGTCAAAGTTTAAATACAGTTTGATGTGCCACCTGGTTTTGATCTAGAGCTCAAGTGTGTGACTGGCAACACTCACTGTCACAGCAGGGAGACCTGGTAAGGGGGGACAAAGCAACATTTCTCTCTTTATTTTTCAGTTTGTGAAAGGTGTGAGATTGACAGCCTTGGAAAAACAAGTTCTACATTTTATTCACAAAGAAAAAGGATGGCAGAACAATCATAATGCAATCTTCTCCCACAGTGCTTTGCCCATTTGTTTCAGCCCTGCTTTAGCTGAACTGTCTGGAGGGGGTGAGAAGATCAGTTATTCTTTTGACCGATTCAGTCTTTGTCCCACTGCTATGACTCCCCAGTAGGGTGCCGATTGTGGTTGTCATCTTTTCTTGGGTAGTTGCCACCTGTCCATTAGAAACTGGCCAGGGACCAGGAATGTACTTCACATTGGCCGCAGAATAGACGTCATAGGCTCGAATTAACATTTTAGACACCGGGTCCGGATTGGAACCAGTAATTTAGAGATGAAAGAGAATGTATCTCTTCTTCCTTAATTGCTTATTTATGAACTTACTGTGTATTTGAGGTAGATCCATTTGAGTGGTCTCTGTCTACTTTATTATTATTTTTATTTGTTTTTAGAGAAGCATGAAAGGTCCGAGACGTATTAGGATGCATTCTGCTGACAGTTTTACAAACCTTGGTTTGTCTTCCTCAGCTGACAGAAGAAATTTGCTTCTGAGCATTGTGACTGCCTTATGGGTCTCTTGTAGCATACAGGACTCAAAGTGCAGCTGGCAGCCTGACCCAAATGTATTAAAAAAACTCCTAAAAGCATATCCTTAGCAATTGGTGAGAAAACATTGTTCTTTTATTGAGGTATCATGACTGTAGGAGAGAGATGATGTGAAAAGCAGAAGAGATCAGTAGTAGACATAAGGATAAACATAAAGATGGGCCAGAACATGAAAACAAAATGAATATGTAGCTGACCAATAAAGACGGAATTTGAATACCTTTGAGTACCATTTTTTTCATGAGTTATCCAATTGAATATAAAGGAACTTTTTAGGGAATACAGTATTTCTCATTGTGTGTCAGAATCTAGTTGGTGATTTAGAGACTTGTCAAAATTACACACCTGTATCCATAAGGCCTGTGGTCATAGTGCTGATTTGTCTGTTAGGCTGTGGCACCAAAAGAGCTATGATATATAAGGGTGTTGGTAATATACTGTACTGTGGATATCCAGAACAAGATACAGATATACTAAATCTACCACTGTTCTGTCACTGAGAGTAGCTATCATAATAATATACAAAGCCATAAACCAGGAGAGAAAATTAAAAAAATACTACCAAAATAAGCATTCCTGCCATATATGCACAAATACAGACATATTCCTCCCAGTTTTAGTCAATGAAAGGAAATAAACATGAACTGGGAGAAAAGATAGCAGTGTTAGCAAAAATGTATTTTCTCATTATGGAAGAAGGAGATGGGGACACTTTTCTTAACCTCTATCAAAAGCCAGGGACTTGCAATAATTTATACCTAGGGAACTAAATCCACAGAAGGACATGGTGCCTTGAAATACCTTGCTTTGAGACATCTTGCAGACCAGTGCAATCCTCAGCTCTGTGTTAGGGGCTATTTTCTACAGAAGGTGTCTAAAATTCTACACTGCAATAGGATATTGGTTTGGTTTGGATGAATACTGCAAAGTGATATGGGCCTCTCTGAAGACAGATCAAATAATTTCTTGTTTCATAAATTATGAGAAATCTTTAGTGTGTATTTCAATACCTGTGATATTAAGAGTATTGTATAACAGACAGTGTAAGCCTGCTGAAAGTGTGAACGAGAACCTCTTAGTGTTTCATGCCTGAAAAATGGGTGTCTGAAGCTGTCTAGTATTACTGTTGTTATGTTTATAAATTCAGGTTAGATAACTTCAGTCAGGTTTTCAGCTACGGTTTGATCTTCCAGGTTATTTTTTTGGTGTTGTTTTGTACTCTGCCTAATTGCAACAAAGCTGCCCTAACCAAGAAAGAACATCTTGTTTGCTTAATCTTGAAAGTGCCCACCCAGCCTCCTCACCAATCAAGATCTCAGCACTGATATTGATTCCATGTTTGACATCTCTAATGAAATAAAGGACCCCTCAGCATTCTTCCCAAGGGAAAGAGGTATCCACAGTAATCAATCTTAACTTACAACCAAGCAAAAATGTTTTATTTTTCTTTCATTCAGACCATGCACTACCCATGGTTTCTTTTGGAAATCTGATCCTTGTAATTTAAAAAATAAAATTCTCACTGCAATGATAGCAACTGGTTAGTTCAGAAAGAAGTAGTGTTTAAGACAGTCATTTCGATGAGATGCTGTATCAGCTTTCAGGACTACATACTTCCTTAGCGCATTCATCACACATGATCAAATATAATGTTTTGTCAGTTTTTAGACACTTTGCTATTAGAGCTACATCTTTTACTTCATCAAACTAAGGCTCTGCTGAAGGACAGATTGTACATATAAACATCAGTTGGAATGTTTTTAAAGAGCAATTGTTTACTGGTTGAAATACAAAAACTGTTGCTTATGCTTGGAGATCAAATTACATGCTTAAGAGAATGCAAGCTACATAATTCATTGAATCATGACTCATAAGAAACATCAGGCTGTATCTTTTGATGTGAAGAGATGCAGAATCTCCTGTCTGTATTGGATGGAGCAGTAGCTGACAGGTTTGTCTTAAAAACAGCACCACTATATATAGAGATAGCATAGCCATTAAACTGTAATCCCTCTAGAGCTGTGAAGAAAATGATCAGTGAAATTCAAATGTTAAAAGTAGTCTTTTAGTATATGACTAAGGACTCTTTTGTTTTAAGATGAAGTACTACACTGAAGTTAAACTCCACCTAAATTCCCAGTGGGAGTTTAGAGATACTGATGATTACTGCCACCTACTTTGCCTTTGCCACACACTGTCTCTCATTTTGGGGATGGAACACCCATGCAAAGTGGGAGGAGAACTTTGGCAGGTCCCCTTCTGTGTATATTGTGAAGCCAGACTTCCAAATGAAGTGATACAGAAGGAAGGGCGTTAGGAGGTAAATGAGGGTGTGAGGAGTGAGAGGCAGAAAGGTGCTGTCAAGTCAGACTACAGGTCAGCTAAGCCCAGATTCCTGTCTGATAGCAAATCGCAGGGGAAGACTTCAAGAACAGGAAAGCACATAATAATATTTGCCCCAAGATTATTTTTGCCATACTGTGGTTTATGACTTGGGAACTTGAAGTCAGAGGTGGCATCTTAGTCCTTTCCTTGTGTGTCTCTCTGATTTCTTGGAACATGCTTCCTCTCCTTGAACAGTCTTGCCTCCCACAACCTGCACTAGGTTCTGAGTCCCCTTTGCTCTTGGCTTTATGGGATTATTGAAGGCAAGCACCAGTCTTCTCAAACAGACATAGGGTTATCTGAAGTGTGGATTATGTCTGGATAGTCCATAGTGGTAACCACAGATTTGAATTAAGGAAGGGAAGTATGTAAGGTTGAAATAAGATCCAGGGAGGTTAGATGTGGCTCTAAATAAATCACACCACACCAAGAGGCAAAGGGGTTTACAACTTCTCTAAAAATCATTGAAAAAGAAACTACAAAATCCATATGTCTATATTTCCCTTCCTATATTCACTGTCCTTTTCATACCTCCTGTTAAGAATAGGTTTTGCAGGTTCTGTATCAGATTTGCTTGGGTGTAATGTAAAATACATGTTTTTTTTTTATGCACACGAAGTATATAAAAATGCATGTTTTTGCAGGTATTAAGACTTTAGTCCTGGATATTGCAGCATTCCCTGTGGTATCTGGGATCACCCTGACTAGATGCAATTGCAGGATTTGTGGCTTGTCACACAGTCATGAAGGCATCTGTGCTTTTTTCTGTACTTCTGAGCAAACCCACAGAGTTGAGAAAGACACTAGATGTGCATGAAACAGCACCCGATTCAGCAGAATTCAGCAGAACAGAGATCTGTATTTCCCATGTGTGTGAAATGCTTACCACACTGTTTTGGCACTCTGAAAATATTAAATAATAATGCTGAGATCTCAAGGGAAATGGCTAGATGATTGTGCTATGTACAGAGAGGTAGATGAGTGTGGCAATCGTATGTTCTATAGGGGAAATACTATTAATAACCTGTAAGATGAATTCTCGCACAAGGTTTAAAAAAATGCTAACATGAATCCACAGATAATGGCACTACTGTGTAGGTAAACTTGTTGAACAATTACTTTCTTTTAGCACATCTTTATTAAACCAACTAATACTTGAATTACAGCCTTACCATAAAATCTATAAGGTTTCTTTTATTGACCTATTATGAAAAAATCCCTTTAGGATAGGTTATATGCCCTGGAGGAGTATTGGTCACTAACCTAACACAAATAAACACATAAAAATTTGATAGCTATAAAACCAAAGTAATGTATAAATATAGATATTCATGAATATATCAACCATTCTGCTGCCAGCAATTCAGATACGCAGAGGTGCATACCTGCTTATGCTATTGCAAAACTCAGATATCCAGAAACCCTTAACAACCCCCCAAATCATGAATTCTGTTTATAAGAAAATCTTTCTTAATTTTAAATTTTTTTGTATGTTTCTCTTTCAAGACATAGTTGTCTCAAAGGTTAAATCTTTCTCTAGCACTATAAGGACCATTGCAACATTGGCCTATTTAGATTGAGTAGGGCCCAGTTGCAGTTCTACATCATACACCAAAGTTGTGGGAGAGGACTTACTCCTGGTTTGATTTGTCTGACCTTGGGGCAATTGCTTACGGAACTAGTTTGTTCTCTTGCAGAAGAAGCCTATGCATTTGAGCATTCAACTCCTTTCAAAATCTGACTGGTTGGCTGGTTACAACCTAATCTGTACCACCAAATTCTTCTCTCTCCTATGCTTTCCTGCTCAGCTCTGAGATTTGTTCATAGAAGCCTTTGCTTGCACTAGCCAGATTGAACCTACTCTCCAACAGTATAGCACTGGTGTTGGCTTTTTTCTGTGGGTACTATCGGATCCCTAAAAGTCATTTTAAGGCCTGTCCTTTTTGTCCCAGTGGTTCTTTGTTAGCTCCAGGCTGCCCTTATACTTACACATAGATAACTCGGCATGGAAATGGTAAGCATGCAGGAGCAACAATATCTCAAAGATAGACCGAACATATGGGGTGGAGAGAGGCCTGTAATGGGGAAGTTTTGCTTGAAAGAGAGGTGGATTTCCTCAATCCTCCAGCCCCTGCTGGGCACAGAGGAATCCTGTTATCCATGTTTTCTAGCCCGTCTCAATGGCTACAGCTACTGAGTTTATGCAGAGTTACACAGCATGTACTGTTACTAATAGTCCTTTGTTTTTTCACCAATAATAGTAATTATTTTAGACAAAGTTTTAAACTTCTCTAGAAAGGAATTGCAATGAATAAAGAACTCCTCTCTTGTCCCATCTCATTGCCCTCTCCCTTATCTTCAGGGTGATTAGAAGATACCTCATGAGTATGTTTTTGCATGTGCAAGTGTGGCTCCATCTTTACTGCTCTTGAGGCCATAAGAGGAACTATGCAATTCTTCAGCTAGAGGACAAAAGGGACAAGATATGAGGAATTTAATCTTTGGGAGTATAAAGAACTTGGGGTACTGAAAAAAAAAATGCAGGACTTTGGAAAATGACAGGGACATAGGACAGTGTAGGACAGAGGGGCAGTTCCAGCAGTAGACAAAGGAAACTGAGACTGTCTCATATTTGTTGTTGTAGTGGAGAACTATGTGCCATCTGTGTTAGGATCTGCATGAGGACCTTGTGACAGTGGCCATCTTGCATGGCCTGAGGCAAGAAATGTCTGAAATGTACCTAGATCACAGATCAGTGTTGGACAAGGTTCAAAAACATCCCAGGTGCTCTTCAAGATTCAGATAAAATGAATCTGGATAAAGCAATAACTCACTTAAGGTATTTGATTAAAGGATGGTGGTTTTTGAAATAAAATTGTTGTTTGCATGTCCCTCCTTCCCCTATCCTGTGCTTGACAGCAGGGAGCAAATGAAAGTGCCTTTGGATCTAGCCAATTTACATATGCAACTTGCATGGGCAATCAAAAGCAAAAAAACAACAAAAAAGAAAGAAAGATAGTATTATTAACAACCCCCAATTATTCCCAAATGCATGCTTTTGGCAGTGCAAGCAGTTGGAATTTCTAGCAACATAAACCAATACATTACTGAAAATCATGCCTAAGTATTCAAATAAAATACCTGGACAATTTAAAATGATCCTTGCAAGCTATCCAGTAACCAGTTATTTGGACTGCAGGGTTTTTATGAATAAAATTATAAAGTAAACCTACAGTGTAAATACCTAATCCAAAATGCCTTAGCTTTCCAGTTGTAATGTCCAAAACAAATCATTTACATGCTGTGTCTGAATTCTGAAGTGGACAGAGAGCTAGTTTGCTCTGGGTCAGAGGGTCAAGCTTTGAAATGGCTCACAGAATGAGACCAGCCTGGCCATCCTTCCCTATTTGCAGAGCTTTGGATTTTTTTTGGCACAAGAATCCTTTTGTTTTCTGGCATAACCTCGAGATTATTTTCAAGCAGTTTAAACTGCGCCTGTATGTTTCTGGAGACACATCTACATGGATGTGTACAGACAGACCTCTGCTCTAAGATGGCAGGATGTGAACCTGCCCTGGTGTATAACTACATTAACGTGAATTTCTGCCCGAGAGGAAAGATGTATTAGGTGTTGGGCAAAGTGCCACTTGATCACAGTTCAGATAGCTTCTGAAAAGCAGTGGTTTATGCCTGGCTGGCCTAGATAGAGACTGCCCTGGACTGTCTGCATGTGTGTAGTCATGCACTGTGTAGTCTGCCCTATTTCTGTAGCTTGGTCGGACATCTTTTCATGACCTTCTCCAATCAGCTCACAGAGTAACCACCTCCAGGAAGTCTCTAGCAATGTCAGTCAGCAGCTTTCTTTGAGCCTTTGACATCTCCATGAAAGATACATCAGTCAGGATCAGACTTTGCTGGAATAAGCTTGGCAATCATCTTCATGCTTATTTACACTCTATTTGCTTTACCCTTAATACTCAGGATACTCCACAAACTCCCATCATCACTTGAAACCAAGAAAATTACCTGTATGCATTCACTTTGTTGAGAGGCTCTAAATTGTTATTAAAAAGCCCCCCTGATTCTTTGTTTAGTTCATATTTATGGGAAGATTTTTACAGAAAATTTTAAGAATTTTTCTTACCAATCTGTGTTTTTGATAAATCTCTAAAAACATCTTTCTTGTCCTATTTTCACCATTGGCCTTGTCTGGGATGTCTGTAAGACGCAAACACTCCACACTGAGTGAAAGACCAATTTTACATTAGAAGAAGAAGAAATTAAGAGAGAAGGAGGTGTCTATCAAATGTCCAAAAGAGTTATGAGCCTGTGACCCTTGATATACATAAGGGAATGAGTGAAAAGGACCAAAAGAAACATAAGAAATTGCTCCAAGAAAATATGTAGCTCCTGAGCCAGCAAAAGCAGATGGCTAAAAGGGTCATAAAAGAAAAAAAGACGTGAACATTTGTATCCCAGAAACCAATATGCAGTATGAATAACAGAGCACAGCTCCTGTGTCATCCCTAACTCAGTTTCAGGTGTAATACAGCAAGAAAGCCCTTCTATTCAGCCTCAGAGGAAAATAAAAAATTGCCAAAATTGTAATATATACAAATGTGCCAGACAGCAAGAGCAATTAGAACATACCAATTTAAGTGGGTTTTTTTTGAGCCATTTTTGTTGCTTGTTTTGCAATGTCCTGTATATTAACTTTCTAGAAGTTAATATTTTGCTTTCACAGAATGCTTCTTCATTCTTCCCAGAAAGGCATTTCCCTCATAGAGTCATAAAATATCTTTTCAGTCACTTAAAATCAAAGCCACAAACCCACAAAACAGGACAGTCAATATGCTCTTAAGGCTGTCTTCAGTGAAACTGTACTGTGCTGTGCTTTTGACATAACTGCTTTCGTAGCTAACTGTTCGAAATTAACAGGCATGTTTTCTATGTCTCATTCAGTTCTAATATTTTTCTTCCCCTCTTTGTTTCACAAGCAGTCCTAAGATAAACTTCAGCAATAACTGCAGGGTTACTTGAAAGTCCGAGACTGAACCTTCTTGCAGTCCATGTCCTGAGTGCTTTCAGTCTATCAGCTTGCATTTTTGATAGCATGGTGTGTCTGCTCCAACAAGATTTAAGGCTTTCTTCAGACTGCAGTTCTTGAGCTCATTTACAGCTTTGCGGGCAAAGGCAGTACAGGAGAGGCTGACAAGTTCCCTGAAAATCACTGTTGGCATTGTAACCACGCCGTGATCCTGTTTGTATTCCCACGAGTGCAGGCACCATCGGTTCCTATTGACCACCTACATGACCTGTCTGTGAGACATCCTTGGCAATGTTTAGACATCCCAGATGATGAATGTACTAAGAGGCAAATGCAAATTTGGGATTAGGACACAGTGTTGGAAAATGGGCAGTCTCTTAAATAATTCTGCGTATTCAAGAGTTTATGCCTTTACATAAGAGAAGAAATACTATCTGTGGCTTAAAAATTTACCAAGATATCTCTGACTGCTATGGATCTGATATATACAGCTCTCTGAGTGCTTCTCCTTCAAAGTAGCTCTGATTTTAGTGTGTTAGTGCTGTAAGGCTGTGGCAACCTTATCATGCAGTGCCAAAAATGTGGCCTTCCCTGTCTGAAGTCAATAAGTCAGCCTAGCTTTGCGTCATAATTCAGACCTAATCATTATTTCTTCCATCCAGGATGACCACTCTGCCATATGTAGATGGTCAGTGAATGCCCTCAATATCCATCATTTCCTGTTTACTATCATCCTCATGTTTTCAGCTTTTTCTGCTATCACAGTGTTTGAGTTCCTGAGAAATAGCTGTCCTGTCTCTTCACCAGATACAAGCATTCTTTGAGCAAGCCTTGATTCTGATAGATAGGGAGACATAAAACAGGGCAAAAAAAGACTAAATTGTTGATTGGAACAGGAAAAAACTGCCCCTAAGTTCTCATAATCACTTAGATGACACAGGGGTATCTGCAAAAAAGGTCCCCAAGTGGCAGCAAGCAAAATGGTGGGATAGGAACACTGTGATGACTGTCCTCCACACACTATCTTTTCTTCACATCCTGATTCACTATGATGTAAGGCTGCACCAACAAAGTTAGGTAAATGTTTATGAGCACTGGGAAAACTGCAGTATTAGTGACCATATTACAATATAACTACTAGTCGTACCACTTCCTAAAGAAAACACAACCAGAAAGAGTAGGGACCTTCACTTCCTTTCTCTCTCTTTTTTTTTTTTTTTTTTTTCTGGAGTAGATTGTAGTAGATGCTAAATCTGTAATAGCAAATTGAATATGTCTGGAGCTATCTTCTGACACTGAAGCCAACTTGAATGGAACAGCTGATACCCTCACTATCCAGTTCTTTTAGTCCCCAAAAGAGGGTGCCTGTATTCAGACTACCTGTTTTGAAGAGCCTCTAATAAATCCTGAGCTGTGCCTGAGAACTGAACAAGGGAAGGCATCATTTGCCTGTACCAAAACCATGACAGTGTTGGTGCTAACAATTTAGCAAACTATCTCAGTGCTTGGGAACTTTCCCTTGCATTATTTCGCTTACTAGCATAGATGTAATCACTGGGCTCACTGAGATCGAGGGCTATGGGTGTGACTAGTCCTTGCACACGGGTTATTTACTTTGCCTATTCCCCTTTGTAAGAAGTCTTTTTCATCAGCTTATTGCAACCTGACCTTATTATAAATGAAGACAGTGTGTGAAGTTGCTGATATTCATCATCAGAAAATGATGTTTCTCTTTAAGAGGTTTATGCGGTTTTTATTTCATCGCATCTATAAAAAGTCAAGTAGAAAGTGTTGGAATGACTATGTTTTAATTAAACTTCTAGTATATCAATTTTTATTATTTAATTAGGAATTCTATTTCTATAGGCTGGGCTAAGTGGGAACACCATCAACTTGCATGTTGATTTACAGGCCAAATTAATACTAAATCCACCTATGTGATGATGAGAGTTTGCCAAGTGAATGTGTATGTTTTAGTGTAGTCCCATTTTTGTTTCAGGTTATTTAGAAAGCTGAAGACCTGTCTGTGTCAAAACTCTCTATTTGTTTATTCATTTCCCTCATTAGTCTTTGTCCCTTCACTGAACAGCAGTTTTTCTCACTTCTAACGAGCTGCATTCTCCTTTACATCAATAGGGACAGTATTGACAGGGCTGTTGGTGTCCCCCAACATGAAATGATTTGATTTGATTTCCTACTGCTTCTCTTCCCTCCCACATTTGCTTTCGTGCAGTGATACATGCCTTGTGCACATAAGATGAAAGAAGATAGAACAGCAGTAGCATGGGAAGACAGGCCCAGTGACACTGGGAGAGCATGAAGAGCTGCCACTATGAGTTAGCAATGACCTAATATTGTTGTCTTCTAATGGCTACTCAGTGACTTATATGAAGTAAGTTTGGTGGTCTCAGCCCAAATCCTTGTGGGCAAGTGACCACATCAAGAAACAACTATCATAGCTGTCACTAATTGGCATAATTACCGGGAGTCTCCACTGGTTGCCCAGGGACTGAATAGGCTACTAGATTTAATTACACCCACTGACCCCTGCAGAAGACTGAGTGAGCACTGATGGGTACTGCCAGTTGGTCTAGGTTGGGTCTGTGTGCTTTCTGTGGACAAGTCTGAGCTCTTTCATTAAAAAGTTAAGCTATTTCAGGCTATCACTGACTCTTAAAAAAAAATCAAATATTTAGTGGCTCAGATTCATAAATAATTTAAAACATCTGGCCCTGAATGCCTATCTCTGTTTTGCCTCCCACTTGTTTGCTGGTAGCTGATGGATCCAATTTTCCTAAAGGACCATTAGAGTTTCACTAGGATCTATTTAACCAATATTTAGGCCTATGAATTGTATTTGGTTGTAGAACAACAGGCACGTTTACTTTCCTGCTCACATTTTAAATGTAGTTTCCTTTCTATTGATTCTCTTGGCATTGGTTACTGATCATATAACTCCCAAATGGTGTAATCCAGGCTGTTCCTATTATTTGGCTCAAACTTTATTTTGAAAATCTGTAGTAATCTAAGTTAAATAAACATAACGCTAGAAAATATACTCTTGGGAATAAATCTGCATTGACAGAGAGATGGGTAAAATAGATCTTTTCCATCTCTGCATAAGGCTTTCTGATTAAAGAAGGTAATAGCAAAAGATGGACGACTGCCTAGTTGGATATTAGTGGGGAAAGAGTGATACATGTTATGGGATACTGCTAGAGGATGACTCTGAGGGTTGCAAAGTGAGGTATTTAGGACAAATGAGCCTGTCACATTAGATAAAGTAAAAGAGACAGTCAGGATTCCAAGAGCTTCTCTGACTAACAATTAAGAAAATATCTCCACAGGAGTTTGTGCTAAGCATTTCAAAGATAACAGATACAATATGTTGAGGGCATCCAGCTGTCAGTATAGAGGAAGCTGCCTTTCAAAGGTTACCTGAAAACTGGGGGAAGCTGGGCTGCTTCTTGCTTTTTCTGAGATTTCTTTTCAGCATGCACAGAGTATATTTGAAAAAGTTACTGGATAATGATGATTATTTTTAATATAAGGATGAAATTTTCCTTTTTGAATGCCTGCATTTTTTTTTTTTATATTGAGAAGAAGTTTTGTACATTGTTTGTGGTGAGAAAAAAAAAAGGCAAATAGAGAAAGGAAGATATGCTCAGAAACTGTGTACGAGGAACTGTGTAAATGAGATGGGAAGGGACCTTCAGGCAGGGATTGTGGGCTCTTTGGTTTCATTTGTTTTCACTTAATATTAAAAAAATCATCCTGGCAGAAAAGTGATTCTGTTGAACCAGTGTTTTCCCTCTTTTTCTTTCTATTTTAAATATGAATTTTTTAGTTGTTTTCAAACAAATAGATGGGTGATCTGACTTAATGAAATAAAAAAAAATAGATGGCAACTTTCACCTTTTCAGAATTTTAAAGCCTGAGTTACACAAACATTTTTTGTGGAATGTACAGGCTCCAATTCCCTTCAGTGAGAGTGCCCTGCAGACTTTATTATATGTGCTCTCCAAACAAAAGAGAAACTAAGAGATAGCTTTTCTGAAGCCCACCAGAATAATTTTTTGCAGCTAGGTAGCCAGGGACTCTGCAGACTTGACTTCCGTGCCTGGTTGCTAGCACAAGGGTGGTCAGTTGATTCAGAAGCTGTTGAGACTTCAGATGGGATGTTTCAGGGAACTCATCTCCTGGTTTCTCAAGGCTGGCATTCTAATTGGTTCTCAGAGTCATCTAAGTATTGATATCCTCATTTATTATGTTAACAAATCTCCAGAATATTACTTTAGCCCTTGAAAGATCAGCGTTGATATTTTTCATGCTCTTGGAGTGATATATTAGCACAGTATGGAGACCATTAGAAATTCAGTGTTTCCAGACATTCTATACTGCCCCTAGCCCCTATTTTACTCTGGAATTTGGTAGGTATTTATTTCTGTTGGGTTATCACTGCCACTAAATGTAGTAGTTGGAAATGCAGTTATATTATAAAGCCTCATACAAAAGCTCTTTCTACAGAAAAGCTGTAGAAAGGCTAGAAAGGCCTGGATATCAGTATTGTTTTAACTTCTTCCAGTAGAGCAGAGATAGGTTTTAAGCTATATATCTGTATGATGTTTGTCTGAAATAAAACTTCATGGTCTTGCAGTGATCTTGCAGTAGTCTGTTTTGATGCCTCATCCTTCTACTGTCATAGCGACAACAAAACCCACTATGATTGTAAGTAAGTGATGTGTTTTTAATTTTGACTGCTGGGTCAGCGTTGCAAGGAAGTCTGACTCTCAAAGGCTACTAGGGATTGAAATTGAATTGCTGTGATTTCTGTTTTCCCTGTTTCCCGCTATTTTGATCCTAAAATGTTTGCAGATATCCAAATATTTTAATTTTTCCCTGATGCATATGGCATTATGAAACATTTTTTTTCCCTTTTACATCACCAGAACATGTAACTGTAAAATGTGAGAGAGATTTTTTACATTATAAGTATTAAGGCAAAAAGAGTTCTGATGTGAAATTTTAGCAAAATGCAGTGATGGAGGTGAGACTAAGGCTGATTCTTCATGAAACCAAAATCATTCCATTGGATCTCATTGTAGTAAGATGAATATTATTAAAGTGAATAAAGTATTAAATGGAGGAAAAAGTGAGGATAAGAAATGACAAAAGAAGGAAAAATTGGCAGCAAGAGTTTTCTGAATAAAGAAACTATTCTATTGGTCATTCTGTGTAAAACATGTATCTGCACTGGCAAAACACTAGGCTTTATGGAGTAGTCCATGCTAGTGTGTGTCACAACTTCCTGGTAAGTATGCATAAGAAAAACAACTGGGTGAGAATATTTTGTTTCAATTGATCTGATTTGGCATCTGCTGCTTTTAGATGTTCCCTAAGTGGTCCTTTCTGAATTCTTAGTGGCATTAGGTGGGAAGATGGCTAGCATATAAACCCATCTCAGAAAAACTTTCTACATAGGTATCCATTTCAGTGTTTGCATGATTTTTACATTCCATACATTTTTGCCTGTGCACTTATTCTATTATACTTTGGGGCATTATTTCTGTGGAAGTTATTATATTTTGTCTATGCACCTTGGGACATGTTAGGACACATTTTCTAAACCAGTTGATACTTAATTGAGGCTGTTCAACCATTACTGGTGAAATATTGAGATAAGTGTTACATAAGGAGATTATTTTCACTAGTGTGGACAACACTGATTTGCACTCTTGGGTATTAAATATTCTTAATTCTGGCAATTGATTTGACCTGCTAATTAGTTAACAAAGTGGGAGGTCAGGTGTTTGGTATCAGGGTAGATTATTGATTAAGTACACTATGAGTTTGCCAGGAAGATTTTAATCAGTTTTGAAAGTTGTAGGGCAAATTTTTTTAGAGTTAGGAACTGGTATTCCCTATTTGCTCCTCTTTATGAATACCAGGAAGAATGAGTATTATGAGTGAGCTGAAGTTGTTTGAAAACCCAATAGCTGGACTAAAGGAAGTGTCTCTCCTTCCCCTGAAGTAATTTGTGTGTGTCCCTTAACATTCATTTAAATGTTGAGTTCCTTTGTTTTCTCTCACTTACATTGCAACTATGAAGCAACTAAATATATTTACAGTTAGATACCCTTCTAATATGCTCTGTGTTGCTTTTGGAAATGATATTAAAATCTTATATGCTACAATCAAGCTACATAGATCTGTCCCTTGACATTTAACTTATGCATATGGTTCATTTGCATAATGCTTAATAACTTTAGATATTTAATAGCTTAAATTTAACACATAAATGTTCTTAAAAATGGAATTGGGATAATTGTATGTGTGCACTGGTCCATAACACAAGTCAGCTATTGGTTAATATCTGGCTTGTTAAAATTTAAATCTCATGTTGTTGTGAAACTCTCCTGTTAATTTCTATATACCTTCCATAAAAGATTTAGCCATTAAAGGATTAAAATGAGTAGAATTTTATTTTATTTTATTTGTATATTAGCTGATGGCTAAAACCATATTAACTGTTGTTTAAAACATTGTTTGTGTACCAAGTGTGTGGCTTTGACTCAACAAAACACTTAAGCATGTGTTTGAGCCCATAACAAAACAATTTGGGCGAAGATTTTGTTCCAAATACTCATTAAAGACAAAGGCAAAACTCCCTCTCATTTCAAGGAGCCAGCACTTTAATTTGTAGAAAACTGTAGTTGTATATTTGATTTATGCACACATTGAAATAGTCTGTGTATGTCCGGATCCAAAAGCTGCACTGCACGTGTCGAGTTCCAGTCATGAAATCTGAGCAAATCAAACCACCACTTAATTCAGTGGTATCCATCTTTTTCTCCTGGGAAGCTTACACTGCCACTCTGGAGGCACTCATGGTATATCTGCCATCTGATCAAAGGTATAGGGTGCTGTGCAGAACTGATGCACACATGGAGAAGCGGATGCAAACGCAAATACTCTGATCACATTTTTCCAGGTGAATTCTGGTATCTCCTTACTGTGGAGGAGCTGTGGGTCACTATGAAAAGGGTCAAAGAAAGGGAGCATTTGAGAACAACTCATCAGACCTTCTTACATCTGACAGCTTTCCTTGGAAGGAGGGTGGTAGGGAAGGGGCCAGGCAACTGGTTCTGGTGACGTACAGGTTGGCTCTGTATATACTGAGGCCCTTCTCCAGCAACTCAGCGAAGAGCGTATAGCATTCTGTGGCAGTTCAAGAAAGTACTAATTTGTTCTTCCTCTTCCATTGCCTGATGCATGATAAACAAAACAGTCCCCTCCTTAGTCTATGCCCCTGAATCTGAGGAATCTGTAGAAAGTGTCAAATGCTTATGTATTGCTCCTAAACAAATCCAACATCTTATTCTTGGCAGCACTGAAGATGCAAATTAGGTACAAATGTCCTTCTGAACATTTTACTTATAGTAAAAGGTAATTTTTGAAGGTGCCTGTGGAATTTGAACACCTGATACCCTGCATTTGAAGGACATTTAAACACTACAAAATTCTGAGATGGTTTTGTAAAACCTCAGTCTGTCTGACTTACTTAACGTGTAACTTAACAAACTAAACTTAAAGCACCGCCAGATAAAATATGCAGAGTGTTATGGAACTGTCATTGCATGTAACACAGTAGATGAAGTATGGGATGTGGAACTTAACAAAGCTTGCTCACCAGACAAGTGTATAACACATGTTGCTGTGCAAGACACCAATTGAGAAAGTAAGCCAACTTCTTTTAAAAGTTAGTTAAAATGTTTGTACAAATTTCCTTCCACCTCAGAATGTACAGCAATTACGCTGAGCTAGAGGGTCTCTAAACATAATGAATATACTAAGCTAGAGGGTCTCTAAAACATAATGGAAGTGTCACTCTCCAGTGTTTCAATGAATGTGTCTGGTTGTTAACTGCTTATAACCTAATGACTATCCTTAAATATTGAATAGCTACTCTGCTGTTGTGGCTTTATAATACCTTATTTGGACAAGGACAGCTTAATAAAATTTTGTAAGAGAAAATGGATTGTAGACCTGCAGAAAGTGTAGAAGAGCACAAAAACTGTAAATGTGAAAATGTTTCATTTTGGGGAAGGATATGTCACACTGCCTCACCTGAGTTTGGCTGTGGCTTTACAATACAATAAATCTGGCTTTGAACCTCTCAGTAGTGAACCAGGAACACCAATACTATACCAAGCAAATATTCATATGTTAAAAATCTTGCTTATTCAGTCCAAATTTATTCAAAATATTATGACAGTTTAACTCCATGCAAAGATGTTTGATGTTGGACCATGTATCATGGGCCCTCCTGAAACTGGTGTAAAGCTGACTCCATGCTATGTTCTCTTTGGATAGACAGAAATGTGATCTTGTTGCCATGCCTGATCCAGATTAAAGAAGCATTCCTGTGTGATCTATCAGGGCACAGGACTCCTTTCAATGATCGTGATCACCCTCCTTACAGTCAACAAAAAGAAAAGGCATCCTGTTCTGAACTGTCTGCTGAAGGAACATGTATCTGTTGACAGAGCCTGTCTACTTCATTTCCATAATGAGGTTGGTTGACTAGGTTAGCTGTGTACAGCTGTGCACTACGTGGTGATGATGAAAGGTACAAAAGAGGCATAGATAGCACTGAAGTAAAATCAGATTGTCCCAGAAGGAACAGCATGCGATACACACCAAGAAATTGTATTTGGAAGTTGTGCTGGGATTATTAAAGCAAATGATGTATTTATACTTTAAAAAGGATCAGCCAAATTCATTTCTCTACCTTTTTTTTCGATTAGATATACCTTAACAGGAATGAAAGTTTAGAGAGTCAAGCCGTTAGCTGGCAGAGTAGGAAGCTGTTGATTTAATTGTCACTCAAAATACTAAACTTCAGACTGATGATCTTTCTTAACCCTTTACAGCAATGAGCAATTAGTCATGTGACTAGTCCCATCTAGATTAGGAAAAGAAACTTTTATTAATGTTAACTGTTTGAAACCAATGGAACTGCTACCTTTGCTCTCTAATGCAAATAAGGGGTCTTACTAAAGTTATTCATTGTTGGTTTTCTAACATACTAAATGATAGTATATAATCAATCAATGATAGCATATACATTAATCAATGATTAGTGTATAATCATTTCACAGATGATTTTTATTTATCATCTGGATATATGTGTCCTTCATGTTTCCTTGGCTCTTTTCTACCTTAGTTTAGCCTCTTTCCCCTGGTCCCTTAAGTGTCTCATTCTACAGGCAAAGTCAAGTTATTTTTAGCACTCTTTGAATCCTTCACATAGTTATATTTGCACATCCTCTCTTTTCTTTTATTACTTATTTCACATATTTTTCATTAATCTTCAGCTTCCAGAAAATCTTTTCTGTCATAACATCATAGCTGTTTAACTACAGGGATGTCATTGTTAGCTTGGATTTAGTCCTTATATTGAATAAAATGACATAGTCAGCATGATAACAATTTTTATTTTACTATTTTATTTTAAATTGGCTTTTTGATATGAGAGATAGGAACAAACCTTCTGCTTTAAGGTGTAGGGATTTGATATTCGGTAGCTGAAAAATGTTAATCACTGTAAAATTTTTAGAGTGTTGTTGATTGCTATGAGAATCCCAAAGTTGAGTTTGAGACTGTGTTCACCTACTTGGTAATTGCGGATTGTGGCCACAATACAGAGAGAAATGGAAAGAAAAAGCAGAGAAAGAAAGTCAGTCTTCCAAGACGTACCCAACATAGTCTCCTCATTACTACTCTCATGGAGGATGAAAGTTCTATTATTGTTGCTCTGCAGACAGGGAACAGCCTACCAAAGAAAGGAGGTGTCTGTGGTTGTATGAAAAGTCTGTGAGAAAAAAATGAGAAGTGAGCTGGGCCAGTCTAATGATAAAGAACAAAATCAGCAAAAGGTGCTTTGTAAGGCTAGGGTACTTTATCAGCTATCTGGTATTGGTACAGAATATAGGCAGTAAATGGGTCAAATTAGCTTTTAGGTTTTAATAAAATTGTTAAGTGTGATTTTGAGTCAGTGAAACTCATTTTGTCAGGTAGTGTCTTAGTGAAAGATTTTTTTACTTGTTACAGATTTCTTATTCTGTCCTTACCTTTTGTTTCGGCTGCTAAGAACAGACATACTATTTATCACCGATGGCTGACAGAGGTCCATTAATATTGTGAGAAGTAAGAAGTGCATGTAGTGAAATCTGAACACAAACATTTGTTTCCAACTTTGAAAATGTCTGTTTTCCTACATTTTTATTATTCAACATTAGCAAGAAGAGAACTGAGAGTACACTCAGACTAGTCACAATTTTATCTCCAGGGTGAATTGTCCAGTTGTCCTCAGCATAGATTGCTGAGGCTTTTCATTAGCCTTTGTTCATAAAGCTGGTCAGTTTGCCTTTAGACATCTTTCTGGGTTTGATAGCCACAGTTTCACTTTCTGACATACAGCTGGAGGAAGAAGAAGCTGAAATGACTACGCAGCAGGTGAAGAGTAAAGATCTTTGTGACAAGACTTTCCTATGCTATACATATTATTTAATATCTAGGCAGCAGACTTGCAAATTCATCTGTCAGCATTGCTTCTGAGTATTTTTTCAGACAGACAGCACTAGCAACATCTTAACGTCTTTATCAATCTTGGCTCAATAAGGGGAAAGCCAAACCATGACATCATATTTCACTGCTTATTTTTCTGCCAGGATCAAACCAAAATAGGAGGCATCCCTTGGCTTTAATAAAGTACTAGAATTTTTACTAGAATGACTTGATATTGCCATTGAGTTTGTTGTGACCTTGGCTGAAATATTTGCATTCCAGAAGAATCATGTGTAATCACACTGAAGCAGAATATGAAGTTTCTGGCACCTGAGAATGAGTGAGAACCTCCAGGCAGAAATCAAAGCTGTACCAGTTTCGTAAGTACTTTTTGACACATTGACTTATATCTGGTCTTTGCCACAGTTCCATATAAAGAGCATGTTTTTTTCTCAAATGTTGGTGCCAGATAGCTTCAGTGTTTGCATCTTTTCAGCGATGACAGCACCCAGTTGTTAGGTCAGGCCTGGGCAGCAATGGCATACTAGTTTCTGACTTAAAACATTTCACTTAAGAACAGTAGAAGTGATTGACAATAAAAAAAAAAAAGCTTAGCAATAATCATTGACTTACTGCCTGTGTAAAACCTGTTGATGAACCATATGGGAACTGGCTGGGGGTAAACTCAGTTTTTCTAAGAAGCAGTATGTTGATAGGTTAATTGAGTGTTAAAGCAAGGGAATAAAAGAGAAAAGTTTTTATTACTTTTTTTTTTTCTGGTCCCTGTGAGTGAGATGCGTGAAAATCTTGATGTTTAGGTGCAGTGAAATTAGAGGTGAATCAAAACAGCTGAATGAAACATTCTTGAGAATGGATGGGTTATTCAGATGCTGCAAACTGCAAAAGGTCTGTCTAAACAACATAGATGACAGATGCTATACATTTCCAGTTTTCCCATCAACATGAGCTTCACCAATGTGTAGTCAGAATAGACTTCTCTGCAGTACCTTGCTGACCCTTTTAATGACAAGGCTACTTTTTTAACATCTTTGCATCTACACTTCACGCTGCACTCTTAGTCCGAAGGCTTTTTCCCTCCTCCTTGAACTCTCTCACTCCAAATTGACAGTTTAATAGACTTACTTTGCCAAGTAGACTGTGATAAAGAATTATGGGAGTAGAAATTGATGGTGAGTAAACAAGTGCTGAAAGACATGGAAGACTCAGCTGGGATTTTGAGCGGAAAGGTAATCACACTAACTTGAGCGAAGATGTATTTGAAATGTAAGGGTTTTTTTGTTGGAGCTAGACAGAGAGAAAGTAGCATCAGGATTCCTAAAATAAGCACTGAAAATTTGTGTGAAGGCAAATAGAGAGATGGATGACTTGAAGGGCATATCCATTCCTCTTTCTCTTGTCTGCATGTGGAATGAACAGAAAATGGTAGTTGCCTACATCTGTATGGGGCTCTCGTGAGGCGAAACACAACAGAGCTGGGTAGCTTTTTCTGAAAAAAGATACCAGCAGTGGTGCTGCCTGACTTTTCTGCTTACTATTCCAGTGCTTAGAGATTTTATCCAGGAAATGAGACCAAGGTTTAAGTTCATTTGAACCCATATCTTTGGAGAGTGTCCATCTTCACAGACCTTAAGATGTTTTGAAAAGGTTAAGGGTAATCTTCTCCCCTCCCTTGAAACCGAGCAGAAAGGAAAGCAGGATCAGTCTGATAAAAAGCTGATCTACTGGAAGAGGGCAGATCTCTTGCCCCAGGACCTGCTCTTGGAGTGGAGCGCAGGGTCCTTGCTCCCCAGGCCATCCCTTGCCTCACCCTGCCTGATTACTTGCTGTCTAGTTACAGGCTGCTGTGGCTTGCAGAGGGAGCATACACAGTCTGAGTTGTCCTTGCTCATCGCGAGGAGCATAGGGCAGTCCTCTGCAAGACAACAGATATTCTCCAAGATGAAGTAGACTTCAGTTTCACCATTCTGGGGCAAAAGGACAAAAACTCCTAACGATGGGAATATTTTGAAGAGATGGCCAAGGCTGCTGTCAGGTGCAGTTAGTTGTGGTTGAGATCATTGCTGACCTTTGGGCCTTTCCTGGGGAAAATGAGTGGAATGGGTGGTGTTCTCTGCTTGAGTCTGAATTTCAATAATCTCTGAAGAATTTCTGGCACAATTAGGCATTTAATTTTAGATGTCAATGGAATTTTCTAGGGGAGCCTGGAAGTGGCCAATGAGTCTTAATTTCTCTTGCTTGCAAAGTTACTATAAGAAAGTATATTGCCTTGTCTCTGGTCTGTGCATAACTGCAGGTATGTATGCATGTGTGGGGGCTTTAACTTTATTCTCTGATTTTTATCAAAGTCAAAATTTTCTCTAGAAAAGAAAATAAACAGTTTTTTTCCCAACAATATTAACAAAACACCAAAACTCTGTCTTTTTTTGCCAAAATTGTACTGAATTTTTATGAGATTTATTTATAATTTAAAAAATAATCCTAATAATCCTTTTGTTTTATCTGAAAGCTAGATGAAAAATAATATTAATCATTGGCCTGTAAATCATTGCTTAATAAATAGGGAAGTGAAATGAAAATCAATTAGTTTCAAATCCTTAGGAATGAACCAAAACTTGAAACCTCAAAATACTGCATAAGAATAATTTTAAATTTTCAGCTAGCTGTAACCCTAAGCAATTAAAATCTTTTAAAATATGTAGTTTAGATAGAAGGTAAATGATTTAGTCAAATATCTTTTGCTGACCCGAAAGCCAGTTATGGCCTGATTTTGCGAAGTATGAGCAGCTGTAGGCATTCAGAAGCTCTGAATGCTGGGACATATTTTTCATATCTAATATTTGTATCCAAGTTGAAAAGTGTTAATCTTTAACATTATATTGTTTAACAAATATTTTGAGATTCTTTGATAAAAAGCACTATATGAATGCAAATTATAACACTTTTAACATTGCTGGCTTTCAGTTTATTTTTCTCTGTGTGGGAGTTATGAAATCTGATTTTACTTTAGAAAGTCATAATTGTTTTAATACAATAAAAATGAACTAAATGGAAGGAGTGTTCAAGATGTGATGCAGTTCTATGAAAGCGAGGACATTTTCACTGGGAGGAAATCCATACTAACTTCACTTTAAATAGCTTTGAGTATTTTCTTTTCTTTTGTGTTGGTTCCTTAGTTTTGATATATTGACCTTGGTGTCCTTCTTTTCCACCTTTCTGCTCTTCAGGATCTGTAAACTGCTGTTAGAGGTTCACAGAAGGTGATTCTTGGTGTCAATAACTATATCTCTACTGAGTACTTCTCCGGGGTCTAGGCCAAAGTCTGTGGGCTCTTCCTGAGCTCACTGTCTGTTCACCAACTTTAAATCGCAAACCTGACTAATGTTTGTGGATCTGACATTAGCCCCTCCTCAGGCATTTCTACAATGACCGAGAGGACAAGGTGAGAGTGAGGTCGGATTTTTATGCTGAGTGAACAGGTTATGAAAGACAAGCTTACAAAACTGTCAGTTGTTGACTTCAATCTAAAACTGGCACCAACCATATAAGCAACTCTGTTGGTTTGTTTCAGTACAAACAGAAGAGACTAAATCATCTAGGATTTAATTTGTCTGTCTTCAGGTAAGAATATGAAGAAGCAGAATCCATTTAACACCCATGTTATCTAGCCATGGAGAGACAGATCCAGTGCTCATGCCTGCCTGGGTCTTAATTTGGACAAAATAATCGGTCCGGAGTCTTGCTAGGTCAAAATGCAGAGTAGATACAGTCAGACATCTTGACACATATGACTATATTGTTTTCAGATAGCTTCATTCAAACAGACTCATTTGAAATAGATAACAGTGACAGACGATAGTGTGAGCATTATCATTCTTTAATGCTTCCTCTCTGCTACTCATATTTTGTTTTCCCTTCTCTTCTGTTTTCCTTCTCCATCCTCACTTCCATTGAAATAACTTGGGTGGATTTGTGTGTCTTCAGGATCTATTTATTTATTTATCCATTGTTCTCACTTTCCTTCGTCTTCTTTCTTGGCTTTTGACACCATTTTGGCAGGGGAGGCAAAGAAAGACAAATGTGACCTACCCCATAGAATTTTGCAGCTCACTCTCCTAGTACCTCAAAATTGCAATGGTCAGAGAGAGGATGCCGGATTAAATGTAACCTCCTAGCATGACCATTGTCCTCAGCATTGCCACAGTCTGCCTAGATCTGGCCCCAAGCTACTGGACCCAAGTTAGGCAGCAGGTTTCTGGCAGAATGTAGGACTTGCCCAAGATGAGTGCTAGCACTGAGAAAGATAAGCAGCTCAAGAGACTCATAACAGGATATAAACACTGATGTGCTGCCAATCTTTTCACAATGGGCACCAACAAAAATTTTTCCCACTGGCTTGTGACAAAATTCATATCAGGCATGTACACTTGCAGAGGAGTGTCAAGGGACTGGCAAATGTATTCCTTTGCTTTTGCAAGCAAACAGAATTACTCTTTAATAACCAAAGAAAGAGGCGGCACCTCTTGAAAACCTCCTACTAAGTGTGCTTCTATTTTGCATTGTATTCTATTTGTATCACCTGATTGAGAAGGAGGTTGAAGGTATTTTAGGAAACAGCTGATGATAAAATCTGCTGTATTTCAGAGCCAAGAAGATGATTTATATGAGCTCCATGAATAAAAATCAGCCTGAGAATTCTGATTTAGCAACAACTAGAAGGGCAGTGAAATACAAAAAAGGTTGAAAAAGTAACCCCAACTGTTCTTTTAATTTTAACATTGGTGTCCAGAGGGTGTTCCTGAATGCACAGAGGCCTATGCCATCTATGTCATGATTCTAAATTTTGGAAAGAGTGACAAAGTACTGGAGGGACTAGCTGGGTCAGTGAATCCAGTCTCCTTTCCACAGTGACAGACAACCATGCAATAAATGTTAATTCTAGAGGGATCTACTAGCAAGCTCATTCTTTTTCACCTCTGTGTCACGCTCCTCAAACTATCTTTCAGCTTCCAACACCTTATCATAAACCAAAGGCTTTAGGCAAAACACTGCAAACAAAGGAAGACCAATATTCAGGAGAGAGCAGAACTGTTTCTCTCTTGCCATTTTTTTAGTATTTTATATGAACAGTGCAATGGACTTAGTGTTTTAGTAGTTCATATAAAATGATCTTATCCATGTTCATTTTTTTCTGTATAGTAGCACACTGATGCCCCACTATTGTGCCATGCACTGCAAGAACACAACAAAAAATACCCTCTCTTGCTATAATTAAATTCAAAGCGTAAAACGAGATAAAAAAGTTTGGTCTCCACAAAGAGGGCTGAAATGTTTATGATCAGTATAATAAGCAGTGTTCACAACATCCTGGCTGTTCAGTTAACCAAGTTTATTGCAAGAATCAGGAGGCACATTTAAAGGAAAAATTTGAGAAGAGAACAGTTCTTTTAACCTTTTTTTTTCTGGAGAACTTAGTCACTGTCAAGCATTTTGTCCTTTTAAAGGGGAATAAATTGGCCTGTGACAAAACCCATCCTATCTTGACAGTCACTTACAGCATTTACTGGTCAGGACTGATAGACAATAGCATATTGGGGGCACTTTGCTCCTGCCTGTCCAGATGGTATTTGTCTTAATCATCAGTCAAAATCTCCAGTGATGTCAATCTAGGGCCTTTCAACAGCAACTTTCTGTTTTAAAGATATAGTCCTATTCTTAGACTTTTTTCCATGCTCCTATGGTTTACATCTGAATGGTGCTGACATGGAAATTTTTCTTGTGGAACTCCAAAGCTATTTTGACTGTCTTCTGAATTTTTGGGAAAGCTGATTGCTCCTTACAACACCATCACTACATTAAAAAAATATACTGCTCAACAAGTATTCAGTAAGGAATGTAAAAATGTACTTAACTAGTCAAGAATGTAGCTGGTCTGACTTTTGCATTACATTATACCTCATAGTTCAGGCATCTTGTTTGCCTTACAAGGTATTACAGGCAACACTGTAAATGCAAATCAGAGCTGCAGTAGCAGAACACAGCACAGCTAAACAGCTGATTTAATGAGGTAGGAATTTAACACAATGCTTTATTCAGAGAATTTGAGTGCTGAAGGCCAGTTGGTGTCAGCAGTATTTACCTCTGGCTCAACACCGAGAACTGAAACAAGTTTCTTTATTATCTTAAAACTTTCAGCCCAAATTTCACATTCTGCTTCCAGGTAGCACATTCCTGGATTTATTTTTCCCTTCGCTTTCTACAATGTGCCCTGAGAAATTGGTTCATGAGCCACAGAAATGTCTGGTACTCAATGCACCAAAGAAAAGATGAACACTGACAAGTGAATGTCATGTCAGGGGGCTTGGACAACACAGTGTGCTAAATGAAATAGAGTTGTTTACTCCTGCCAGGTGAACCATTCACGGGCAGACAGAATTCAGAGTCTTCCTTCCATGCAGGATCCTTTCAGAAGACAATTCTAAATGCAGAAAAAATATTCCAAGAAACTCTTTTCATTGTAGAGAGCTCCAGAACAAACCCAGAGCTTCCAAAGAACTAGCTCATAGCCATTTTGTCTGTAAAATAAAAATCAGTCATTGCAAGCAGGTCAAACTACCTTACAGTCTGCAGAAGATGAAAGACTTGCATTCACAGATTTGATTTCAACCAGAAGCTGGATGACTCACTACTCACTGGAAGTTTAACAATCTTATTGCTGTGATGCAGGAAGTCAGAGTGGATTTCTCCTCATCCCATATTGACTGCCTCTGACAAATCACCATTGCGGTCAATTTTCTGTAGGCAGGTGTTTTCAAAACAGCATTTCAATCTGAGAATGTGTGTGAAGCTGTCAGGCTAGCAGAAACAATCGCATGATCAGTTCTTCTCACATGCTGTGTTCTTTGTTTCTAGCAGTGAACATTTTCCCTCTCCATGATTCTATTGCATTTGTCTCTATTTTAGGAAACATATGTAAAAGTGTTATTTTTTCTGGTTAATAATAATTACCCAGAATGAAATAATTCCCAGCAAAAGAGTTTCTGGCGTCTGAGATCTATTCTGGTAATTAAGCCACTTTCTGTCCCAGAAAGCAAAAGGAAGTAATTGGAAATTCCCTTGGAACAGGCATTGTCTCTGCAACCCCCCCGCCATCTGCCCCTTAGAGGCCTCAGCAGAGAAGTTGCACAAAGTTATCTTGTCACCTGTGCTCTTACTTTGTCCTTTCTGATTTCCTCACACGGGATCTTTCAGTACTCTAAAGCACTTTGTTAGCTTGTTGCTTCCAAAGCTGGGCATACTTTGACTGTCCTCACAGAATGAGCAGTCCAAGCTGGTCCTCAGTTCAAAAGCTCAAGGGCTGTCTGACAGACATGGAGAGAGACACACCAGGACGGAAAAGGTCCCTGGCCAGGTTACCATACTCTGTCAAGTTTCTTTCTGACTGAATTAAAGCACCTTTCTTTTGACTTTACAGTTGTTTCCATGTTTCAGCAGGGATGAGCAGAAACTATAATTGTGCCCTGAAAAGAACTGAGTGAGTTGGAAGTGGCTGGAGTGAAATTGCTTGCCATTGCCAAGAACAGAAAGAAATATGGGGGCTTGGGGATATGATCATCTCCTGCAAGGCCAGAAGAGTAATAGTTTGCCAGGTCACCTTCTAAAAGCACTAGGAATGGATGAGTAAGTGTGAAGAGGCTGAGAGTATGCTAAATAACACTAAAATTATCTCGCAAATTAGAAGAGCCTGGACACACTGCTGAAATTTTCTTTTAGTTTTATAATTTTCAAATATTGAATTACTTTGTATTCAGAGGTCTAAATATTAGAACCCTTGAAAATTATCTCACCACTACCAATTCCTCTTAAGTATGATACAGAAATGTATTTACTAACTCATGTGTAGGCTCCTGCCCTGCTGTCTGTGCTGAGGAGAGGTGAATTACAACACAGTTCAAAAACATTTGCTTAAACTCTGAAAATTATTTGCTTTGATGTACTTTTATGCTCAGATGTATTATTTGTAAATTTTAGTATTTCAGCATGCAAGTATTTGAAAGCTAATAAGGCTAAGGCACCTGATGAACGTTTTGAAGAATTAATGCAGCTCTTGGACTGGTTACTGACTTATGCTGTCTGAAAAGTCATTTCAGGTTTCTGTGCCTCAGTCCTCCATCTGCAAGAAGATGTGATGATGGTTTTCATCTGTCTTTTCTTGCTAGATTAATTAAAAGCCCTATTGGACTGAGACTTTCACTACAGGCATTTAGAGAACTTAGGACCTTGAGCAGTGCTGGGAATTCTAAAAACTATCACAGCATGACTAATAGTTTGGAGGATGTCTTTAGACAAATGAATGTATCCAAACAAGGTTATTCATACTCACATCGTTCTCCTGTTTTCAGCCTTTTCTTGCTAAGGGTGCCTCCCACCTTTCCCCTAGTCACAAAGCAAGTAATAAGACATGGGATGCAATAAGAAATTCCTGAAGACTTCAGAAACAACACTTCAAAAATAGTTGGTCCCCTCCTTGGAAACTGGTTGCTGTAAAAAAGAAATGAACGAAGTAATATCTGGCCTGAGCAGTTCAGTTTGAATTCTGACCTCATTGAAGTCAAGGGCAGAATTCCCGTTGATTTCAGTGAAGGGAGGATTTCACGCTTGGTGAATGACTTGTGAACTGAAAAAAAGACCTGAGACTAGGATTTTCAAAGGTACCAAGGAGATTAGGAACTTCTGGGATGCCTTGAAAATCCCAGCCTAAATCAGTTTCATTGTTCCAGCAAGACACTCAGCCACTCCTAGTTAATGCTGGCTTTCTGTCTGTAGTAAACCAGATGGATTTGAACTGGTACCCTAAAGAAGAAAGACTCTGTCTCCACTTAGCCAGTGCTTGAGTCATCTGGACTCACAATATAATGCATAATTGTTTTTGTACTCCTTTTGTAATATCTAGAAATTAGTTATCTTGAAATCATGTATTTTAATTTATTTTCAAAGCATTAAATATTAAATGTGCCAGCACATGACCTCTAAATGTAATTAATGTAAGAAATGATAAACCAGGCATATAATTAAATATCCTTTCCAAAAATAGAATATTAAGGGAAGCAGTCATTAAGTAATATTATATTACAGAAAGGGAAAACATTAGTACAGTCAGTCATCATTGTGAGCAGCAGCACAACAAGGTTCCTTCCTATGCCTGTGGATATCTATTTATAGTATAATGACATGAGCCGGAACAGCCACATGACTTCTCTTCCAGTATCTGAACTTGTGGATATCTATATCTGGAGAAAGAACACAGCAGGCAATATTTACATTCCCCACTGTTACTCAGCTGAAAATGTGCAGAAAAAATAAACCCACAGTTAACAAGAGTGTAGCTTTTATTTACTGATTTGTTTAAAGGAGTGGATTTTTAGCTGATTCATCTGTGTTACCAAAACACTTTGTCTTCTATTGCACTGGGAGGAATGGAGCAAATGTAGACTATGCCAGCATAATCCAGCACAAAGCAATGAACTTTTTCAGGAGTCTGAATTTAATATCATAGAGCACAAATTCATAATTTTCAAAGAGGGTACCTGTCATTTTAATGCAATTTGGATTAAGAAGAATCATATCATTAAATTCCCTCATTCTTCTCACAAACTAGAAAAATAACTAATTGTTTGGTGCAGAGGTAGAACAGGTTATAGAATCTGTTTCTTTAATTCAATACCCTATCTACCTTTCTGTTCAATGGAGGGATGGTCCTGGAGAGAGAAGCACTAAACGAGTCCAGATCAGAACTAAATGATCAGAATCTGGGTAAAACAAAGACAAGTGAGTCTTTTTGGAGCAAGTATGAAAGCTGGTTTGATTTCAGCTTGGCTACATCTGTGAGGTGGATGGGTAAGAAGGCAAACATGAATACAGTAAGGAAAAGGAATGACAGAAAGTGTCAGACTGACTTCTAAGCAAAAAAATATCCTATCCTATCCTATATCATTTAGGGAAAAATATAGAAGACTTTTTTTTGTATTACTCCCAAATTACCTGAAAAGAACATTTCAGACTATCTGCTACAATAGGGCTAGGAGAAATTAGTACAGGTAAGGGGTAAATTGTAGCCCCTTTCATTTTCATTCTGAGTTACTTTGAATTTCCCACATCTGGAATGCCCTGCATGTTGGAATATGGGGTCTGGGAGCAAGGCTTCTGAGGAGAGATACTGATTACCATTTCCCTACTGGGGAAAGGATGCATAATATAATATATACTTGTGTGGTGCCCACATTTTCCGGCATTTGCTGTCTGTTTATCTTGCTGATAGGCTAACTCATCTTCTGGGGATTCCTTGTCTCTAGAAATAATAAAATTATCAAATACATTTCTTCCTGTTTGTGAGTTACCTCTCAGGTATGCAGCATATTTTTCAGCATTTTAATCCCTGCCAGCTGGAAATTTGTTGGTTCTTTGTTAATTTTATTACCTCTTTACAAACTAACAAGTGGGTAGATTATGACATAGTACATGTATATCTCACCTGTTATAGCACTAACACGATGACACCCAATTCTTCAGCAAACTTTTAGGATGCATGGGTCAAAAAGTCCAAATCCACTTCATAAAGGACAACAGCAGGTATCAGTAGAGTTGCATTGTTTTTTTCATGATAAGTTCCTCTGGGATCACTAAACCACAATTCCAGCTTCCCTCCCTTCTTTCTAAGATTCTGTGCTCCATACTTGCGCAGAAATGTATATTTCCTTCTATCTGACAAGCATCCACCACCAGCGGCTTTACAGTTCCGTAAGGGCTAAGATTGTAAATCCATCTTTACCCAGACGTGTAGAGCATGCAGTGTTACATAGCCCTTGTTTGTAATGTATGTATTCTGACAGGTTAAATTTTTCAGCCTTTCTAACTAGCATAGTAAGCCCTGTTATCTTCTATTTATGGAGATTTATACTATTCCTTGTAACCATCTTGGAACGTTCATTACTTTCATGTGCTTATTTATCTTACTTTTTTAAAAATTTCCATATTTTCATGTCCCCGATATTTGTCTCTATCTGCATAAAAGAAGGAATTGAAATTCTGTGTGTAAGTTGTTTTTTCACGCAGTCTGGTGATCTGTCTTCTTCTTATATTGGTGGCTAGGCAATACAGATGTTTCCTCTTAAATTATAAAGACTCAAAGACATTCAGAAATCCTATTTTTGACTCTTGCTGCTAGTGGCATTCAGATCTTCCAGCCTTTGCAGAGCTGAAAAAGTAGATCCAACTTTTCCCCAGACGGACAAGCACTGTTGATTTTTAAATGCACAATATTCATTGACTGGGGTTTCTGTATGTCCAGAAAATTACTTTCTTTGCAGAGACTGACTTTCCAGAGTTATAAGACATTGTATTACTACTAATGTTGATGATCTACAGCAATGGCCAAGTTCCAAATTTATTTTGCACAGTTTAAAGTCTGTTACCTTCTATTTCTATTTGATTTTTTTTAATGAAGCTTCTTGTATCAATCAGTCCTAGAAAATTGTGGATATCCTTGATAGTGTATTAGCTTCCTTGCATAAGGTAAGGAATTAAACTTTGAAAAGTAGGAAAAGCCTAAATATATAAAATTAAAAATCCACTTTTCAAAGAAGTTTTATTCTAATGATAGAGCTGAATGGTTCTAGGAAGGAATAGTCCTAATCGAGACCTCCTTTGGTTTTCATTCCACATTCTCATATAAATAAATCTGAGCCAAAGTAATAGATCTGGTTTTTGTTTCAGTTGTGAACTACCTGAGAAGCCTGTGGCAGACTTCCTGGCAGACTTTATGACCTGGTTTTTGTTTTCTTTCTTTCTTTTTTTCTTTTTTTTTTTTCCTTTGTATATGACTTAGTCTCATTTCTAATTCATTAGCTGTGCAAGACTTCTGTAGTTAAGTGAAATTTGGACTTACAGAATGTTTAGGCTTTCTTTGCTCGAACTGTGTAAACAGATCTTATTGAAACTTTTAATTAGAGAAAGATGACTTCTGTCTTGAATGAATGACAGATTTCATAAAATGAGATAATTAGGTCAGGGCCACTGTCCTAATCTCCTAGAGTACATGAGCCTCAAAAGTCAAAGGCCATGAAATAATAATTACTTGATCTTGAACCTTTCTATTGCTCAACAAAAAATTAGAGGCTTGTCTTGGGAATGCATCTCTTAAAATAGTAAGCAGTTGCAGACTGTCTTTGGAATATATTAAACATGGCATTTTCATCTTCATAATTTCCACTTGTTCTGGAAAATCTGAGTGTGTGAGATGCCAAAAAGACATCCTCTTTTTTCCTGTTTAAATATTACAAAAATAAATAATTCATACAGGAAATATATTATTAATCTTGTTTAGCAACTGTACAAGAATTGATTTTAAGAAGCTGTTGTAAAAAATAATCTCCCTTCCAACAAAAGAAAAAAAATATACAAGTTTTTATATGTTTGCTCATATCCACATACTCTCTGTGAAATTATCTGTCTGCAGGGTACAATGTGTGAGTTCCTAAAAACAGCCTGCGCTATTAACATGCTTATATGCTAATGGTATGAAGACTGTGTATTAGCCCAGACTAAATAAGTCCTCA
This sequence comes from Dromaius novaehollandiae, assembly GCF_036370855.1. Lineage (NCBI taxonomy): Eukaryota > Metazoa > Chordata > Aves > Casuariiformes > Dromaiidae > Dromaius > Dromaius novaehollandiae. The sequence continues at coordinate 65,988,408 of NC_088100.1, forward strand.
GCCTCATACCAGAAATTAAATAATGCAAAATATGCTCATAGGTGCGGAGTGTGTCCCTACACAACTTTTAAACCATTTCAAACATTTTAAATCTTTGATTTTTTTTCTCAAGAAATTCTTTTTTTGTCTGCTCTGTGTCATCTTACCAAAGACACAATGCAGACAAGAATAAGAGCTACTTTTGTGCTTCTAGAAGAAAGTTAGCAGCAACTGATTTAGAATATTTTTACTATCCTGTCTGACAATATTGGTGTTTGGATTCACCAGGAATTCATTATCAGTATGGTGGTATGGACTGTCTGAGGATTTTGATGACACACATGTATGAGGTTATAGGAAGCTGTATTTCTCTCTCTGTAACTGAGAAAAATGGGACAGGTTCCTCATCTTTCCTGCCTGCAGCGAGATCTGATTTTGAGGGATTCTGCCACCTGAATATGCTTTAGGCATCACTGACTCATCTGTTCATTCATCAGGTCTCCAGCACTTGTGTACTCTTATTGCTGTTGTACAATGCATATTAATTCAAATCCTGCAGATTTCTTTAATACTTTTTCTTCATATTTAGCAAAGCAGGCTGAAATACAACAATTGAGTTCCTCCCTGAAAAAATTATCAAGATCTCATATTTGCTTTTGTTCCCGTGTTAAGCAAATTTGAGCCTTTATTAATTTTTCAAAAGAAAAAAAATCCCGCGTGCAGGAAGCACCTAGGTTCTAATGACATGGGTAGACTCATCTGGATCTAAGCAACGGTCTGTAAAGCCAGAAAGTAAGAATATCTCACCTACGCTTTTCTATAGCGCGTATTGCATCTGAACTAGTGAACTTGAAGTAAGGGCTCTCATACCCAGGTGAAAGCTCTACACTATATCATCTTAATCGGAAATTTCATATTGGACTGTAGACAAATCAAGATTCTCAGCTATGTTTCTTTGACATATGCATTTCCAAAATTTTTTTTTAACAAAATGGCATTTTTGAAAGGACCATACTCATACACTTCTAATCAGTTCAGTCATTGCTAACACCCATTCCTTCAGAATAAAGCCCCTGCTGTCACTACTGGCTTGCAAGTACACTTGCCTGCATATTACCTCTTGAAGACTTTGTGGTCCTGTCATCTGACCTCATGTCTCTTCTCCAGTGACCATACAGTTGTTATAAAACAAATTATGCTGGACAATGAACTACAAAGAGGTGAAGCACTGATTAACAGAACCAAGACAAGTCTGTGGTTAGTTATTTCCATTTGATCTTCAGCACTTTAGGAGGAAAAAAAAGTGTCATGGGTTTGTCGTGACTAAACATAAAGTGGACACTTTAGTCTCCAGCAAACCCTCTTTACTTCTCTGAGACATGGAATATGTTTTAAGTGTGGGAAGTAATGCAAAGTTAAAGGTGAGTAAACCTATTATTTTTAGAGATGATCAAGAAAGAACAGCAAACAGTTTCTCCTGTATAACGTGGTTTCCGATTTTCTCTGGAGAACAGTGGATACCAGAATAAAGATGTGATTTAGGCTATGGAAATTATGCTTAACTCTGTTTTGAGTAGTCCCAAAGAAAGATCTGCTGCTCATTTTTCTTTCTAAAAATCACTGAATTGCAGAACCCTAGAGCCTTATGTTCCAGGAAGAATGAATGCATGACATCAGGAATAGTGCTTTACATCTCTAATTGCCAGCTTGCAGGGAGAAGGGGGGAACAACTTCTTATAGCCATATCCAGCATATTCCAAAGTACTGAAAGACCTGTGAGTTTTTAACATGTCCCCTACAACATCCAAAACAGCTCCTGGGATCTGCTGAATAATATTGTTGTACAGAGACTGTTAGCAGTTTTCTTCAGATTGTCCTCACCTGCTTCTGGTGGTTCTGCCCTCTCCAAGCTTCTGCATCTCCTGAGAAGCCATGCAGGACCAGGGGACACCATCACCAGCCTATCCTGTGGCCATGACAGATGCAGGCTTGGGAACACAGTATGCACTTCTCAGTACAGTCACAGGAACCTGAAATGGGAAGGAATTGATTTAAATTCTTTCCATTTATAAAGTAAAATATAATTTATTTGTTAGCCATTTTTTCCCAGCTTTGTTTTGTAGCTGATACGTTTCTGTCTTCCTCTTCCCACAGAATAAATGGGGTGAATGGCTCTACAAAATGTACATTTAATTGACCCCTCCTTTCAGCTCAGCTAATTCTTTTCTTCCCTTCTCACATTCTCTACACTTCCCTCAGATTGGATACAATCAAATCAGACTGCTTTTGATGACATTTTGAGCTTGGATTCCCAGCCTTCATCTACCAGATAAAATCTTTCTAGCATCACGTGAATGGCTTGTTTGCCTTCTTCTGTTCTTGGCTTCCAAAAAGGAAATATGTTGAGCTTTTTTTGTCTGTCGTTCTGGAGTTAGTCCCTTTTTATTTCAGATATTTCAGTGAATGCAAAAGCTGGACACTCCATAAGTCTCTCCCTCAAGTTATTCTCACCATTTTCTTTTTCTATGCCTATGATTTTACTTCTGTGTTTGGACTTTTCTCATTCCTCACAGTTGGACTTGAGTTACAAAGGAATTTTTCTATTTTTGTCATTTGAACATCAATTTTACTGAATAGATGAGACCACTTCTTGAGATTTCTTCTCCATTTCTGTGTGAATAATAACCAGTATTCACTGATTTGCTATACTGAGTTGTCACTGCTGCTACTAAAAGGCATAGTCTCTGTTTGAGGGCTTAGTTTATCTGGAACTATGATTACTGGGGAAACACATTACTTCCAGGTATTTTTCCTTGGCACTCTAATTTGACGTATTTGTTTTAGGCACTGATCAGCATAGGATTTAACATTCTCTGCAGGTATGTCCAGACCTGTTAGGGAGTAGTCGATATACACAATGTAGTAAGAGAGATAAAAGTACTGCATCCATTCACAGCATGTTTCAGCAGCAAAATATGACTGCTGAGTATCACAGGGAGATTACTTGCTTACAGAATTCTGGTCTAAGTACAAACAGCTTATGAAGATATCAAAAAAGGTTTTAGCAAACTGATAGAATTTTCTCCCACATTTAGCATCCTTTGTTTATTGGTTAAAATATATCTAGTACTGACCTTTTTCATAAACCCTTCCTGCTTCACTATGCTGAAGGACTTTGCTAAGCAAGTGTTTTAAGTTCTAATTAAACATATATTGCACTTTGCTAAATCAAAGCCACTGTCTGAAAGCACCTACTTCTATGAGCTGCTATAACATTGTTACAGTTGCTTACGCAGTAACTTACTGTCACCCACTTACTATTATATTGTTACCCTGGTCCATTCAACTCTGAGTTATCAAAGTTGTACTGATTATTGGCTGAAAAATAGCTACTGATTGATGCACTCTTTCAATACATCACTTGTAATCATTGCACTGCTGGTTTTAATTGTGTAGTCTGTGAAGGGCTCAAGGAAAGTTAAAGTTCACTATGTGGATGATAATCCTTTGTTGGTAGGGGCGGTCTGTAAAGATCTCTTATTTTCCTATCCATAAATTGGAGCACAAGATAGCAGTGAAGACAAAAATGTGAATCTATGACTGGCAGAGGAAGATTTACCCATATGATGCTGATATTCAGCAGTGCATGTACACAACTCTGGTCTACCATTCTGTGTTTGCTACTTTTAGTAGTTCTACCAAATTTTGTTTGTTACTGGTCAGTTAAGCTCTGTGAAAGGAGTATTAGAAAAAACAGGCTAATAGCTTTCAGGTTCCCCTTAAGGAGCTCTAGGAACATTGTTATCAAGAGGGTTATTTAAGTATTGAGCTTAAGAGAATTAGGAGTGTGCAGCAAATTCACTGATGTTGCTTCAGAAGACAGCTTACTTCACCTGGAAATCAATAAAGCCAAGGTTAAATAACAGGCTACTTGAATAAATGGCTAAAGACGACGAGATAAGCCTGCATGGTACCTCATCTGTGATGTAGGTGTGTTGAAGCCAGTGAAATTCTGCTCTTTGAAATCCGTAGGTGATGTAGCACCCTCTTTGGCATTTACCACAGTACAGTTATTCTGAGCTACTCCTCTTGAATGAAGATATTTAAAAGTTTGATTTGTCCATAAGTGGCTTACTGAGTTTGTCAACTTATTTTTAGTATCATACCAAAAATATCTTATTCCTTATTATTACCATATTACATACACAGCTTAACCATTTAAGTGAAAACCCAACAGCTGGGCCATGGCAAGACCATTTGACAATGACTGGGGCAAAACTTTTGGACCTTCTCAGCTGCTATAAATCCACAGAGTTTCACTGGCATAGTAGAATAATGCTTATGAACCTCCTGCTGAGGATTTGTCTGACCCCTAGTCTATAATGATCGTTGCTGAGGAAGACAACTGAATGGTTCAGGAGACTAATCAGGGGTAATGGAGCCTTTGATATTGCTTTAAATATGGCCTCCTTTTGCCATGACAAGATCTAATGGAACAATATAAAATAAGTTGAAGATCTGATATTCCAGTTCTCATCAGAAAAGCTTTCACAGTTTCCGTAGTTTCAAAATATAAAGAAAGGACTGAATAGGCTTGAAGACCTACCTGTTCTATCACTGTCCAGCACTCTGGAGTGCTATCAAAGCACATGGGTTGAGTAACATAAGAGACAGCTACTATTCTGTTTGTGTTTTGTGGTTAAAAACCAGACTCTAGTCTATTCCTTTACCACTAGCAGTCATTTAAAAAGGTACTGGGCAAAGTTTTTCATTCCATGCCAGCAGCCCACCCTCCTACCCTCTGCAATTTTAATCCAAGGTGTGGGGCACGGATAATAACAGTTAAACTTGGAGCAATTGTTTTCAACTTATTTTTAAGCTTGGAGGTTGTTACTTCTGTCTGTGTCAGACCTGAAGAAAGTCTTGCATGCTTGAAAGTTTTTCTGTTTTGCTACAGCATCAGCTGGCCTAGTAAAAAAATACTACCTTTCCCACAGTAATGAATACTGAAGTCTGACCTATCATGGGTCATTAAATTCTCCTAGATACCCTGTAATTGAACACAATAGCTTGTGTTTCAGCTAAAGCATACCGTGTTTTGCTAAAGCATAACTTCCTGAAAGGTATCCAGTGTTGTTCTTGAGACCTTAGGAGATCAAGAATCTATTGATTCCTTTGATACTTTGTTCCAGTTGTTTGTTTCCTGATAGCTAAGAAAAGGTATGCCTTCTTTCTCAGTTATATTTGCTTGACTTCAGGTTTCAGCTCCCTGTTGTTGTTATGTTTCTGCTAGATTCAAGAGTCCTTGTATTTTCTTCCAATGAAGGTACTTACACGCTGTAATCAAGTCACCTCTCAATCTTTTTGATAAGCTACACAGATTGAGCTCTTTAAGTCACTTAGGGCAAGGGTTGAGAGTGCTACTGCTAGCTCAAGTATTCAATACTGCTAGCTCAAGTATTCAAGCCTGTTGTGGTCAAAGATTACTAATTAATTTCGTTGGAAATGGACAATACTTTGTGAGTGAGTGAGCCTCGTAAACAAGCCTTAGCTGATGAGTTTGATAATGGGGACTGAAATACCTGTATGAAAGTTATCTATAATTATGCATATACTCATGAAGACAGGAGATACCACTTCTCATCTTAAAGTGGGCTATACATATGAGAAGGGTATTTAATGGAAAGAATGAGAATTAGAAGCTCTACAGTGTCATTATTCCTTTTTTAATTTAAATGCTTGCTTCTGTTCTGCCATTTCTTCTTCTCCTTATTTTTTTTTTTTAATGCTGCTTTCTGATAAGACCAAACTGATGCCATAATTATTGGGTAGCACTTGTAGCTATAAAGCACCTTCCTGAAACTACCTCCTCTCAATTTCCTTGCGAGCTGGAATAACTGTGGGTATATTTAAGATTGGCAGGTTGTTCCGCTTTTCATGTTTCTGTACCTCTACAAAAAAGTTTGGTGTGAAAAAATCCAAGGCCATGTATATGTAGGAATAAATACACTTGTGTCACTGCTTCAATAGCAATGTGCTGTGTCTGATTTTATTTCTACAGTAATTAACAAACTACCCCTAAGGTATCATTCATCATGAGCAAATCCTAGAGAAATTTATTTCTATTTGCTGTTTGAAAGCAAGACTGTTTTTTTCCCCCTCAGTTTTGGTTTTGTGGCTACCTTAATACATAAATTAACCCACCTATGGTCAATCTGCCAAAGTGTTTATGATTCCTATCTTGTGGGAATTATATGGAGTCAGTCTTGAACCTAAGTGTGCTGCTCAGTTTTCTACTGTATATGGACTGTATTAATGCAAAGCTTGTGATATGGGAGCAACTGTTCACACTGCAGCTTATTTATTCCCTAGTTCTAATCACTTGAGTTCACAGAGCCAAAACATGTAATGTTACTAGACTCATATCTGCAAGATTTCTTTTCTTGCTCTAGTCCTTTGTCGTCACCTGTCAGCACCTACCTATTCATTGTCAATGTTGTCAAATCTGACAGCACCTGAAGCATGGAAAGAAGTGGACAGAGCAGAATTTGAATGAAATGTCTTCACATTCACTTGTAGCAACATCAGTTCCTCACCATGCTCAGTATTTCAGGCTTGCTTGTGACAAGGCTTCCGTTAATATTGGAAATACATTCAAAACATAAACTTGTGGATGACTGGACTGCTTTAGTGTAGTTCCACCTAAAGCAGAACGTGGTCTATGTGGATACAATACACACGGCTATATTTTGCATGTGTGTGTGGCAATGACACAAAGTTAAATGCTGGGCAGGGTTACAACATCAAATTGCAGTGATGCTGTTGGCTTGCTTTTTGGCTGACTGCCCTGAAGCGGGGAGTGGGGAGCAGCTGGTGAGAACACTTTCTGGTATATTTCTGAGCTCAAATGGAAACCAGAATTAAGGTCAATAATGAGTCCTAGATTGTGGTTACTACTGATAAAGAATGAATTTTTACTCTAAAATAAGATGTTTGGAGAAGATGCAATTATGCTCTTTTTATCATCATCAGTTGACTCACCCTGTTAGCTAGAGAGCAGGATGCAGGCTGAAGCTGCAGAGTTCACCCAGAGCGGACACCAGCTCGACCATTCAGCCACGAGCAGGAGTGGTGCTCAGAAGATGCTATTTTGTACGAGTAAGGCCTCTCCCACAGGCCAGCTCTGAATTCATCCCTCAGGCAATCAGACATATGATAGCATATTTGTCTTACTCTTTCTATAAAACAGCCAGCTCAACCAAGTAAGTGCTTGCTATTTTCTGCAGTTTTATCACAAGGCTTGTGGTATTTTCATTCTCAGCTGATAGAATCCTGTGATTAAATAACTAACTTTATTCTTCCTTTCTTTTCCCTGTTTTTCCAAGTATGCAAGTAAAACACTGTTATTGCATCATCAATAAACAGTTTCTGTTTTTCATTTGTAGTCTGCGGAGAATGCTAAAATGTGAGCAGAGAGTACCCTAAAGATACAAACCCCACACATCAATAAAACAAAAATACAATGCATTATCATTAAAAAAAAAAAAAGATTTTCATGACTAGTCAAAATATCATTATTCTTTTGTAGTTGGTTCTATGATTTATGAACATTTGGGATCTCCATAGTTGATGTTGTAATAATTTCCATTTGAAACCAATGTCTGGTATTTTATGAAGTGTGACACTTGTTGTTTCAGTTTGTTGTGACAGTATTTTCAATTTCCTCAGATATTCTCTGATAGTGTGTGTAATACCTTCAGGGCCAAATCATTCAGTGAAAGACTAAAGTAATTAATTTCTTCCCCCCAAATCTATTAAATAGGCTTTCTTGACCTTTTGAGTTTTCTTCTTTTGTCCATCATGCTGATGTTCTGCATACAGTTTGGGGTGGTTTGGGGAGTCTTTAGGTCTTCAGATAACTATTAAAAATGATGATGCTATGTATTTGGTTCATAAACTCAGCTTTAGTGTATGTGTACATACATTCAGTAAGGTGAGACACTAAATATATGTGTTTTTTTTTCTTGAAGAAAAGTGTTTCCTCATAGCCAAGAAGCCAGAGAAAAGCATTTTGCAAAAATAAAGAATTCTTTGTTAGAAATGGTTTCATTTTGTTGCAGAAATGCTAGATTTATTGTTGGGGTAGAACAATGTTTTGCTTGCATGCTTGGAAATGAGTGAGAGAGTAGGTTAACAGAATGAACTGGGAGGACCAAGTCTGTTTGCTTTCTTGTGTGTTCTGAGGCTACTAGTGCAAAAAGACATAGTACTTGACCTAGAGAAGTGCTTTTCTCAGGCACACAAACATATAGTCCCTGGCATGAATGATTTAGCAGGACTCAATGTGGTGATGAGTCCCTCGGAGGAAGAAAATGCATTTCCTATTTTCCTTTGATTTTAGGGAAAGAAGGAGAATGACCAAGCTGAGCATTTAGCTACCAGAGACTTCTTCTAAAAACAGTGGGTCATATAAGGAGTTAAGAATCTCAGAGTTGTGAGCAGCAGTGGGAGAAAAAGCCTAAAAAGTTCTGCAGCAGAAAACAAATTTTTAGCAGACTCTGAGGTGAGCCAGGGACAGAAGATGAAAATTTCAGAGTTGAGCAAAAAAACCAGATTTAAATATGGGTGGAACCATCTAGCAACAAGTTTGTGGCCACTTCACATGCAGTGACAAGTGACTCCAACCAAAGATGGGATCTACAATGTTTAATTGCCATCTAGAGAAGTGTGGGCCAAAAAGAGTTAACAATGGAAGTCTAGAGACTTCCCAGAGAAGTCCACTGAAGAATTCCTTTCTTTAGACTTTCCCAAAACACAGATGGTGGAAGAAAGTTTTGGTTATTGCTCTTTTGCTCTTTTTATCTGTTGGCGATTGCCTAAAACATTTATATCTTCTATAATCCTTCAACACTTGTATAAACCCTATCTTGCTAACTGAATATCCGGATTAATAAGATCCTCTTTCCCTACCTTGCCTGGAGTTGTGTACAAATTGTCGATGATATTTGAAGGTTGCAACATTATATGGGAATTTAAGAATCTTCAAGTTTTGTCATCATGGTACCACTGAGGGAGAGATTTGCTACCCTGAGAATAAGATGTTAAATCACAGAATGACTTAGATCCTTGTATCTGAAGCCAATACAACCTAGTTCAGGTTATACAGGAAGTTTATGATTTTACACACTGTTTTCCAAGGCTAAGTATGGGATTGTTCTCAACAAGAAATTCCATATACTTCAACACAGCCATCTTATAAACTGATGACAGCCAGGTCTCTGCTTTTGGCTTAATTAGCCCGTGTGTGCTTTTGCAATCTTCTAGCCATGAGCCTGTATCTTTCTTTGTTGCTTTTTAGGTCCATGGTCTGGACTGTGTTTGATAGGCTGTTTCTTACTCTCTTACAAAGTGATTCCGAAGAATGAGCAGGATAGGTAAAATCTAAACCAGTGATAAAAGGAATTTCCACATGCGCCTTGCCAAATGGATCCACAAATGCTGAATGGATCTGTTTTCTAAAGGAAGCATCTGCCCTCTATTGGCTAGCAGGCAAAATTTGGCCCTTTTCCTTTTCTGCTCATTCTAGATGAGGGATTAAGTGTTTGAAACTCTCGTTGTCTCTCTGTCACAAAAAAGTAGATATGTCTATTTTTATTGACCGCTACATTGAAAAGTAGTATGAAATTTGGCAAAAGATAAATAAACACGAAGATGCCACTTTCACACTGTTTAAAATATTTCTCTCATTTTTCAGCTTTGTTGCAAGAGTGATAAAGAAACACAAGAATCTGAATTTTCATTTGGGAGGATTTTCTATTCCATGCACTTCTTGATTAATTTTATCACTATGGGTAGGAATCCAGGCACATAAGCAGAACTTAGAGGATAAATACTGTGCTGAGCCAGTAAACATGTACAAGGGCGTGAGCTCTGCTCGTGGCTATTATACACTGTATGAGGGTAGATCTGAACACAGAACAAAGCTAGGCACATCTAGCACTGGGATTTTTTAACGTTCTGAGCTGTGCTTCAGTAATTTAGCGTGTTTGTTACTCTGAGTAGCCTCCCTGGGAGCAGCACTTCCTGCTACGTCCAGACTTCAGGTGACAGGATTACATGACATCCTGACTGAATGAGGTGGCAGCCTGCACCTCCAAAAGTGCTGTGTGACAGCTTCACGTTTATTGATCTTTGTAGAGGCAGCTACGGTTTAGAGTTTACAGAGCCTTGCTAAACAAGCAGAAGTGGTAGACTGGGTATTTGTGTGCGTGATGTGTACCAAGTTCAGTAAATACTGCCACGTGATTCAGCTATATGCTCTGATAGTATACAGTGTTTTCTTGAAATCTTAGTGTGTGATCCTGGTGGAAAACCCAGGCCCTGGATAACTGAATCACATTATCCTGTCCAAATGTATGATTAACTTACATTCTCTCATTATGCCCCATGTTTCTTTGATGATTTGAGGTATCTTTTGCTGCGGCAAAAGGTCAATTCAGGGATGTTTCTGTCTATTCCTGGCTATACTTTTCTGAATGACAGAGGGCAACCAAACACCCTGGAGTGGCCAAGAGAGTTTTGTGATTTAGATCGCTGCTCTGGCAGCTTGAGAAATGTCTTTAGGAACAGGAAAATATGAAATGTGCCCCCGGACATAATCCAAGGCAAAGGGCAAATGCTTGAACAAAGGAGAAATGCTCCAGCAGCTTTTCTTTCTGTTTATAATGATCATTCTATCTGGATACCTACAGTTACTGCCAGGAGCTAACTGGGATGCTTTTTTGGCTGATAATTTCTGCATAGTTTGTTTCATTTATATTTGTCGTTAGTTTTTTTAAAATCATTTCTGAGATTTCCTTGCAAACTAATATTGCCCAGGAAAATGTAGCGAGGAGACTGGGAAAGATTTAAAAGAGTAATAGAGTCAGGCTCAGGTTTTATTGGCAAATGCCATGTTTCAAGTGTATAATATGCGGTTCTTCCTAAAATGCTGTTGTCTTATACACCTAAATTACTTGCAAGTATTGCACAGTTGGAAGTAGTTGTTGCTATAGAAGCACTAGAGCTGCTGACAGCGCTGGCAGCAGGAACAGCGGCAATAGCAGAAGGTACATGATCTTCTTATGGGTTTGGGAGTGAGAGTTTGCATTTTATATCCCATCGCCTCACATTTCATTGAGAAAATAATGACTTATTTCCTGGGGGGGGGGGGGGGGGGGGAAGAGAGGGAGAGAATTCAGTCTTATTTATTTTTATTTATTATTTTTCGTTTTACAAATCTGGGTTGAATTCAGTTAAGGTGAATCAAATCAGCTGAATTTGCAAAATGAGGACAGGGAGGTGTTCTTGATGGCTTGGATTATCACAAAACTGTTTATAAATACTTGGCAAATAGTTTTGACAAAGGAGAAAGTTGAACAGCTCCAAAACAGAAAAAGCAAGAGGTGTTGGCTGCGGTGGGGCCATGTAGGAAGAGGGAAAGAAGAAGCCTCTGCAGCAGTCAGAACAACTACCCTCAGTAATAAAGGACATCAGATGGATCTGTGTACATACAAAACCTTTTGTGAAAAATTATTCTTTACTTCATAGTTACTATCCTATGCCATGACTTTCTCCAAAATGGTGTCTTTTATACAGAAGAACTCAGTATTCAAGAACTTTAAAAATGCCTCTTTGAGAGAGGAATACTTGTATGCCAGCAGGGATGACTGGAAAAAATATTTTATATGAGCAGATGGGATCCCAAGGTTTCATTCCAGATTCATAAAGCAGTTCCAGGTAACCGCTCCCTGCTCTCCCACCATGGGAGAAGAAAAAACGTTCCCCAAAATTTTGTTTTGGCCTTTTATTCCTGGCTGTTTGTCACTCCTCTTCTGCTCTACTGCATCCAGCCCCCCACCTTGCTGTTCCACTTCCCTGGCCCATTTCTTCAGGGCAGAGCTTCTGCCCAGCCTATGGAGCTAACTGGGACCCCAATGTAGTGCTGCTGGTCATTTCTTTTTTTCCATAGGATGTGAGCAAAAGGGTGCAATGGAGAGGTCTCTCTTGTCCTCTGCCATCCAGATTGAAGGACTTTTCCTTCCTTCTCTCCTCTATAGCTGAGGGGAAGCATTAGGCAGCCTGTGTGCACTCCCAGGTTAGGGCACAGTAAACAGCAAGAGAAAGCAATGAGCATTTAGCTAGAGTCCTGAGGAATTCATTCTTCCACAGATTGAGTCTGTTCCTAATTTCTGACTTAACAATAATGCTTGAGAGGATCCAAAATGCAGCACTTTATTAGTTTCAAACAGTGAAGCATCAATGTTAGTAGTTCAGAATTTCATCTTTTTTTTTTTTTTTTTTTTTTTTTTTTTTTTTTTTTTCAGTAACCATAATATGAGAATGGAGATAGCTGTGAATACTGAGTCAGAATAAAAGCCCATCTGGAACAACAGCCTTGGTGTAAGCTCAGGGTGAGCAGATAGTGACACTTCTACTGTATGTTCTTCTAGCCTCTAGCAATTTGTGGCTCAGAAAATTTCTAAACAAGAGGTGATGCTTTTGTATCAAATAGCCCGAGACTGAATATTCTTCCAGTTGTTGTCCAGCTGATTTCCAAAACCATGTAGACCTTTGGAATCCACAATACTGGAAGCAGCCCCAAGGCTTCACTATGTACTATGGGAGGAAATGGTGCCTCCTGTTTGAGCCTGCTGCCTGCTAGTTCCATTTGATACCTCCTGGCTTTTGTGTTGGGAGAGACAAATATGTCACATAATATGTCATATAAATCATGTATATGGTGAACTGCATACTAAAGAGTAAGCCAAAGATAATGATCTGGGGATTTTGTATGGTAGAAGAGGATATGATATTTGTATTATTCCTTGAAATGTGATGGACTTTGCCATTAAAAGATAATCTTGACAATGTCTCCAAGTAAAACTAATCCCTGTCTCTCAGAACACTTGACTCTTTGATCTTGTCAAATATTGCCATATGCAGTTCTGTCTAGATAAGATGGGAACCAAAAGCTACTAAAGTTGCCTAAACCCTCCTCCGTCTATGAAATCCTAAATAAGCTCAGTCATAAAAGTGGTTTAAGGTATCTTAGTTTCATTTTGTGAGTGATTTGCATTGGCTAAATGGCAACATTCTACCTTTTGAAAATATTTTTCTTTAGAGGAAAAGATATCTAGGATGTTTTTATTCCATTGAGCCTGCCTAAACAAGGAGTCATTTTTGGTAATAGGATTTTCTTTTTCTTTAGTGTTCTGAATAAACTCTACCTGGATAACAGCAACAACAACAAAAAAAGATGGAGCCAGAATGGACAATCCTATTCAAGTGGAAGAAATCATTAATGTATATACTCTGCTTAAAAACATTATATATCTTTCACAAATTGTCAGGAACACTGTAAGCATTTCAGATATTATCCCATGCATTTAACAGAATGCCAAGGAAAAGAATGAATTTATTAAAAAGAAGGTGTTTTCTAAAGCAGAAAAAAAGCCCTATACATAATAATAAAAATGAAGCTACTAAGTGAATAGTACACAGCTCATCAGAAAAAATAAACTCCCAGGGACCCTGAAGGTAAGGTACAATAGAATGTAGCCTATTTAAAACTCCATTCAATGGATATGACTTTTGCCTTTGCCTACTAAAGCAAATCATATTTCATAACACAATAGATTCTTTTAAATGACTCATTTTTTTACTATTTAATGTTCTTATTATATAAGCTGCATTTTCCACTGTACTGTCTTTAAGAAACCATATTTTTATAAATGTGGTTTACTAAAGAGTGCATTTTAAAAATGAATCATCAGACAGCAGCTAGAGTTTTCTATTGTTTATTGAACATATAAATATTTGGTGATTTATTTTAGTACAAAGTCTCCTTGTATTATGCTGAAGCTACTTGCGGCTGCCATGTAAAAAGACAAGTATTTCAAAGTTAGTTACAGAAGTCCTAGGCAAATAGAGGGCTCTGTGGAAGAATATTGACTTGCTGATATTCCAGCCTTAACTTTCCAAGGCATATCTCTTCACCATTTTCTTCCGCTTCCCTTTTAAGCTGCCAATATGCTCAGAAGACCTAGAAGGGGAGAGAACTCAAGGTCAAAGAACAGCATTTTCATTCCAAGGCAGGTGAAGCAGTAGATGAATTTTGTAATTGCTCTAGAGCATGAAAGGAAGAGTTTCTGCATTTGAACCGTAACATCCATAACAGCATGACCAGTTCTCAAGAGTGAAGTGTTTGGTTAATCTGTAGTTTGTGTCCAATTACAGAATTCCTATTCATATTGCAATGCTGACAAGATCATCTTAATTCTGATTTAGATATGGTGAAATTACTATACTTGGAAGGAAAAGAGCTGTGGCTTTTCTTTAATGCTGTCAGCCAGAACTGTTCATAACATATAAAAGGACTTAACAAGGTGCCTCAGGGAACAGCTCCCACTGGAGGATAGGAGAGCAGTGGAGGGTAAAAGAGTAAGGCAGAAGTCCTCAGTTGAAAAAGTCTCCTTCAGTTGCTGAAGACTGACCAGTGCTGCATGTGTCAGATAAAGTGTATATTTGCTGCTCATTTGAGCTACAGTGTTCAGACTGTAGCTGTAAGTGCGGCCTCATAACACATTTGAGGGAGACTGTTTTACACAAGCAAACAATATGCACTGTGTGACCAAACTTTTAGGACAGTTTTACTGTTCTGGTTGAAGACAGAGGATGTTGGAATTTCCTGCATTTGGCTATCAACACTCTTAATCAGTCAGTAAATTCAGAAGCATGGGATTAGCAGCCATAGTCTTTTTGGAAATATTTATAGCATTTGTACTCCTATATTTCCATCTTTTTTTTTTGTTCATTTTCTGAACAATTTAGACTTACACAAAGAGGTGTTGGATTAAATACATATATTCTTAGACTTAACCCAAAGGATGATAGGATAGTATTTGATAAAATTGGAATGCAACAGAAAGACATACCATTTATTAACTTGGTTTGTAATCTGGGAATCTTACTGAATGTTCAACTGTCCTGACTGGGCAGAAATGTTTGTCAATAATTCTGACAAGCGTTTGTCTTGTAAGAAGGCTGTGACCTTTCCCTTTTAAAATTATTGACGTTTAAGTCATCTCCAGGTTGAATTATTTCAATAAGCTCTAGAATATGTTATGACTTTAAACAAAGAAAGAAAAGAAGCTTTTCACCTAGTGTAGAATTGCCTATACACCATAGTAGTGGTCACAGATGGGTGTGTGATTTGTCAAGGAATGGCCTATTTCCAAGTAATCAATCTTAGGTAGCATTAAAGGTGTTTCATCTTCAAAGTCCTGTCTTATGTAGTTACAGCTATCTCAAACATATGTTCTTTGTACTGTACCACAGCCATCACAGTCATCTTGAGACAACAACCAAGGGCAATTGTCATTGATGGTGGGTGCTTGGCTTGGTTTTGGCTTATCACAACTTGTGGTCAGCAATATCCATGTTGCCTGTCCCAGTTAGCTTTTCTCTGCTGCTTTACGTAGGAACTTTGAGTGGACAGTATTGTGCAAGAATGAACTAAGAGGAGAAGTGGTTTTAAATCTGGAGTAAGTTACAGTTTGAATGTAGATGCGGAAGCGGGTGCTTGAAGTGCTTTGACTTAGATATGTTTTTTTTAAAACCAGTGATTTTCTATAACAGTGGTGAACTGGCTGATCTTAGGAACTCCAGTGTTCTGCTTCTTCTCAGAAAAGGCATCCGTTGTATATTCTTCACTGTACCTCCCCACCAGCAAACCACAGATGAGACTGACAACTCTCTTGGGTGACACTATATTCTCAGTTGCCGCTTAAATGTTGGCCATTTTTTCTCAAGATACCAAAAGCAGTGCCCATCTTTGCCAATAATAATTACAATTATTTGGAAAAAAATCTCTTTCCACTGCTCATTGGACTAAGTCCCACTAATTTCACAGAAGGACATGGTGACCATCAGGTTGCTGGCTGTTACCCAGCCACTAGTGCAGCCTGGCCACTAGAGATGCAAACCCGGTATATAGCATTTTACTAATTCCTGGCAAAATGATAGGGACTCCCAGCATTTAAAAACTGTCATTCCTTAAAATTCTAATCTAAGCAGGATTGTAGGAATAGTAAAGTGTTGCAGGCAATGCATTTCAGGAGAATAAAAACTGAGGGCATGGTGGAGATCTGTTTTGTTGTTAAGTTTTTTTAAAAAACCAAAATATCAGTTAGTATGGGAAGAGAGTATATTCCCCTCACTTTGCTATGGAAACAATGGAAATAGTCAAACATAAGCAAAGTTTGAAATAATGTCTTACAAAAGGAGAGAGAAAGAGATGTTATAGAAATTATGTGCTTTCAGTTATACTTATTGTTTGTATATATTGTTTATGTGCTAAACACACTCTTAGGCAGTTATCCTTATCTGGTAAGCTTCTGGGCTGTGCAATAAGTGTAATTTATTAGGAATCACTCATATCTTTTAGAATCCAAATCTCTGGATACCATCAAAGAGCTGCTGTGTTTTGGCTCTTCTTTTGTCTGTTCTTTAAGTCATTAGAAAATATGTGTGAGATTTTCCTCTGTGAACAATCTGTGCTAGATATGGCTAAAACAGCTCAAATTCACTGCCATTTTTTACAGCCTCTAGTAACTTATATGTTTAACATTGGATGGTCTCAATTCATTCTCATACCCAAAGTATAGTCATTCACCATTGTAAGATGGCTGGCTGAGCTGCAGGGAAGGTTAGTGTGTTTGGATGTAAAATTATGTGTTTGTCTTCTGAGATCTAAAATGTTACATGTGGTCTTTTCACAAGAGAGTTTCTACATTAGATATATCTCCATGTTACACAATTGAACGAGCAAACTGCAGGTATGTTTTTGAGATGTCAGAGTAGAGCCACTCCTACAAGCACTATAGTAGTGCAAGCATGGTACTCTGCCCAAACTAATAAGCTTTCTGATGGATTAGAGGTCCTGCAAAACTCATTTGTGACTCCTTATATGTGACTGATGCGTCCTTTATTTTCATACTGCCATCACATAATACTGAACTTCTAACATATAAACCTGGATGTGTCTAACAAACACATACACTTTTCAGATGCTTACACAGAGTAGACAGAGATGGCAGAGCTGCTGGAGATATTTTCTCCATTTTAGTATACCAGGGCTGAGTGTTAATATTAGGAATTGGACATGTTGAGGTGTGGAGAAAGTAATTCCACCATGCAGATTTGCCAGTGATTTCAAGAAACTTGTGCTTGAGCTAAGAGATTTTGAATTGATGAAGCTTGTGTGTATAAAAGGGTTTTGGGACCAGAATGTTTAGTAAATAATTAATTAATTGAAGTGTTATTAGAGTGTAATGAATAACTGCAACTTAACTTTAGTTTCCACTCCTGTCCCTCCCTCTGCAGTGTGGGAGAAGCAACTTGGGATAAGGTGCCATGTGAGTTTAGTCAGGGAGACTAGCTGTGACTTTTAAATATATTGTCTAACACCCTAAGGGGAGCCTATAAAAACTTGAACGTGAAATCATTACACTGTTTTGTCATGCCCAAATGACAGTAACAACCATGAAACCTTTTCTGTAAAATGTCTTTATATAGGCTAACTTGATTTGCAACGATTTAAATACTGAAACAAATTCCTTCTTTTTCCATCTTACATTTAAACAAAATGACAGCATATTGGCACCATCACTGCTTCATCGTACTATAAATCAGCAGAAATGAACAATCTGTCAAGTTCCTTATCTGTGCTCTTTTTAGTCTTGTACAGTATGTGCATCTCCAGAAGAAAAAGTCATAAATACTTCTATGCTCCCTCCCTGTTTACCTGTTTTTAATGTCCTTATTATAGCTGAAGCTCTAGAAATCTAGATAACTCTCATGGCAGGATGAGTGGACTTGCTGGTGATGAAAAAATTGGAAAGTTAAAGCAGTAGTTGTGACACTCATCTGGCAGTCTTGGCAATGAACAAGTATCGTGCGTTTGACTGAAAACACTTCTTAGAAATAATGGTGTTATAAAATTTAGTTAACACCAGTACTGGACACTAAATGGTTCTTCCATGGGGCGACAGTCTGCTAGGACTCTTCTCTTTGAGTATTCTTGTTTTCAGAAAAAGAATACTCAGGAAGCGATGTGCTAATTCATTGTGCCAAGAATCTGGTCAACTGAGAAAATATGATTCAGTCAAAAAGCTTGCTTATAAATTGAATTTGAATTTAGATTTACCTGGGCTGTTTAGATTTACTAAATTACTCAGGCTGATTTAGATACAGATCAGACGAAGACAACTTGCGCTGCCTTCTGTAGCATATAAACTATATGTTCTGATGGATTGTTTCTATTAATAAATGGATGCAGGTTATTGTTTTCCATGATGATATTTGCATATGGTACAGTGCTTTAAATAGAAAAGGTGTAGTACTGAATTATGCATATAAATATACATATAATCTCCATGTAAAATTAACTGAGAAACCTTCTTATTTGAAATAGTCTCTCTATTGTATCTACTGTAATAATCTTTTCTATTGCCTTTGTTAGGGTGTTCAAAATGTGACTCTAGTGTGGCTGTTGAAATAACTAGGAGGATGAAGCCTTATGCTTTCCAGGTAGCAACAAGTATGCTCTGTCTTCTTTTTAATTTTTTTTCAAGTCCAGTAGAGATGGACAACAACATGCATGAAGTAATTGAGATGGTTATTATTTCTGAATTGAAGTGGGAGGTATAAAACAGATCCAGATTCTGTAGCACTGTGGAAGTGGCAGAATATAGGTAAGAGTGTTACAAGAGATAAGAAGAGCAAAGGGAGAAAATGAGAGATTTTGCAATTGGTTTTAGCACTTCTTCCCAATAGGTTGCCCCTGTAAAATTTTTGATTTTTCAAATATTTGAAGTAATTATACCATCATGTCTGAATCTTTGACTTTTCTGCTAATTATTTGCTCTCTGTTCATTGAAGAGTATGGTACTTAGCATCCTTTTATCTGACTTTTACGAGATACACTTCCCTCTGCCCCTTTGCTTCATGCAAAGTCTGAAAAGTAGCACAGTTGAAATAATTGTACTGTGTGGAGTTATGCTATTTAGGTTGTATGATTACCCTGTATATGCTGTGGAAAAGTGCTACACAGAGGGAGAAGAGGGTATATAGTTCCAGCACAGTGTAAGAAGAAAGGCTGCAGCTGTATAGACCTGCTGGTTGAAAACATGATATTTGTCAGTCAAGGCAAGAAGGCTATAGTAACATAGCAATTTGTCTGTTCTAGTGTCATATGGACTGAGGATTCAGACTACCATCTGAAAATATCACATGAATAGACCAGTTTGGATAGCTGAACAACAATGGGAATTTCTCCTGTATTGTAAAAAAAAAAAAAAAAAAAAAAGTGGGGGGGAACCCCCAAGTTGTGAATTTCAGCTTAGGAATGCAAGTAGCAGTCTGGCAAATATATATGTAAAACAATCAAAGAAGTTGACAAATAATTGGCAACAACAGTAACAAATGCACAGGGAAAACCAGAAGAAATATCTTATAGGAAATGGTCAACTTGGTAACCCAGTGCAGGCGCTCACTAATGTTAAATGACACATTAAAATTATTTATGGTATGGAAGTGGCATTGTATGAAAACCTCAGTAGTATTGCAGTTTCTGATGATCCTTGATGGTAACAAATTGGAAGTAATTTACACATAGGCTGGTGACTGCCATCAGTCTCATGTCATGCCAAATGTCCCAATTACCGATGCCTTATTCAACTCAGTGGAAAAGCTAAAAGGATACTTACAACATTGTCAGATTTTCAGGATAATATTATGCAATGTACAAAAGCTGTAAGAGCGCAAAGCAATGCAGGAATGTATAAAGTGACAAACCGTTAAGCTAATCCTATAAAGATCTTGACTGTCATGCAGTACATTTTCCAAATACTTGGGAGGCACAGAGAAAGGTTTATTAATGGTTCATCATCCTGCCAACACTGCCTACATTTCTTATATGCAAACATTACTGTTTGGGGAGGGAGTGGGTGGGATTTTCCATGCATCAGATTGTAGCCATGAAAATGACAGTATTTTTCCAGAGTAATTGAAGCATTACCAAGCAAGGCAATGATTGATGGTGTCTTTAACAGCCTAAGAACACTGCCTGCTTTTCTTGCAAATATGTTGCATGTATATGGAGAAGAAAAAGAGGGCAGGAAAGAGTTATAGCACTCAAAAATGTTGTTTACAGTATTTAGTCAGTTTTATTCATTGTCATTTTCACAAACCACTTGTTTGCTCTCCCTTTTTATTTTCCTATCATTAAACCATTCTCAGAAAGCAAAAACACTACTTTGTAATTTATGTGACATAATTAATCAGGTATTTTAATTAATGCTGATGGCAGAGGCACCTCTTTAGTTGTTAAGGATTCTGCGAGTTACAAGGGCCTGAGAGTTACAAAGATGCTGCTGAACTGTCAACAACCACCTCATATTCCATCAATGCAACTAAAAGAAGATTGCCTATACTTTTATCCTGTGTCTGATCATCTCTGGACAACAGGGAAACACAAATAGAGTGATACATACACAAGACTATGCAAAGAGCTGTGCACCATTAAAACTAATTTAGGATCTTAAAATTAGAAGTAAGTAGAAAACAAACGGTACATACACTTTTATGCTGGCCTCTGTACAGGGTTAAATTTCCTTGGCAGAAAGGAGAATACTAGGGAGGAGAGAAGGTAAGTATGGGACAGATTAATTTATTTTCTCAGACCTAGTGATACTGTATTACTTGGCAAATGTATCTTTTTTAAAGAAGAAATATACATGCTGCATGACAAATTTTACGTTATCTTTTTTGAGATGGGTGACTGGGAACTCAAGGTCCAAAGATATGATCTTTCAAGAAATATTTTTAAAGTGCTCCAACTCGGTGCATACATTTCCCTTCCAAGCGGCAAAAGTATTTTAACAAGGCACTACTAAGATTGTCTCGGGGATGGCTCAGCTGTCTCCTGCAAGGAATGGCCTTGATTAGTGGCAACTTAAGAGGTGGGGATGCAGCTGTGCCATCAACAGCAAGGAGCTGTGCAATGATGTACCCTTGCTGCACTGTTGGGAAAGGGCGGCCACCCAGGAAGTGCCAGCCAGGGGCAGCTGTGGGATGGCAGCGAGTACTGTCTCCTCAGCTCTGTCTACCTGGTCCACCCTAGAGAGACACCTCCATCTGCTGCTTGGGACTTTAACCTGGGAGCTGCTGAGTGCACATCTTCCCAGCAGCCAGCAGAGTGGTGTCTTAGAAATGGCAGTGCTGATTTACGAGAGCTGTAAAAGCAGAATAAGAGTAATCCCCAAGATGGCAGTAATGAAGAGACAGCTCCTAAAACCAAATCCTCCCTCTTACTCCCTGCACTTCATCATCATTTTAAAACAATTAGAAATGAACAAAACTTCTGTTTTCCTTCTGCTCTCCTTTTCCTTCCCCCTTATTTATGCTTTCCTTCTCACTGTTGCATATTGATTAACTTTTCTTCTTTTTACTCTCCATCAGTCAGTTATTTCCATGGTCTCTTAGACTATAAATTTCTTTCTATTGCATTTAACCTTTATGCAGAGCTCATCACTTTATTAAGGCATGATTCTTTCAGCACTTACACCACTGTAAATCTTAAGTAATTCCTATGGGGTCAATGGAGTCACACTACTGTAAAACAGATTCGAGTGGGAGAATCAGGGACCTTAATATTTACAATGGACCTATGATGACAGTTTAGTCTTTGAATATTGATTCAGAGAGGTTAATAAGACTGACAAAGAGTAAGACAGGAGGGTTATGAGGGTGATATTAGGGCAAATCATTTAAAAAGAAAAGAGTTGAACAGGCAGTTACAAAAATAACCCATCATAAACAATCAACAATTATTTTATTGATAGTGGATATGGTAAAGAGCCTCATTTCTCTGTTATTAGTGTGGATTCCCTTTGCTTCATTTTCCAGGGGAAGGGTGAATAGTTTCAAACATAAGTTATCACTGCTCTAAGGGTGCCAGAATAACTCCAGCCCTGTGCCTTTTCCAGCTTCCCTTTGCTGCTTGCTACTGCAACAATATTGTTTAGTGTACACTGGAGGTGTGGATTTATTATATGGTACCTGTCTACTTTGAATTTAAGACCACATATAAGCCCTCAAGTAGTTTGCAATTAGGATTGTGGGAAGAATGGTATGCTTCTGTTCGATTAAAGAAGGGAGGGATTCTGATTCTTCTACAATATATTGTTAAGGTCACTCAAAAATATCTCTTGTTTAGTAGTGCAGTTGTTGAACTCTCCTTGCTTTAATGTTCAAAGCTGCACATATTTTGAAGGAGGAAAAAATGCTATGAAACCACAAAGTTATGACTAGATTTTTGTCATGACCAAGACAACTTTGGAAGAGGGTTATTCTGTGAAGAATTGGAGACTGGGAGTTAATGATAACAAGCAGGACTGAAAGCACTTTCCTATTCCTTTAAAATGTTTTAATGTTTTTAAAAAGGCAGAATGTTCCCTGTACCTCACCTCATCCATGCAGGTACTCCTTATGCCAGGAACATGTATTGACCTGAGACTTTTTAACTAATCTATGCTGATCTTTGTGCTGACTGCTATTCTCAAAATTACCCATAAAATAATGGGTTAAAATGCATGTTTTTCCCCTTTTCCTTTTATGTAACTAAATTCAGGTTTTCCATTAGTCTGCCAATTGTTTTTCCTTATCCCTGAAAATCCAGTTGCTGAAACACAAGAATACTATTAGAGAAATAGGTACACAGACAATGCTAAGCAATTATCTTTAGTTGGTTTTATGCCAGCCATATTAACTACATGTTTTATTTCATATGCTCAAATTCCCCTACTAGACCACTGCACAGGTGGAAGTCTGTATTTGTGGGACACTGAAGAGTAAATTTCCCCAATGTATCACAATTACAGAAACATCTGTGCAAAACAGCTTTGATCCAGTTCACTGTGAAAATATACATCATTCATGATGGTCTAGTGATTGCAGAATGCCCTGCACTGTGAAGCCAGAAACAGTAGGAAATTGGTTCAAGACACACCAATAAAAAGTTTGCCTTCTGGCACCTGTACATCTCAGCTGTTGTTCCTTGCTTGTACTGTAAGTGTAGAATTCCATTTAACATTAGAAAGGAGACAAATACATTCTACATGCATTAGTGAAATCACACAGACAGCATGTAAACACAGGCAGGAAAAACATCTGAAAAGGTCACCTGAATAAAAATAGGTTGGACAGATAAGCCATATTTGGTAACATAAAAAATCAGCTCATGCTTCTACTCAGCTGTTGAGCCAAATGGCACTTGGACCCTGTTTGAAGAGTTTCTGATATTTTCCCATCCACTTCCTCCTTTGTACAAATTGGTTCAGCCTGGGTGTGGACACAGAATGCCAACATTTCATGAAAGCCCTTGTTTTAGCTTAAGAAAATAAGGTGGAATTTTTTTGTTTTTTTGGTTTTGTTTTGTGTGTTTTGTGATTCCTACCTGTCTGTTTCTACCCCAAGAAACTTTTGTATCTGTAATTTCAGCCAAATTGGTCAGTTTCAACCAAATTTGACAGCTGGGCTATAGGATCCAAATGTTAGTGATATCTCTCACTTTCATGAAAATATGTGACTTAGTAGAGGTGAGAAGCCCTATTGATGTCCCTTCTCGGGGAAATGCTGCTACATGAACTCATCTCTTTTTTAGACACCAGAGAATCCACAACTGCAAGACACTACCCCATCTGTGGGAAATCCTATTGGAGCAATACCTTATTGGCTACCAGAAGATCAAGCCATGAAATAAAACCATAAGAGATCTGGTTTCATTAGTTTTCTGATTGTGGAATTGTTTGTTATGAAATACCAAGGCTAGTTTTGAAAAGATAAAGTTTTAAGTTACACTGAGATCCAGCTGAAGTAACTTTAATTGAACACATAATCAGTTTAACTTCTCATCACAGGAAAAGAAAGAACAATAGCTGTAGGCTTTGGGCACTTCTTTTCTTCAGGCTTTGTGTGTAAATCACATATACATGGGGCAGGTAAAAACAAAATGATGTCCCTGAAGAGTGATTTTAGGATGTTGTTCCACAGGTCAACATGTTTATTAATAGCATTATTCTGGAAGATACGGAATAGGTGTTGACGGTTACTAAAAGTATGAAATTGCTTTCTCATCTATCTATTCATCTCTCAGTCTGTGAAAATGAATATAAGCCTAACTGGCCTTTACATCAGCAGGGGCTTTGTGAGTTTTAAATTTCTCTGTTTCCTCTCCTCCCATCCCTTCCTACCCCAAGCATAAGATTGTTGCCTACAGGACAAAACTTAGTTAACTTTGGATAGAAAAAATGTCAGGATGATGATGCATGCAAGGGGGTAGGCAAAACTGACACTTTCAGTTGTCATTAGACCTTATTTAGAGGAAAGGGTAAAAATCAACTGATGTGTCACAAAACACAATAGGCGAGGATGACCCTGCAGAATTTTTCTGGCTAGAAGTTAGCTGCAAGCATATATCTTACTGCCTATCTCATTCACTTTCTTGTAACCATTCTATGAGTAAGCAGGCCATTTTAAATCCTTCCCCCCCTCCAATATTAATTTCAGAAAACTGCAGCATGAGAGAGGTGGATGATTATGTTCCTAATTAAAACACAAATACAGTAATTACAGTTTATATGCCATTATCCTGAATCTACACAGGATGACTTTAAACAGCAAAACAGCCATTAATTTTACTGTTCAAAGAAATGCTTATAATCTTTTAAAAATGTCATATAAAATATTCATTTTGAAATGCCCTACAGTGATTTCTGAATTTATTTAAAGTGGGCTGTTGATAGCTCTTTTATAAATAAGCAATTACGGTACACTAAATATATCATGGCCCATCGCATTATACATTCTATAATTTCATGGATGAAAAGCCTACAGCTGATCTGCATAAATGTGATGCATCTCACAGCAGGTGAAGAGTTTGATTACACAGGATAATCAGTGTTATTATTTATAGTAACCGTTTATACCTGTTATTTATTAAAACTCAGCAAATCAGATATTGGTTTATTTAAGGAAGTTGCTGCATCGTAGGCCCAAGCTAGGCATAAGACTATTAAACACATGTAAAATGCACTGTTACATTGGTAGTTTGAAATCAACCAAGGTCAGCAGGGAATGAGAGTTGTTAGTACTTGATAGCAGTGGAGGAAGCTGTATTGAACAAGTGGTTGTGGTCTATCTAGTTCCCACTGGACAAATACCATCATTACAAATATTATCGCCCCACTGACAATATCAGCTATCTTTACCAGCATTCTGGATGAAGACAAGCGTGGATTAGCTACAGCAGGGTTGAAATAACCTTTGATAGATTCCTTGGTCATATAAGACAACTGAGCATTTCTTATAAGGTTTTAATACGTACAATGGGAATCAAAGGACAGGCTTCTTGATTATTTGAGTGTAATTATAGGACCTGGAAGATTATGTACTTAATTAGAATTTTTCTGCTGGTAATGTGCATATGTTTGTCACCTTGACTGAATAGTGTCATGTTTTCCACTACTAGCTCAACTCCTTGCACAAGTGACCGCACAGAGGAGACAGAAATGGTCAGTAGTGTGGCCATGGAGAAAGATGTGAGCTGCCAGGAGTGGAGTCTTCTCGGCTCTCCCTTCTGGCTCTCTGCAGGTGACATTCTCAGGGGCAGTCAACTTCTACTGGAGGGGGACACCAAAGGGTACACTGGCCCAGCAGCAAATCATTGCCTCAAAGGAAATGGCAGCACTACAAATGCTCTTAAACCAGCTGTTCAGGGACCTGAGGATGATCCCTGACACCTTTTTGAGACTACTTAGGCAGCACAGCTGAGATTTGGAAGCTGTCTGTTCTTCAAAGAAGGGAACAAAGTCTCTGGGGCAAATTCAAACCAATAACTGACAACTGGTGGACTGACAACAAAGTATTAGCTTAGAACAACCCTAAGAAGAGAAGTATATTGAGAGTACAGCCCACCTGGAAAAAACAACTACCCTGACAGTGTTGGTATTTTGGTGACAGCAGCATCACAGTAGTCCCAATGTATGTTTCTCAACTGAACATTTGAGTTTAAAACAGTGAAAATTATCTCAACATACTGATTCCATTTCTACGGATGTATCTTGCATTTTTAAAAGGATGTCAACTCTGTGCTGAAATTAGTGAGGGTATGTGTCTAACATTTTAGAGATGTAGTTTGACCAAGCACACCAAGATATTGATGTACTTCTACATTGTTGAAGCCACATAAATTTAATGACAGAGAGTTGAAAATGTTGCAAAATCTTGTTAAATTATAAAATCTTGGATGACATCCTTCTTTAAGCAGAAGGACATAGAAAGCATAGAAAGAGAGCATTCAGCATAGAAAGATGTCCACTTCTACTTCAGCTCTTCTCTTAAAAAAAGGGGAAAAAAAGTAAAGATTTGGCCATAAAGTGTAATAATGTATTGGAAAGGAAAATAAATGTGTTTTCCTTGCAGTTTCAAGAATGGTCTCCTATGACCATATCAGCTGAGCTTGACTGAATTTCATGGGAAGATAAACTGTGTTTATATTAAACTAAACAGAAGTTTTGTGCAAGCTTGCATATACTAACTAAACAGAACAAAACTGTTACAGGATTCGGAAGTGTGGCTGTTGCTTGTCATTTTCTTAGCAAAATTCTCTAGGTTCTCATCATAAATTGAAAGAGACAGTTGTAATTAGTGGGGCCAGTTGTCAAAGATTTCCAAAACTGAGCTCATATATGCCTTTAATTTCAAAGCATAAGAAAACTAGAAGTAATAGAACTCTTATTTCCATGCAACATGAATATGAGTTAGTCAAAATGCTAATAGAAAAGAAAAAAGGGTGGAATTCTCCTGGGGAGTACTCTTGTTAAAATATCCTGGATGTAAACAATTAAAAATAATATGTGAG
The DNA here is from genome assembly GCF_036370855.1 of Dromaius novaehollandiae. Classification (NCBI taxonomy): domain Eukaryota; kingdom Metazoa; phylum Chordata; class Aves; order Casuariiformes; family Dromaiidae; genus Dromaius; species Dromaius novaehollandiae. Next base: position 66,015,409 of record NC_088100.1, read on the forward strand.
GTACTCACATGTAAAGTATTAAGATTAGGATGAAATATTCAGGACTTGGAACTAAAATTTGAACACTGAGGTGACTGAGATCTTAAATATTCTTCTGTTGAAAATTTAAGGACTAGAAATACTCAGACTAAAAATAATAATAAACAAGCCATGAAATGGTGAACAATGACAGTTCTCCTTTCTATATATGAACATTCCTGCATCAGACATTGGGTTCTTTTTGTTGGTTACTTTCTACTATTGCAGAAATGCTAAGCCATAGTACTACAGATGGAAGTACCTAAGAACTTCTGTTCCATATTTTAAATTTTGAAATACTTCCTTTCTGATATTTTTCCAAGTGATCAAAGTGCCTCAAAAGGTCAATCTCTGGAAGAAATAATGGGATAAATTCCTAAGAAGATTATTTTTCCTTCTAATTAGATTGTAATATGAAAGTATACCTCCACAATTTTTTAATTATTTAAAAACTACATTAGATATTGTTCTTCTGTGTCACCTAATTATGAATTAATAATAAGCTACGAAACAGCAAAAAAGAAATTGTTTAACACTGAGATAACCTGAAGAAGACGTACAGATATTCTGAGCCTGAAACTAGTTCTACTGTTCTTTCCATAACCTTGTTTGAGAACATAGAGTCTCAAGATGTCAAAAGGAAAAGTATTTTCAGTAGAGGTTTTTGGTTTCAATGGACAAGAGTCACATCAAATCCAAACTGAATTTCAGTAAGATTGTCATTGACTGAAAACAACTTTTCTCTCTGGAAATATTTTAGATATCTTTCTTAGAAACAATGGACTTGCACAAAGGTCTAGATATTGATTACTAAGGCTTCCCAATTACGTATTATAAGGCCAAGAGACCATTAAATCATGTGTTCTCATCTCCTGCATGATCCAGGCCATACAACATTACATTTGACTAATACGTCTTGCACAGTGGCAGCCAATCTTAATAGGTAGGTATCAACAGATTAACAATCTCTTTGGCAGTTTGTGTTTGTAGTTAATCATGTTCACCAGTAATAATTTGTGCCACATTTATATTTGAATTTGTCAAACTTTAACTTGGGTGGTTGTTGTGGTTGTTGTTGTTTGTTTGTTCATTTATTCCTTTGGTATATTTAGAGGCATGGCAGCACAAATATCAATTTTTCAGTAAGTGATAGTTGATGCTGAAAATAATAATAATAAAAAGGGAGTAGTGCCAGGTAAAGATCCGTTTCCTATCTAAAGAAACATTCTACTTAAACTGCTTCCTTTCCAGGAGAGTGTAAGAAAAGCAATGAATATGATGAGTTTGATTCATAAATAAGTCATGGTGTTTCACCATAGTGCAATAAGTGAATTTTTCACTAAGGGTAAAGGAGATCTGGTTTAATTTGGTTTAATAGATGAGAGATCTTCTTTTCCATGTTCTCAAGCTAAGGCAGGACCAACTATGCCTATATCCAGTACTTACCATAATAGCACTAAATCACAAAATTATCAGGTATTCTGGGAGAGAATGATCTCATTTTTACCTGTTGATAGTGTTTTACTATTAAAAAAAAAATCCCTAAGTATCCATTAAAGAAACATTAAAGGAATATTTAAATATTTCACAGAAAAGTGGAAGAGCTCTATCAGGAGGAAATTGCTTTTCATAATACCTTGTAGGCTGAAGGTTAAGGCACATTTTTGGGGGAGATTTTGGTGCAAAGCAGATAGAAAAGGGAACAAAATCTAGCTCTCTTTCGGTTTATGTAGTTACATTAAATATTTTTTTGTTAAGAAAACTGGGAAAAAAGGTTATTAAAGTACCAACTTCATATTTTCATATGAAAATATTGAAGATGAATGAAGTACATTTGGGGCATATTTAGCATTTGCCAAATAATTTCATCATCTTTATTAAAAAGTTCCTTGCCACTCTGCTCTTTTTCTGCTAAAATCAACACTTGAGCTGCTTTTTTAGGTAGCGTGCATTGTTTTGTTTTACTCTCCATAAAGCTTTTTGGTAGTCAGAGTTCTAAATATTAACTTCTTCTGTCTTCATATTGTACAAAGAGGTCATGTTGTTTGCCCCACTTTTGTTGGAAGTTTGCTGTTTATATGCAAGTCTTCCACTCAAACCTTATTTTCCCCTTAACATGTGGATGTGAAAGCTGGAAATCCACCAGTGGTGTAGAGAGGCATCTAAAAGTCTTTGGAAGCAAATGCCTTAGGAAAATTCTAGGTATTAAATGGAATGAAGTTGTAACGAATGTCAAGATCCATCAAGGATTTTAACAAGTTCTAACCATCAAAGATATACAGAAAAGAAAATGAAAATATCTGGGGCATGTTGAATGAATGCCTTGCCACATCTACCTTCACAGGCATGCAACTGAGCAAGAGAAGGAACATGTAAAAGGGCCAAAGAGGAGAATCTTTCCATGAAACAGAAGTGAGATAAGGGACACTTAATGTGAGAGAAATAGAGTATTGTTGGAGTAAAGATCAATGAGAAAAATTTGTTTGTGTTAATGGCTATGGTGGAAGAATAATTCAGATTAAGGTGAGAACACTATCTTTGATTGAAAACCAAATCAAAAAAGTATTTGCATGATGTTTTACTCTCACTTTACTTTCACTGTGGTCATCTTATGTTTTTTTTCATATAGGAATCAGGTCCTGATGTGCTAGCGTATGCACACAGATGATAAAAACAAAAAGCATAGTCTTCGTTCAAGATGGCACATTAACGAGGGGAAGGAAGATGACTAGGCACTTGAGATGGAATGATCACATTTAGTATAATGAGCTGAAAAGAATGAATGTTCATTGTGCAGATCTTGCAGTTTGCTAGTCAGAGGATTCAGAAGTACCACGAGAAAAGTGTAGAGAGGAGACACAACAAGTAAGTGGAAAGACAGTGAGATGGATGTAGGGTGGAGAAGGTAGGGAAGTACTGGAAGTTATAGAAGGACCATGTAACAGCAGGAGGAAAAAGGATAACGAGAATCATATTACAGGTGAGGAAGCTGTAGTGAAATGGAAAACTCGGTTGTTCTTACAGTTGGAAAGCAGCGAGATTAATTTTATTCATGGCCAGAATGTCCTTGTGTTGGCACTATCCTTTAGTTTCATAGCTGTTCATCTTTCTTGATACAGTTATATACTGCAACTGTGTCCCTGCTCAGTATTTACTCTGTTAGGTTAAACAAGCTTTTATCTTTATCTTTATCATATTCCTCTTTATCGTTTTCCTCTTCCTCTCCTCCCCTTTTCTCAGAAAAAGGTTAGTATAGGAATTGTACCTGAACTGCAATGATTCATTTTTACTTACAATATATTTAGTAATTAAAAAGGAAAAAAAGAGCCCCAGTAATCTGTATTTCTTTGTTAATACATTGACTTACAGGTATAGTTCAGGTAACTCTTGTTATAATGCAGGCTACACTTAACAAGCTTAGTGGATTTTCCTGATTTGGAAAGCATTGTGGGAACTGTGCTATAACTAGGATTTCTCATATTGCCATTCTTGCTGAGAAACCAGGCACCTTCTTGAATCATCAGAGGGCTTTAAAGGGATAAGAGAAAAAGAAGTGGTATGGTACTGATGATGGATCTGGAAAATAAGAAAAGAAAAAAGAAAAAGCCTTCTATAAGGTAACACCATGGGAGATTGGAGATATTCATTTTTTATCTTCACTATGTTACCTTATCACAAAAGAGAGAGTTACTTTTCTTAGGCTTAAAGTATTTAAAATTTTAGTACTGTAGAGTGCATCATTTTTACTCCCTAGATTCTGGGTGTATCTTTGAAGCAAGTACAATGTAATCACTGCTGCAAAAAAAAGCAGCAGGCTTTCTGAAATTTAAAATAAAATGGAAATAAACCTTTCAGCCTTCATTGGTCATTACACTGTCTCTGAGGTTCAAAGGTTTCTTATTTATTTTGATTGGTGTTTCATTGCAGACCTCAGGCTATTTTCAGTCTGCAGTCCACATGTAAGATATAATTTAAAGCTGAGGTGGAGGGTCTGTTCTCTTTCTTTTTGTTCTACATGAGACGCAATTACTAGAATATTGTGTTAGTGTTGCTGTGAAATCCAACAGGTTTTGAAAAGCATGAAGCTGGTGTCTCATTCATGTGGTATCATTCCATTGCAGCTACCCTGGGAAGAATATAAATTAAGAGAAAATTCAGACCTGGACACATGTTAATGTTCGTAGAACATTCAGATGGTGTTAAAAACAAAAATCTCATAGAAAGTGTGGATAGATGTAACAACGTGGTGGTTACAGATAGGATTAATGTAAGGTAAATAAGAACCATACAATCTAACCTCAACATCATGTGAGGGCCACTTTTTATATTGATTCCCTGGAAGACATATATTCTGTACTTTGCAAAATAGTCATTTCATTATTTTTATAGGAGTTTCCCAAGTTATGTGATAGTGCACAATACTGGCAAATCTAGTCACTCATATTTCTGTACTATTTATTTTCTAGTAGAAAATTTCAGTTCCTCCAAAACTTCATGTTACAATAGGACAATGTTCTGTTTGCTTTTTTCTTCTACCAGTTCTAATGTTGAGTACTGTTACATAGTGTATTAACTTCTATGTCCTGTTGGATTGAGTCAAATAGGTCTTAAATCTATATATCTAGTCTGTTCTTCATCTGCAGCTGTCAGATTCCACCCTGTTTTTCATGAAAGATTTCAGATTTGAAGTAAATATATGCAGCAGGAGCAACAGGGTGGCAAATTTTAGAGTGTTATATTATGTTGCTCAACAGCATGTTTGAGACTTTTTCAGGTTCCTCTCTGGGTATGTAAATAGGCAATGGGTATGTTTCAGGCAATAGATAAAGACTTTACCCTTGGCTCAGATGATCTTCAGATAAGTAGTAACAGGTTTCAGTCATAAACAGATCCAGACAAATAACCCTAAGGTTCCTAGGAATCTCATAAATGAAAAAATGGATGCTTCTATATCTGAATTTCTCTCTATTTAAGAATTTTCATTTCTGGGATTTTGTTATAGCATCATTTCAAATGGAGTTTTTGCAGCAAAGCAAAGAGGATAGAATAGATCATTTGAAGTGCAACTAAGAGCAAGGCAGATTAGAATTATTTTCAGACTATAAAGAAAATTATTCCTCCCATATTGCCAATTTATGTCTTGTCAAATAAGCAGATTTTTTAAAGTGGTGTATGCTGCAGATATTTCCCAGTAAAAATTTAGGAAATTTCCCTGATGGATGCATATGATAGTATTAACTTTTATTTGTCAATTTTAAGCCCACATTCAGAGATGAAAACTATGCAGTGGCAGATGTGGAAATAGGAGGTAAAAAAACCAGTATTGATAGGCAGAGGTCACTAGATCAGTATTCTCCTGGCAGGGTTATCTTATGATTATCTCTTCATTATCTGTCTATGAATGATCAGGAATTAACATACATTAACTGTGTACCATTGTTGCAGAGGCATTTCAGAATTTCTTTAGCTTTTGAATTAGACAAGGTCATACAAATATTTGAAAAGGTTCTTCAAGATCTTTAATCCATAATGCAGGCTGCATAAGATATTGTCTATATCTTTTCAAAACCCATTCTAACCTGTGGCTAGATTTTTCAGGTTGTGACATATACAGATGTATATGTGCATGTGCATTTGAGACTGCAGTTTTCTTTTCAGCATCTAGCTAGGACTGCTCTAGAAAAAGAAGAGGGTTTCACTAGGTCTAAATATTGGTACTGAACTTATGTCTAAGAATACGGGCTCAGCTGGCTGAGTTAGGTGCCATAAACTAGTGACAATATTTTCTTTCCTCCTTTTCCTCTATACTACAATACCACACATAGTGTTGATAGAAGTAGAAGAAGATAGTACCATATCCAGAAAAGGTGCTGCAGTGCTGGGCAGCAATGATAAGCTAGTGACTTTGCAAAAACAGGACCTTCCTACCTTCATAAAGAAGGCATTCTTCTGGATGGTCTTCATTAAAAAAGGAAATAGTGAGGAAAAGACTGAAAAAGGTGAGGAAGTGTAGTAGTGGAGACACTGGGTTTGGTCCTACAACAGGTAGTTAGGAGTTACTCTGTGGTGAGCATAGTGGCAGATATTGTAGTAGCTTCAAGAAAAGAACATTTTCAGAAATAATACCATTAACATGACCCCATTAGAGGGAATCTGATTAGGAATGAAAGCTGAAGTATTAGGACTTGGGCGGGGGGTAGGGAGGAAGAAAAGAAAACCTCGCCTTTTTATAACCTGTATGGCAGCAATTGATCCAGTAAGAGAAGGAGCAAAACTGATCACAGTAGTTGCATAAGTCAGTCAACTGCTCCTGAGATGGAGAAGAAGCAAAGGCGGAGGATTTCTGCTAGAAATGGCTCTACCACTGACTGGGAATTTGTCAGTTGATTCCCTTCCTCCTGAACTGGTCTAAAGGAGAAAGTCTTCTCATGGCACATGCAGAGCTAGCTATTTACATTAAAGCATGCAACCTGTTAAAGTCTCACTTTCTGTTTGCAAATTATACTGAGTTCACTTAGATATTCACTCACTTCTTGCTATTAAAGCTATTAGATACATAGCTTCTTATTCCAGTAAATGGATTACTGTGAACTATTTACAACTTTGAGTATTCGTTTCTTTAGCCACTATTCTTTCTACATTTGCATAGTTCTTATTTTCATATCTGACAATCCAGACTGCATATACACTCAGTCCTACCAAGATTTCTATGCAGATGTTTTCTGGGTAAAAGCTTCTGCAAATTTCTCAAGTGTTTGCAAACTACCTTTTCTGCAACCTTTGTATGTAAAAATATCAGTTTCCTGAACAGGCATGTGGAACTTCCAGTGGTGACCAAAGATACTGCTGATACTTCTTTAAGTCATTCAGACTACTGAGAGATATTTGCAGCATTTCAGCCATGACACCAGATCCAGGGAATTTAAGCTATAATAGAGATGTAAGAATGAAATTCGAATTTGTCCTATTGTTACAACTACATGTAACTAATGTAGGTGAGTATCAGGACTGTGTATTTGTGTGTCTAACTCCCAGGTCAGTGTCTTGTAGATAAGACAGGGGACTTATTGGAACAATGACCTGACTTGGAACAAAGTATTGACTGACCTGGTAGCCAGCTTCACAGTAAAGCCTTTAACTAACTGTTACAGGAACTCTCCTGGGGGGGGGATTTCAGACCATCCTGGAGATTCCCCCAGGCAGTTCCTGCTGTGCCCAGACCAACTGATAGGCGCTACCTTCATGCTTAAGATGCGTTGATTAGCTCCCTGGGTGGAAAATCTGTCTGTTGCAGTGACTCCCCCAGGCAGACCTTGATGTAGAATTGACCAAACTGTACATAGGTAATTTGAAACAGCTGGTAGAAATGTTCCTGCAGGTGCAGGAATGTTCATATAGGACAATCTTTTGTACATAGTTAAGACAACTAGGAGGTGTTTTATACAGTTTAAGATAAACAATAGAATGCATCATGCATGCACCGCAGTGGTCATACAGGACAATGAGCCAGCTGGATTATAAGAATTCACAGAGAGTATCTCCTGATCCAGCTGGAGATGCTGTTGCAACGATCCTTGCAATGAAAAGCCCTGTCACCATCTGGACAGAGACTGGCCAGCCTGTATGAGAGATTTGATTCCCCAAGGGGGTTACTCGCATGGAAGAGATACCAATAAATTAGTTTTTTAAAAAAACCTAACAAACAAACAAAACAACAACAACAAAACAGTCTGTCCCTAAGCATCTGTGCAACTCCCATTCATTTCTTCATTTAAAGAATCAGAGCAGGCTAACTTCTAAAATCAAGTCCCACAGAGACTTCAAAGGCAAAGTGCTTTTTGATGGGGTTTTAGCATTTCTGTCTTCAACATCCATCTGAAGCTAAAGTAGCCCAACCCATGTAATAGAATAAATCTGTGTAGTCCAGGATAACAGAGAAACAAACAAACAAACAAACAAGGAGGAGAATAGCAAAGAGATATAGATTGAAAACATGGACACTCATAAAGTATGAGAGTAACTGTGTTGCTGTGCCTTCACACCTTTCTGTCTGAGATGCTAAAAATACTGTTTCGTGACCCAGAAATTAACTGGGAAGTTACAATGTTGTCTGGACAGTTGAAGCTATTCATTTTATTGGGTTTGATAAATGGCTTCACTCTTAATGAACTATGAGGATCTAATTCTGACTTTAGTTACCCATGAGTAAAAATCTACATTGAAGTTTCAGTTTTGTTTAGATTTTGCTTTCATTTGGCAAAGATGTATGCCAAATAGATGACATTTTCCATATGAATAATGGCACTTTTGTAAAGACAAGATGTAAATGTAATGTAGTAAGGAGAACATGTTACTGCTTTGGAACAGTTTCTTCATTTTTTCCCTATGTCTTCCAACAATATTCAAACTTTCTATACTTAGCAATATTTTGTGCTCTTTTGAGTATATTTTGATCTCTCTTCCTCCTCAGGATGACACTCAAATATCACAAAATAATAGGGGAAATTTAAGATTTCCTTAATATTTTATTTTATTTCCTTCAATTTTATTTTTAATGGAATTTAGTAATGCTTCTTTGGGAGGCACTGGCAAAGGCAAAAGGGACTCTCACTCAGAGACATCAGCTTCCTCTGTAGAGACAACTCCCAGGTGCATCCCTGGGAGTCATATCCTCTGTAGAGTCCAAATTTCTGTAACCAAAATAAAATTTTATAATGTAATTTTTAAAGATGAACTTACGGAGCTTGGACATCATTGTTATGCTTTTTTGTTTTGAGGTAAAAGAGCTGTTAAAAGCTGTTCATTTGAAATAAAGTTATGCCAGAGTGCAGGACACTCTAGGTGCAAGGTAGTTTAGAAGACCTCTGCAAATTTCTCAAGCTTTTTATTACCTTTCATTTGTTATCTCCACAGAGAGGCACACCTTAGTCTTTATCACAGCCTGGTCAGCAATGTTACCTTCTAGGGTAGGGTATTCAGGAGAGTGCTAAGAGAGAAAGCAATTTTTGCCATAAGCTGAGAAAACCAACCAATAAAATATTAACGAGTATAAATCTATACAAAACCAAAACTGTAAACTTTCAATGCCATAGGCAGCTTTCTGGGAATTCAGGAAGTTAGAACAGGAAAGAAAGCCTAATGAAACACAGGGAAAGTAAGTATCAGATAAGTAAGGAACCCTAGGCCAAAATTTTTATCTTGAATTAAGGCATCCTAATGAAAGCAAACAGTCATAAGCTATCAAGAATACTACTACTGAGGGGACAAAATAGAAACAAACAGAAATGAAATATGAAGGCAGTAAAAATCATTTGGGGATAATAACCCAGTCTTTATACAATACTTAGAAAAAAATCTTTTAGATTGATTGTGAAACCTACTATTTTAACCCATTAAATTTTTCATTACAAAGAAGAACAATTCTATTGCCTCTGAGATAACAGTTTCTAAACATAAATGTTCCACATTCTACTTTGTCTTTTTCTTAACACCACTGTACCAGTGGAAGAAGATGGTAAAGCTGCTCTGTGATTCGTTTTTATTAAGTAGGCCTCAGATGCATATTGCTTAAATAGGTACCTTTTTTTTTTTTCACTTTCCCAAACCTGGTGTCCCTGTTTATCTGCCATTTAAGCACACAGTAGTGCTGTTGACCTAGGTGATCTCCATTGGCTTCAGTGGGAATACTTACATGCTTAAAATTAAATTCCTTAAATGCTTTACAAGACTGGCACTTAGGATATATACATTTTGTGTATCTTTTTCCATGAATGATGACTAGTAAACTAAGATCAGCTGTTATTTTTGCATACAGGTGGCACCACTTTGCAGTTTATTATAGCTTTGCAAGGTGTTGACAGTTAGTCCCAGGAATATACCTTTCTTGAAATGCAAGTAGTAAACCAGCTGGCATCAGGATCTGTTTTGAGGGAGGCTGAGGATGAAAGGCCTGATACCACATAAGATCACAGGTTAGATGACTAACTGACCTCACAGCAAAAATTTTTATGTTCCAACTACAGCTATGAGTAATGGGTATTCTGATGACAGTTTTTAGGAGAAAGTATGAAAGCTCTGGAATGGCTAACAGATGCAGACCTGATAATGATAAAGGGTATAACCAGAAACATGCCATAGGAGAGGGGCAGCAATTCATTAACATTGATTTTGATTAATGTTCTTTAATGTATAACCTTTAGAAGCAGAACTCTCAAGATAGTGAAAGGAAATGTTTCTGCTTTAGTTTAGGCAAGTAAGACAAAAAATAAATTATGTGAAAGCCAGTATATTGGAAGAAAACTCCCCAAACAATGGATAATCACTACTGCCTTAAAGTATTTTTCAGGCTTCTCCACAAGAACTGTTGAAGCAGCACAGATACTAGCACTTATATTGCTTTTCTTTTCCTTTTCAGACTATAATCTATTGTTTTGGCTTGATTTGTAACAAAATCTCACTGATATCATTTGTTTGCCTCACCAGAGTGACAACAACTTCTTCGTTTTAAACCTAGCCTGGAAGTCAAACCTTAGCAAACCATAGCATACTACATTGTAATAGACTGTTTAACTAACATTATAGTATATTAACTATAAAGTATCATCATATAGTTGCCTAATACAATTTCATTATTACTATAATCTATTTGTATTCTAATATAATAACTAATATAGAGTATTAGAATTTTAATTAAAAACTATTTTTATTTATTAAAAGAATTAATATTACAGTAAGCTGAAACATAAGACTATTCTGTGCAGACTACGCAATCAAAATATTACCAGGTTAATTGGGAGAAGAGTCATACTGACAGAAATGAGGTATATTAGGTGCCTAAAGGTACTAAAATGCAGTTGGTGGAATTTTTCAGATATGCTAAATTCAGTTGGTGACTTAACCACCATGGACTTTGCTCTTTACTTGGAGAAAAAATGTTACCTCTTCTTAACTCACTCTGCTACATCTTTGTTTGCAAAAGGTGAAACAAACTCATTTGTGAATGGCTGTGTCAGAAGAACAGTGTGTGCTTTTTCTGTATATGACGCTATTGCATGTTGCATTTTAAATGGGGGATTCTGAATGACTAATTAGGTATAAACTTCAATTACTTCATTTGGAGTTTTAAACTGATATAAATCATTCTAAAGGTCATTTTCTATGGATTTGCAATGAGGTCTGAATGTCACAAAGTCCTCATTATCTCCATACAAACAGATTGCAGGCAACATTTATACTTTTTTTGTGCATATTGTTGATTTTTATGTGATCAAAAGTACAGTAAGAATAAATGAATTTGTAAAGTAAAAATAAAGTGAATTCTATGTAAATAGTTCTGCTGCCAAAATATTATATATATTTAACTATGTCTGTTTCCATATCTGTGTAACTGAGTGACATTTTTGGTAAAACTAGGAGATATATAGAGTTAAGATGTATGGTTATGTTTTAAATACATGCAATTTTAAAAAGCAGCAGAATTAATTGCATAATTTTACCCTAAAAGATTCTGTAATACAAATATGCTTCAACAAATTTGCTCAGCTTGCAAGCAATAAGTGTTATCGGTTTCTATGGTGTTGTGTCTCTGCAGCATTAAACTCTTTCTGAGATTTGAAAAAGTAAGCTGCGTAAGCTGAGCATTGATATGCATTACCATTTGTGGCAACTGAAGTGTATTATACACATACAACTCAACTTCTCTTGTACACACCTAATAACGAAACTCAGTTGAGATAGAATACTGACGATCATCCACAGACAAAAGATCACTGGACTGATTCACAGATCCCAAGTGACTTTGTCATTTTAAAGTTACTTCTCATTATTTAAAATGGAGAAAACAACAATTCAAAGTTTGTTCTAAAGTCTTCAGCAGGCTCCCAGAATTTCTATATGTCATTTCTAGTCACAATAGGAATTCATTTTAAAAGATCAGTTGGTGCCTTGTTGTTGAAAACTATTTTTTCAGATGCCTGCTACTTAGAATATTCCTGTAAAAACAGGTATCAGTTAAAAGGTAACCAGAGTGTCACAATTTGAAATTGATACTTCTGTATCTCATTCATTGATTTTTATCTTGGATCTCAAGCATGACTTTGAAAGAAAGGCCAAATTCTATGACACTCCAGTGAGAAATGGTATTTCTTCACTTGCTCAAAACCTGAAAAAATATTTATACTTTCCAGTTGTATAAGTTCAAAATGTGTCTGTGTGTGTGTATAAACACAATATAAATACAATTTAATTATAAATACACATACAAATGCATAAATATGTGTTTAGAAAACCGATATGTAAGAATAGAAAGTCTAATATCAAGAGTCACATACTAATATCAACAGTCACTTTTAAGCTGCATACTGATATTGTGAACATAAACTGGTTAAAGCAGTTACATGAATCAGGGTAAATGTAATCCCAAATTAATCTATCAGAAAATGAAGACACAGAATTTATTTAAGCAAAAGACTACAGAGGGGGCTAATGTGAGTTAGATTTTTTTTTCATCAGGTCTCTCTGCTCTGTCCATGTTCAACTGTGTAAAAGATGGGATATATTTTTCTTTTCCTGCATATAGAGATTTAAGACACAATGCTAGACTGACTGAAGTCCATTGGAGTTCTGCTAGTGATCTCAGATAGTGCCAGGGTTTCCCCTTCAAAATGGACACTTCAGGATTTTGCTCCCAGTGAGGCAGTGGACAATTTTGCTATTGCATTCAAGAGATGGAAAGTAACCATCAATCATTAATAAAAGCTGTAGAAAATCCCACCTAAACCACATTCCCTTTTCTAAAATTTTGTTTCACTCTCAGTTTTGAATAATTATAGTGCTGGTAAAATTTACGGACTGATAGTTCAAAAAAACCAGATTTCTCATGCCTATAATGATTTAGGCAGTAGCAACATAGGTGTTTCATACATTGATCAGCTGTTGTGCATCATAATAGTTGGGGGCAATAGGCTTGGGAAGTCTCTCCTCTTGCTCAAATGCTTGAGAGTGGCAGCAGGAGTGCTTGTGCTGTGAACATCTGTGCCAGACAGACTTGACTAAGAACCACCAGCCTAGAGCTGCTGAGTGGCCATCAGATAAAAATGGCTTTCAGCCACTTCTGACTTTATCAAGATTGGCCTCTGCCAAGTGAAAGGTTTTACAGCTTTCCTTCAGTGTTTCACAAAGTCTACTCTCTAATTCATTCATAAAGGTTATCTATAATTTATTAATTTACCGAGCTCTCAGAGAGACTTTATCCCATGTCATTAATTTTTTTTTTCTGAATAATTGCAATACTCTTTACTGCATACTCTCTAGTTCCTCTGAAGTATTGTGTATAGTCTGCAAAGGATTTAAGAACTCCTAAGCCAAAACTTCCACCCTGAGAAGACAGGAATAATCCCGTCAAAATTTGAGCAACTTTAAACCCTCCAGTCTGACAGTGGTGAAAGCAGCAGCAGACATGTTAACTACAGCTTTGAAAATAGAGCTACTATTTTTTTTCAAAATTTATAGCTTGAAATTTTGAAATATATTACCATTTTCCTCCCAGAAGCTTCACTGTCAGTTACTAAGTAAAACCATCATTAATCACAAGTAGCTATAGTCATGTGCTGATTGTAATTTGGTCACACTGAACAAAAGACGAATGATATAGAATACTATTAGCAATGATGGTTTTAATGTAGACATTTATCATTGATTCAGGTTCACTTGATGTGACTTTGGGATAAAAACAGGGAAAAATTGCTTGGCTGTTGAAAATTTTATTGCTATTAAATCATAATTTTGGCAAAGATGTGCAAATAAGACTGGCAGAGCTTTCCTTTCCCATTTTTTTCTCTCCTAAAAGACACAATTACAGAGGACTCAGAAGAACCCAGATGCAGTGCAATTAGAAAAGTGAATGCTGATTAGCTGTCATCTATCTAATAGCTAATAATAGAAGCACAGTTTTTGGCAAGCTATCTATTTATAGGAGTCATTCAGCTTACCCAGCTCATCAGAATAGGTAAGATCCTATAGGAGAGGGAGAGATCTACATACACTTTCTGCCAAGGGATTATCCCCCCATAAAACTCTCAAATAGCTCTGCCTAATAGTGCCAGTGGCAGTGAGACTGATGACACCCTTAAGGAAATCTTCATTATCTAACTTTGTTCCAGGGTATCAGCCAGATACACAATACACTTGTAAGTTTGTTTGACAGAAGAAAAAGAAGAAAAACAAAATGATTATACCCTTTTCTTGTAGAAAATCTATTACGTTGTGTGTGCTAAGCACCATTTCTCTTCTCAGAGGCAACCTCAAAATTGTAAAACTGACAAGAAGAACACAGTATAGAAATGCATCTATAATTCAAAATTGTCATTAAACCTTGAACGTGACCTAGTGCTAGCTGACTTCCCAAATACATATATTCTTGGATTTGAATATTAATTCTCCATCAAAAAAGAAATATGCTATTTTACCTATAAAAAGGCAGAAAAATTGAATGTTTGTCATTCTTGTTTTGGCTTGGACACTGAGGATGAAATCCAGAACATCCATCTGTGACTGCAGAAAGGCCAAAATGTAATGGCTCTGACTCAACTCTGTTGTGCATGTGCGCATTGGGAAGAGGAGGTTGCTGTATAACATAAACCTGAGACACATGATGGCATCCTCCAGGGAATTGTTTAAGGAAGATTTAAAGAAGGTTAAGAGTGAGAGAGAGGCTTAGTCAAGGGGTTTGTAAACATCACAGATCTGTAGGTCATGAATACCTTATAGATTCAAAAAACCAGTTGTAACTAATACAGCCCATGTGATTTTTGTTTTGTTTTGTTTTCTTTTGCTTTTCCCCTATAGGTTTTTTTTTATATATTATATATAAAATGAATGAGTTGCATAGTTGGGTGTTGTCTGCAGATGTTGTGACCTGTGTTTAGAGCTCTGTGGAGAGCTGCATCTGTAGGCCAGCATGTGTGGAAGAAAGGATCCATGCAGACCACTGTGCATACTGCAAATTTATGGAGGCAATTTGCAAATAACTGTGGTAGTATTTATCTGGAAGAAAACACTTCACTATTCAGCCACAGAATAGGAATCTTTCTGTAGTTTTTTGAACAACGAAGCTCTGAAAATTATAACCCTCTTGTAGGCTTTTACAAGACAGTTTAGTTTCTTCACCCCATAATAGGAATAATTTTCTATTAAATTCTAACAGTATTTGAGAATACTATTCTGTTTTTCTTTTTGTAACCTAGATAAATTCTTGAGGACTTTTTCCTGAGGTTGTGACCTGATAGTAATCTCATTTACAAAACAACAACTCACTTTCTTTACATTTGATATCTTAAAGCAGTTACATGGTTACTGAACGCTGAAGCTAATAAAAATTTATTAGTCTGGATTTGGTAGATGTGTTTTCCCTTTTCAATATGCGCAGTTCCTATTTTTTTGTTCTATTTATCAGCTCATTTTCTATGCATTTCTACATCTTGTAAACAAAACTGCTTTGTAGGGCATTACTCATGGGCACATTTTTTGCTTTGAAATCAGCTGTGTAACGCAGAATAACCTTTAAGATTCCTGCTAGCTGGCTCTAAAATGAACTTTCAAATTCATTGTTTTCCCTTTCCTGAAGGATTCCCTGAAGAATACATGGAAAACAATTCTGTCTTGCTGTCTAACACAGTTCATGTAGCAACGTTAACCTGAGTGACATTGGTGAACTCCAGCAGTGTATTACCCTGGATAATTTTGTATATATTGTACATTAAAGAAGAAGTCTGAAGACTTTTATCCTTTACATACAGCTTTCTAATATGTCCAGCTACCTCACAGGACATATAAGGACCGCTAGCTAGTGGGTGACGGCAGTGTGCGTTTGGGACATACAGTGTCTCCTGGGAGAAAATAAGGAATGGGCTGCTTGATTACACCTTAAAAAGTTGTAGCAAGTATCCAGTAAGTCCAAGCTGACCCATATACAAAGTTGCAAACAATTAGCCACATCCCATCAAGAACCTGTAGCATTTCCAAAGCAACCAAAACTGATTTCTACTCTTTGTGATCAGACACTTATGGATATGACTGGGCAGCTCTCACATTTGTTATATCTGATACATAAATGAAACAAGTCTCTCGGAAAATGAACTCTTCACCTAACCCTGTGATAGTCTGTGTCAGTGATTCTTGAGGTGAGATTTGTAGTTCATCCAGTGGATCATGCATTTTAAATTTATAATTCCTGAAATGTGTATTGTTTTTATTCTATATTCTACAACCCAGCTGAATTTTCGAGATCTGATTTTCTATGCAAAAATAGGAAATTCCCATCATCTTCCCCACACTATTAGCTGATCCATTTGAGTTTGGTGGAGTAGAATTGGAGTAGCAGTTGTTCAGGATGGATCTTTTCCAATTGCCTCTGAGGACCATGTAGCTGGAGCATCTGCTCTTAAAAAAATAATTTTAGGACTGAAGTTTAAATAACTTTCCAACAATTATCACTTCTGTTATGAAGTCACACCTTTTGCATTTCCACTGAGCCAGCTGGAATATTAGGGTGTTTTTGGCAGCTCTTTTGGATAGAAAATCTAACCTCAAGAGCATAAATATACCTGTAACTGACCTAAGTAGAATCTGCTCACAAGCATGCAGTTAAAAAATTTGCCCTGTGCTTTGTATCTCATTGTAGGAGAGTCAGTAGCCATTAAAAGCACTGAGTAAAAATTCCCAAACAACTTCAAGGCTTGTACGATTTACTAAAACCTTTAGCAATAGTTTATGCTTCTGTATATTTTTCCCGTCACTGCTGCAAGTGTGATTTATATAAAGTGAGCCTGTGCCCAGTTCAGAAATATAGACTATGTTGTGTAATCACTTCTGAGCTGTTCTGCTTGCTGTGTACTTTGATGAATAATATTCACTTTGCGCTCAGAAAGACATTCCCAGCAAGCTCAGAATTCAGGAGGGAGAGGAGAAACCCAACACTGTCTAAGTCTAAAAATGTTTCTGTTGCCTGGTGAAGGTAACCACCCATTTGCGTGCGGTGGCCTGCTTTCGTTGCACACTTAAGAAAGGCCTTGACTGCTGTAGACTCCTGTGCTCTTGCCCTTTTCTAAGCCCACAACAAAAGGACACATCATTGGCACCTATATCTGTGATACTAAAGGTCCTATTTAGAAGCTAGATTAAAATAGCTATTGGGATAACATGAATCTTAAGTGTATTTAAAGTCCCTGAAATGTGTTTAACTGAAACAAGTTGGTGGTGTGATTGACAGTCATTACTAATTGATTTAGCCTATGTCAAAATCTCTGCTTGAACAGAAACATTGCTTGTATTAGATTGTCTGCTTGAAAATCGTGGAAATTTCGACTAAAATCCTACAGATATTCAATGAGTAATCATTCCACCTGAGAATAAATATACTTGGAGCTTCATAGAAACTTGTTTCCTTTTGTTATTCTTGCTGGCTCCTTGTACATTTATAAACTTAGTAAAATAATCATGGCAAAGATGTAACCTAACTCCTGTAACCTCTGGCTCCTCTGATTTTCAAATACAATCTTAATCATGATCCCTCTTCTAATAACTTCATTTGAAGATGCTGCTCACATCTTCAGCTGCTCCATACTCTTCTCTTACTCTGTGTTGAATTGATCCCTTTCCTTCAAACAATAATATTTATGCTTCTTCCCTTTCTTCTTACTACCTACAGATTAGTAATGGTAGTTGCCAATGGTAGCATATTCATTATTGTTGTTGTTGTTGCTTGTTATTATTAAACTAAGAAAATCATTATGACTCTCACCCTCTTGATAAAAACTAATGCTCAGACCAATAGACAAAATGTTTTTAATTTTCCTGGGCTTCAAGGATTCTTTTATGGTGGTTGTCATAAGCAAGTGCTGAGTTGTTTATAAAACACCACAGATACTTCCTGATGCTAGACTTAGATTAAAGATGACATCAGATACTAGTGTGTGCAGCATTGAAGACTGGCCAGAAAACAAGATACAAGTTTTGCCAAAACATAGATTTCTAGGCTCGGTTTTGTTCCACACTGGACCAAAACCAGACCTTTAAAAAACAGTGGAATGGCAAAGTGAAACTGGATTTCCCAGCTCCCTGCACTGTGAGCACCAGCCTACAAAGTCAGTCTCCTAAAATGTTAGGTTGGAACTGGTCTGTCTCACGCTAAGAACTGACTGGTCATTAGATGAGCCTGGGAAGAGAGATGTAACCACACTCATAGTGGTTAAAGCGCTCACCTTTCCGACGGGGAAAGGATTTAATCTTTGTTTCTTCTGCCTCCTAGGTGACCACTCTTATAGGGGTACCTGATAGAGTCTTTTCTTCCACCAGGAAAATCCTTTTTGTGGAAGAATTGCAGACTAGTCTTAGTTTAACTACTGGTAAAAATTATTCTTTCAGTGATGGCAAAGAATCTATGCAATGTCAGGCAGCAAAGAATTCATTTTCATCATGATGTATGGAAGTGTTACCATATATTTTCTATAAAGTCAGGAATACATTAAATCCCCCTCACACCCCAATCTGCAAGCTTGGCTCATGAAAAACTTTCAAGGGATTTCATGGAAAGTTACTTAATCAGGTATAGCTAATTCTATTATATAATTAGCTTTTCAGCAGAATTTCAAAGTACATGGAAGGCTACAGCACTGGTACAAACTTACAGGATTATGTCCCAATTAAACTCCTGAAAAAAAATCTCTGTTTAGCGAGCCTAGCAGGGAAAGCTATGTTTACACAAAATGTTGTGAAACACAAGTGGCAAAAGGTATCTTCCAGACTGAAATTGCAGCTTCTTGAAAACCAGTGGGACTCTCTGGGAATGATAAGGTTTATACTGTTGGGTCTTTCCAAAAACAAATCCTTTCAGAGAATCTGCTGCTGTGACTATAAAGTATGTTAAATGATTCTTAAAACCCTTGAATTCTAAAGGTATAACTTAGCACAGAGTTTTATTTATTTCTGGCAGTACCAATTTTTCAATGTTATCTTGTTTTAAGGGATACCCTCTTGACTTATCTCATGCTGAATAACTGATATTTATTAACCAGAAATTTCTTGTTTTGAGACATTCTAGAAGTGACAGAACTGATGTAATAATATTAAATGACATTACATAGTATAATCCCACAAAACCTAGCTACGCATGTATTAGAAATAGCTATTCTAGAAATTTAAAAGAAAATGTATTACCAATTAATAGTAAGAGGGGGAAATCTAGCAAATTTGCTGTATAATCATTACCGATCCATCACTTGCTTCTTTTTACGTCTAACATTTGTAGGAATGTGGAGCAACTATTTGCTGCTAAGTTCTTCCATTTTCTCAAAATCTAAAAATATGTGAAAAGCCATTTTTGCTCACCAATTCCTGATCTGTGAATTATGAAAAAGCTGTAAAAGGAGCATTTTCCCTAGAGCCCACTGGATTAAGCACTTCTCAGTCTAAATATTCTTTGGCTTTTTGCCATTTACTGGCTTTATCAATCATTTGCACTTATAGAGCATTTTGCAAACACTATTAAAGTTATGTCTTGCCTCATTTCTGTGTGAAAGGTAAATATCATGCCATATTCATTAGAAATTGTGGATGGATTTGTGTAGGCACTAGAGAGAGTACAGCTAACCATACTTGTCTGTGTTTTTTACCTCATTTTATACTTTCACTGAGAACAGGATTGCTTTGCCACTTGCTTAAAAGATATGCTTATGCCCACAGCTTGAACCCATTCTAAATTCACTAGAATATAGTCACAGCATGATGACTTTAGACTTATGTTGGTTTAACTCCTTTGAAATTATAATGCCATGGTAGACCAGGTTCCTCATCTTTTGTCTTGGACATAGTCAGCATTCATACAGTAACTCTCCTGGCTATTCTAATCACCAGAGTGTGTTAAAGCAGTGATACTGCCACTGGGAAAATGAAATGGGGGCATTAGGGCAGGGCAAAAACCTGGGTTAGAACCTATATTTTCCTTCCTTGTAGTGACATCTCTGGGGCAATGTCACAACTGCTTCGTGTTAATTTATTTTAAATATATATTAGCATTCTTATGATACATATAAACAGAGAGACAGCATGTTACAGATACATGAACAGATATGTGTTTGTGTATAATGGAATATATGCAGTATATTCAGCTTATATGTACACTAAACCACTTTTACTGAGAGTAAATTCTGAAATCTTACAAAAGCAAGATTTATTTATCCATATGCATTCTTAACAAATTATATGAATTACTGAAGAACCCCCCCCCCCCCGCCCCAAGCTACTTTATAGGCTATATTAAAAATAGCATCAGAGAAACATCCCAGTGGAAGGGATGCTAAGGTGCTAAGGTGGCAGATGGGAGCATGTATTTAATCTGTCTACACACTGTGTGCCCTGACCCTGGCCAGCGCACTGGAGCAGCCTTTTCCCTCCCACATGCAGACTGCCAGCCCTTGTGCTCGCTCCCCAGCAGCCCCACCATTCCCAGGCTGCCTGAGGCTTTCTTCCATTGAAACATGGTCTAAGTATTGGGGGACACAAGGGAGTTACCCTGCCATGCAGGGTACAAACAAGCTTTATCGAAGGACGGCCTCCCCAGATGTTTTTTGCTACATCTTTCTCCCCTTTGGGAAGGTTGAGGAGGCTCAGCTGGGGGCAGTCATCTTTTGGCTTTTTACATTGCTGTGGATTTCTCTCATATTCTAAGCATGTTTGCTGGATCCCCTCTATTACCAGGAATTTAAGAGTAAGTAAGGGAGTAAAAGAAGATGAAACATCTTATGCTAGCACCAGAATATTTTTGTTACAGTTCTGACAGCTATGTTTGACCTGCTAAATTGAATACTAAAAAGGGGCTGTAGAGGTCAGAAGTCCTGCTTTGGGCTTCTGGCTTCTGATTTTTAAGAAATAATGGTAACCTTCTCAAAATCACAATAGGAATGGCATTCAGTTAAGGATCAAGACCTCTTTTCTCTAACCTGCTAGTAGTTCATCTTGGAATAACTGGTAACTACTAGCCAAGATCTGAAAAACATTTCTTATGATTTTCTTTTCCCTTTGGCATTTAAAATTTGTTTTCTATCTTTTTTCCCAGCAAGCTAATACTTTTAGTAATATATACTTTTATTACTGTTGTTATTATATATACAATAGCAGGCTATCAATTTACTGCTATCTCTTTACAGTTTTTTTTTTAAAGCCTCTGTCAGTGTAGATAACAATTATCTCAGCTGCTGTCTCCAACATAATTAATATTAAGATAGGATTAAAAGACAGGGCTAACTGGACCTAACATTATTTAAGCTAATTTCTCTGATTCAGTTGTAGTGCTTAACTTATAGACAATTAATAGGTAATGGCCATTAATTTCACCAAGATTGACACATCTCTTTTCATGAGGAAAAAAAAGATGTTTTATTTTTGATTGAGTTGAGCATTAGTTTTATTTTTCAGTTCTGCCAGCAAACTCCAAAGCACTTATTCATAAAGTTCTTGTAGTGAGCATCCTGATTTTGCTCCAGCATCTGATTTTCTGCATATTTCTTGCAATATAATAAACTCCATTCTTCTCAGCCAGTGAGCTCTCTTCCCCACTCCCAGCTGCAAAGAAGATATTTATGATTCAGGCTATTGTTGTCCATATGCTACACATATAGTGTTGGAAAAGTGCTATTTGTATCCTTATTTTTTTCTTAGCCAGCCACCCACTACACAGTGGCTTCACAGAACAGACAATATAAATCCTTGAATGTATTTGTTCTCTGTGAATTCTTTTCTCCTGTTCAAACGCAGGACCAGCATATACTTATATAGCAGTAAAGTATGATTTTAAAGTTTTTTTTAAAAGCAATTTCAATGTCCTTCTCCCTTGCTATTTTAAGATGTTTCAGGGGACATTTTCATCTGATTGGAAAGGAAACAGTGCCAGTAAGATTGTGTCATCTCTCTGTCCTGCAAGTGGCTGGATAGAGGAGATAGGCCTAAAGTAATGTCCCAGTAGAGGAAAAAGCAAGCTGAACTCAACCCTTAACTCTTGCAGGTGAAAGGAACTGCTTGGCCAGTTATGTGTGTCATGATGATTGGCACCTGCCAATCAATACTTGCACAGCTTTGGTCAGCTATCAAATAGGTAGGGCTTATGAGATGGAGCCTGGAGTAAAAGCTGGGGCAAGGTGTTAGTTACATGGGAAGTACATGAAGGAGAAGTAAAAGTCTTGTGGAGAAGAGCAGAAAGTATGGCTGAGGAGGCTGGAGACCAGGAAGGCTGGAAGTATCGCTGTGGTAAGGACAGGTGGTATGAAAATGCAAACTTCCTGAGCTCAGCTGCTTACCAGATCCGACTAGAGAAAGACAACTGTTCCATATGTCAGAAGCTGTGGTTAAGTACACTAATATCTTCATCAGTAGGTAAGAAAAAATGGATTTTGCATCCGTTTGGTAGATATGAAAGTAAGTGAGAATGTACAACAAGAGGGTGATTCCAAAAGGAAACACAATTACCAAGATAGGAGCACATGCAGGCAATGGATGGACAATTTATCCACCAGGAATAAAATTAAATACACTTTTATCTTCAATCATTTTATAGATTTTCCTTGTATACCTGCTTGGTGCTACTTTCTTACATACTCTCTGTGGCACATCACTTTCATTCTTTTTCCTACCAATTTATTGTCATGGGTAACATGCACTATTGCTTAGTCACCAATTAGTCACAGCACTCTAATGGGATTTGCAGCTGTTTAGTCCATGGACAGTAAATTTGGCCTGCACCATCTGCGCAGCTGGACTTGGATAAATTAGGAGTAAAATTATTTTGTATAGGTATAATACAGTATATTTGATCTTGAGACTGGCTATGAATAGAAAAATAATTATTCTCCAAATGCTTTATTAAAACTTAAGGGAAAAACTTGTAAAGAAGTATGTGGGGAGTTCCATGAGTAAATCTTATTATTGTTAACAAGATTTATGTATTTATCTCCCATAGAGCATTACAAACACTCAAATACAAATACAAATACAAATACAAATAATAATAATAATAATAATAATAATACCACTAAATACATAGTGGCATAAAAAGTGTAAAGAATAAAAGTTTGAAGTTTGAAAAATTATCTTCTCATTTGCTTTCAGGTTTGGATTTCTGGAGGGTGGTTCATTTGCAATATTTTCCAAACTCAGGTAACAGACTATGGTGTATATTTACTCTATTCTGTGTTCATTGGTAACTTTTATCTTGCTGTGTAGCACTGGAACAGTTCTATTATGCAGCATAATTCCCATGACATCACTTAGGCCCTGATCTTGAAATCACATTTGCACAGATGGACTCCTGTATCCAGATAGAACCCACATATGCCAAAGAGGCACCACACAGTGAAGGCATTGGCTCATGGAAATCCAATTGCAAGATCAAGACCTTAATTCCCTCTAGTTTTGTCTCTTCCTAATGAGAGCTGTCAATTACTTATAGTGATTAGGTGGGCAATGGATGTTAATGTGACGAGATTTTAAATATGCTACTTCAAAATTATATGAATAAATCATACAAATTTCTTTGCCTGTCTTTTACCATATGTCCTCCTTCAAATCCATATCATTTGTATTACATCTGTTAAAAAAGAAAAAAGGCAGGCACATAATGTACAGGTACTTTAAAGGACTCTAAAGGTGATGCACCAACTTTTCAGTAACTGTCACAAATAAGATCTTTTACCTAACATTGGAATTGATGAATTTGAAAAAAAAATAGTAGATTTGCTAGTAAAGGTGCTCCATTCTGGTCTTTATATATATATATATATATATATATGTATGTATATATGTATATATGTACTTATATGTATTGCCAGTGTTCACCTCTGGAACAAAACTTTCCACACTAAATTGCTCTTAATTTGTACCTCAACAGGAATGAGACTATAATGCTTATTTTGATTATGCAGATATGATTCACCTTTACATTCCTTAAATTTAGTGTTGGTGTCATTTATTAACATCAGTGTGATTATTGCAGAAATCTGATGTATGAAAAACACTTCATACAGACACACAGGGTTAAAATGCAGACTGAAATCCATCTTCCTGAATTTAATACAACCATATGCATCTTAGTATGCCAGAAACTGGCTGTCCTCTGCAGAGAAAATGAGCTTAAGCTAAGCAGATATGCCTTTCTACTGCACAGTGTTCGGTATTTGGATCAGGTCAGTGTTGGACAATTACAGGTTCCAACAGTTTAAACAGAGTCTTTGCACAGAGCACATTAAATAACTGCACAAATCTATTCATTTTTCCAAACAGAGGCAATAATTGGTAACTGTTGGCATTACGTACAAACACTGTGTTCCTCCAAGAATAGCCCAGTGTGATTAGCTCTCAGTAGATTAGCTGTTCTTTTATGAACTCTCTTGAGTGACTTTTCGTCTATACGCATTTACAGATAAAGCCACTGTAACTGAGCACAGCTGATGAGTCATCTCACTGAGTTCTGTACATCTGTTCCAAAACAGTTCATTGTTTTGTTGAAAAAGAACAAACTTCTATTTTTAAGAGAGTCTGGGTTCACAACATTGTTATTAAGAAAAAGCTCTGGCAGACATCTTATAATCTTAGGCTGTGACATGAAGAACACTCCTGCTTCAGTCTAACAGTAATACTTAGTCTAAAAATGCCTTTTTGACTTTTTTTTTCTATCTATTGACTTTTCTCTGTCTACCTAAAAGCAGAATTCAAACTGTGTTTTCCACCCTAAATCACATTTTAGTTCCAGGGATTAGGGATGATTCAAAAGTAATTGAAAGCAGAATGCTGTTGGAGTGCTCATCTAGTTCATGTATAATAAGGACTTTTACCAATTCTACCCATTCCTGATCTTTTGAAATGCAATATTCCAGCAGGCTATTTAGTTCACAATTTTTCAAACAGTCATGGGTACACACATGAGTTTAACCTTTCATTTAAAAATAGACAATGGTATATTTCTGCGCCATTGAGGAGTCTGGAAAGAAAATAAAAATGTATACTTGAGCTAAATCATGTACTATGTCTTAAAATTATTAATTACAATAAGTGGTTTTAGATCAATGGCCACTGCTGTTTATCTGACCCTGGAATACTTGCAGCTCTGGTGGGGTAGAACCTAAATATTTCCAGCTCATTTAATATTGATTTAGCAATCATCAGAAAAGCTTTAATGATTACAAATGAAATCATTTGTTTGAATATTTGTTTAACTCTTAAGCACTAATGTCAACTTGATGATTGCTAACTCAGTAGTTGAACAGAATCAAAATATGGGAATTGAGGATATTAAGCTCATCAGCTGTAGCAAAATTGAAGTATGATTTCTCCTACCTTTGATTTGGGAAACGGGCTTCTTAACCTCATGAAGTTCCTCATACACTTCTGCAAACATCAGACTCCCAAGCACCATACTAGAACACTTTGGCAAGCAGTAGGGTTTAATTTTCACAATGAATATATTCTAAATTTATTGAGGCTTTTAGGATGGTGACTGGAGACCAACCTGCTTTGTAAAATGATGAAAGCGAGTATACAGATGTTGGAAATTAATGACATTCTTTGGAATAGTAATTAAAAACAACTACTGTAGCTGATGTTTTCTAAAAGATCAAACCAGGTGAAAGGGAAGTCATTACAGTGGAATGGAGTGACCAGTCTGAAGAGTGGGATGGAATATCTGCATCTCTTGAGGGGCATTGTTAATTGTTTGCAGCATAGATTTAAAGTCAGAGTGAGAAGGGGGCTTTTTTTTTTCCTCTTGGAAGCTTGAAGTAGAAGATAACATTTTGTTCACAGGAATGTGACACAAATCTGACAATTTTTCTTTCTGAAGATGTACCTTGGATTTTTAGTTATGCCTTTGACCCACTGTAGTTAAATGCCAGTAACACAAGATTCCATGAGATTACACAGGAACATAACCCTGGTGAATATCACCTGTACCTTCACATCCAGGCCCCATTTCAGGCAAGGATGGCATAAAACATCACAAACAGATCAAGGGACAAGTAAAAGCTGGCCTTTTAAAAATCACTGGCCATACAGGAAGGCCACTAAGAATCTCAGTATTCTTATAGTTGGGAAACAGTGAGATTAATTTTATTCGTGGCCAGAATATCCTTGTGTTGACACTGTCCTTTAGCTTATATAGCTGTTCATCTTTCTTGATACAGTTATATGTTGTAACCATGTCCCTGCTCAGTATTCAT
Organism: Dromaius novaehollandiae; assembly: GCF_036370855.1. Taxonomy (NCBI): domain Eukaryota; kingdom Metazoa; phylum Chordata; class Aves; order Casuariiformes; family Dromaiidae; genus Dromaius; species Dromaius novaehollandiae. The sequence goes on from NC_088100.1 coordinate 66,041,682, forward strand.
TCCGTTAGGCCAACAACTCAAGCTGTTATTTTTATCTTTATATCTTTATCTTTATCATCTTCTTCATAGCTTCTTCATATTCTCTTCTCCTCTCTTCTTTCTTATGACACTTTTAATAGTCTTTTCTGATGCCTCTTCCAGTCGTATTTCATCTTTCTTCTGAGAATGCAGTACACTACTCCAGCCAGAGTCTCTGCAGAACCTCTCAGACAGTATTCAGTGATTTCCTGAGATCCTTTGGAAATTGGAAGTGGTGAATGCTGGGATCATGTTGTTGCTGTTGAGAGAGAGACTGGCTGGTTATTTGTCTTAAAAAGCATTGCTAGGTTTTGTTTTTACATTATAAAGCCTTCAGCAGTTTGGTGCTGTTTTGAGACATAACACCCTATCTGGCCTGACACTCCCACAGTTTTGCACAGCTGAGGGAGTGAGGCTGAAGTTTCCTCAGTAAAAAGAAGAAGTTGCTAGCACTTTTGTGTTTGCTAAGGAGTCATGAACTTTGGAATTTATTCCTTTCCTTGACTCTCTTTCACCCATCAGAGCCTAGATTTATTAGCCTTCTAAGTGCACTGCAAAGTTTGTATTTTTATCTATCCAGTCTTAGGGGAAAAGCTTGTTGACAGGTTCAGAAACTCTAAAGCCCAACTGGGCAAAAATCTGTTTATTATTTTATTCTGGTTTCACAGGAAAACAAGGCTTACTTGCTGTGCGTGTGGCTACATGGAAGTACGTACACATATCAAAGCTGTCTGTTCACGTGTCCCCCACACCTATAGAATAACTTTTGAATTAGTTTTCTGATTCCAACCAAATTTGACTGAAGGGTAATGTTTATACAGATTGTTAAGTTCCTGTAGGATTTTGTGAAAGTAGGTGGGAGAGTAAAAGGTGGGTATCAATTCCCCTCCAACTGTGGGAAAAAGCTGCATTGTGAATTCAACCTTTATTAGTCACCAAAGACTTCATGCTCAGGAGAAATACTTTATAAGTGCTCAGTCAGAGGAAAGTTTCAGGAATAGGTTATATCTCCTTACACTTTGAAATCCATTGGAAACATAGTTTTCCTTCAGTCTAGAGCTTGGGGAACCACTTTGTTTATAAACTGTGTTAAAATTAAACAAAACTGTATATACTGAATATGTAGTCTGCTCTCACACAGGGTAGGGATATATCTCTCTTGAGTTCTTCTGAACTCTTGCTATTTGTTAGGCTGAGTAATCAATCACTATGTATCTAATACTTATACAAAATCACAACTTCCCCATCTGGCTGCTTGCCTATGCACCTGATGATTTCTCTGGAGAAACTGTATAAATTAAAGACAGAGAAGTAAAGGATCTTGTAGAAATAAAGGCAACACAAATATACTTAGAAATACTTACAGTTCAGAAGAAAAAATATATGGTCTCTACACCTGGCATTTAACTGGGGATTAATTTAAGGAGCCAGACGAGAGCTGACAATAGTGTAAAAGGAACACTAAAAAAGAATCACTATTGTACAGTATGAACAGAGAAATAAGAATGAATAAAACCATCTGTCAAACTCATGAGTTTTTATGCCTCTGGAGAAGACTGTGGCTGTACCTCTTCCCCCACAGCGTGGTCATTAGCAAACTTTTTACTCGTGAAAACAGTAAAAAAAGACTGTACAGTGGCTGTGGTAAAGGGCAAGCCACAGAGCGAGGGATGTAAGACCGTTAGATAGCTAGAGAGCATGCACGTTGCTCCCTGTGCTAGACTTAAAAAAAAAAGTCCAAACTGTCATTACTGAGAACTTTCTCCTGTCAGGGAGTTTTTGTACCTCTGATCCTTCTCACACACTGTGTGCTTTTGTTAGAGAAAGGAAACAAAGTTCAAATAAATAAACAGCTCCATCTATGATATTTTAGTTGTGCTGGTGTTAATTGGGCAGGGATTTTGTTTTTTGCTCACTGGTTGTAACTCTCAGTGTCTCCTGTGTTTTTGTTTTTCTTATTTTTTATTATTACACTTTCCTTTTGACTGGATCTCAGACACTGGGAATTTTGAAATACCTTTGATGGCTGAGTTGTACAGAGGGAAGCGAGGACTGAACTTTTAATGCTTCCAAGAGAAGCTATTTCAGTAAGGTCATAGAAGAATATATATATATGTATGTATGTATAGGGTACATATGTACATATCCTGTAGAATTCTCCCTCTACATACATATTCTGCCGTATCTCCCTCTCCTCCCTGTACAGTCTCTATCCTGAGGATATATTTTGTCAAGTTGTGTTTAGCTAACTTCCTCAGCTAATGTGGAATCAGCCTGAAATCCAAAGATGAAAAATAAGAAACAGGATGGACATATATAAACACGAACATTGTTTATTAATTTAGAGTGAAATTGTCCCTTTTTTTTTTTTACCTTCCAGGAATGCTTCTTGGTCCCAAAAGGAGAATAGAACCAAATGTCATGAACAGAAGCTTGCCTGATTTATTTATGTTGTTGGGACAGGGGGGGTCTACTATGGTGCCAGTGTAATACCTTCCGCAGGAATTGTTCTCCCGGCTGCAGGAGTGAAGCAGGGAGAGGAGCTCCCTATTTTGTATGTTCTTGTCCTCATATGGAAAAGAGAGTCACTTACCCCTATAAAGTGCTGCCCAACCTAAAAATATTTGGAACTGGGAAGCAAACGAGTGCTTCATTTCCTTTCTTTCTTGCGTAGGTGAACGATTGGCTGGCCCATATTTATTTAATAGTCATACCTTTACATGATTAGCTTCTATTCTTCACTTTTATCCCTAGTAGTAATATTTCAGTTTATGAATTAAATCACCAGATGTCAGTTTAAGATGACAGAAAATTGGCTTTTAGAGAAATTGTTCTTTCTCCTTTCGGTTTTGAAGAACTTGTCTTCAAAACTGAGCCTTACCTGTCATATTCAAGATATCACTATTGTGTCCTTTGTCTGAGATTCTGACACCAAAGCATTTGTTACCTGCTTGAATACAAAGAGAAAACTCTTCTCCAGCCTCTAATGGTACCCAGATATCTATTTTTATAATGTTTTTGTCTTTGTGTTTTTGTGATGAGCTACAAGCAAACCTCTGTGCCTTCTTAAAGCCTGTGCAGAACCCACTGGAACTCTGTATTGGACTCCACTGCAAGACAGAGACTCTGTAACTTGGATATGCTTCTGTTGAGTTTCTAATCCTTAGGCTATTTTAGCCCAATCAGTATCTATTAATGTTTAGACCATGAAAATTCCAGATGTTGCAGTGTTGTCTGCTATGGACAATAGCAGTGGCTCTTGTGGTTTTATGCTCAAAACTCGATGTTTGTGAATCCTCCACCTTATTTTTATGCTCAAAACTCGATGTTTGTGAATCCTCCACCTTATTTTAATTAGAGAAATGCATACTACTGTTACTTTTTATTGGAAACAGTCTAGATGGATACAGAGTTTCACAAATACTCTTTCCAGTGAGGAGCTCACATGGACCCTTGAGCTTTTGGGGAGATAAACAATGTTGAGATTTGTTCAGCTTCCAACCGAAGAAGCTCTGTTTGCACTCAGAGGTCACTCCAGAGAGGTCTGCACAAACAGCAGCCCTGTTTTGGAGCTGGAAATATATCAACAGGCAGGCATTTATAGAAATTCCTTGTTTTCTCTACTGACCATGACTGGAGTGGAGCAGAGTAATCTGTCAATTCTGTTTGAACTTTGACCTTGGGCACTTCAGGCTCCACTGAAAATACGCTTTCTACTATGGGAACAAAATGGATCATCTTAACATCTCCTGGGGTGTGGAAAGCATGGTTACAATCTGAGGTTTGAACAACCTATTTTTTTGTCACAGAGCTGAAAGCCCTGCAAAAAACAAGGCTCAGTGAGAACAGTCCCAGATTAACCAAAGCCTGTTCTTAATTACTGAATACACATGCACACACACACTGCTTGTAGCCAGTAGATACCCTACTCTGTTATAAATCTGGGCTTCTGAACTATCAGTGCTTGGCTAATGGCTTAGCATTGTGGAGAAAAACATATCTGATTAGAAGCTCGTTACAGACTGCAATGTGAAGTTCAGTCATTCCTCCTAAAACAAATTAATGCACAAGACTCAGACTTCTTTTAACATTTAAAACATTGTGGGGAAAAACATTCTGACCCTGAGACTCCTTGTCAAATGTGATGTAAGAGTGTCAATATTACTGAAATTCCACAGAGTTTATCCTTATATAAGTCAACACTTTTTAAGTGCCTAAATGACCCGGAAGACTATTCCTCATTTTAAGAAGACACTTAAACCCCTTAAACCCTCAAACCTGCCCCCAGATTTAAAGATTTAAAACACTTTAAAAATGCACACTGACTTTGTCATTTATTTTGGCTTTCTTTGACTATTTATGTAGGGATGGGTATAACAAAAAAGGTTATCGCTTCTTCCAAATGTCCTACTTCTGTCACATCTCAGGCTGCTACAATTTCCATATCTGCTCATTTATTACCCAGCACTTATTTCTGCCCCAGACTCCTGAGGTCTCCTTTGTTCCCCATCCCATCTTGACTTCAGCCTCTGTCTCAGGGGCTTTCTTCAGTCCCATTCCCACACTAGCCCTGTCCCATCTGCAGCTTCGCTACCCTTTCGGGTGTCTTTCTTCACCCTCTTAGATGCTTGCTGTGCCATTGCATCAGGTCCTTTTCTCCTCCCCTCCAACTTGAGATAAATCACTGCAGAAATTGCTTCCCACTCCTTTACCTGCTTCCTGTCTGGGATCCGACAGGGATTCTGGAGGAGGAACAGTATGGCCTGGCCTCACAGGATTCTTCTAGCTCTTCCTGTGCTACTGCTGCTCCTTTCTCCAGGTGACAAGATTTAGCTCCCATCATACTCTAGTCAAATTGCCCCACGGCTCCTAAAAAGATGAGTGCTGGCAGCATTGTAACTGAAGTATTTAAGTATTTTGGAAAATTTTGTGATAATTCTTCCCAGTTGTAGTAAGGACTTATTTATGCTGAATACTTCATTGTTCTTAAGCTTTGGAAAAGTTTCATATCGAGTTGTCAGCATTTTACTAACCTAATAATGTCGTGGCCACTTATGCACAATTTAATGAGACAACTCACATTCCATGGAAGGGAAGGGAATGATGGTAAGGGCAAGGTGATATGTGGGGTCATCCTGCAACCCAGAAGTAGAAGAAGGCATGTTTCTTCCCAGACGTGTTTCCTCCCAAAGAAGAGTGTCTATATAAAGAGTGCACACAATGCATACCTTATCCAGCTTTATCTATTGTGCTGTACGTTCATGCCCTCCGTTAACAGCAGTGAGTTCCAGCTCTTCATTAAAACAAACAAGATCTGTGTGATTTCTTTTATATGTATAAACTCAGCAATAATATTAACGGTAATATCGAGATTTAAATAGCCAGCCTTACAACAATCAAACACAGATTAAACACACAGCTCTGCAGGAACATTTAGATCTTTAGATCAAAATGAGATACTTCACAATAAATCTGTTGTAGCTCTTATTTTGATCCCAGGAAGATCTTGGAATGAATGAGAAACTTACTCTTATTTCTGGCTACTATAGAGAAATTGACTTTTCTATTCGTGATAATTGAAAGGGTGTTAGCAGGAATCTGAAAGTCATGGACCAATAGTAATATAATTTGAATATTTTAAGGAAAACCATGCTGATGTTCTAATCTGTTTGTTCTCTTCTTCTTTAAAGGATATATTAACTACTGTATGATGTTCCTTAATGTTTAGCAAGTATATGTTTTGATTCCATTTATTTGGGTTTATAGTTTAACATATACATTTACACATATTGCTTTAAACACTGCGGGAGGGAAGTATTTTTTATTTTACTCTTTATAAGTTTTTGCTTTTATTTTCATCTCTTCCCAGTGTGCTAAGATCCTCAGAAACATTAACATTTTTGATCCTGTAATATTAATGATTCACATCAGCATCACGTTGTAACTCAGTATTTTTCTTCCCACATCTCTGCAGTACCGTGGCTCCCTCTCCACCCTATTAATTTAACTTGCACCCCCAGAGTTGCATTACTTCTATCAGTGCTGCTTAAATGTGCTACTGTTACTGAGGGGTTAAGCAGGTAGGATGATGACACTAATAAAAATTGATAAGTAGTCAGGTTATCCTTCCTAATTTATTACCATGGCAACCGGCAGCACATGTGGCTTGTTGCTGAAGAACAGAATGCTAATAATCAAATATGTCTTACCCAAATGAATATATAACACAGCTTACTAATACAGTGTCTTGACATTGTATACATTACTGAACAGCAGCATGCATTAATTCTGCATCTAAGTTACTTGATGCATATGCTCTGGAGAACAGGAAAAATGAAAAAGCACGTCTGATACATCAAAGCTGTTCATTAAAGTAATGTATTTTAAATAGTATATACAGTGAAAGATTTAATTCTCCAATGCTTATCTTGTTTATTTCAGTAGGTGGTTGGTATACTAGGAAAATGCAGTAATGCATAGTCATTGTGAAATGGCATAAAAATAACCGACACAGCACAGGAGTTCAATTAAGCAATAATCTCTGGGAAAAAAATGGTCATTACTAGCAGTTAATGGCTGGTTTGTTAGTTAATGGCTCAGGGCAAAGCTGAGAGTGGTTAAGCCTTTAACAAACTGGTTGTGAATTATGGCAACAACAGTTTTGCTGGGGATTTTCCCCCCATTATATATTGTATATAATAGCTTATGATAGAAATAATGTATTTTTAAAGACAGTAGTTGTAACACAGGACCTTACTTGAAACATCAGGTGTTTCAAGGAAATATACAATTGATTTTCTACCAACAAGGATGAAACTATGTGCTGTTTATACATATACACACAAATGTATATATGTAGTGTGCATATTATATATGTATAATGTTGTCTGTTTTATGTATTTTATACATAATAGTGCTGTATATGTTATGGACTAGGTATTAAGTGTAATTTATCTCTATATTAGATGATATATGGTATATAATATGATATATCATATATTATATAATATAAATATTATACAGAATTTTTATATATATTTTTTCTGTTCCTGAGACTACTTATAAAGCGTGACTTGGGAGTTTCAATATCATTGAATGTCCACAGAGTACATATGCATATATATACACAAATATGAATATATATAATATACATACACAAAATATACATATATATATATACACCTATATGTATGCAAATATATATGTATATTTGTATTTAAGCTTAAGGCTTTTACCTTATGTTCTCTGCACATCCTTCAGTGAATTGGAAAGAGAAAGGACACTAGAAAATCTGCATCATTCATATTGTCTAATTCATGCTCAAGAAATCAGCTCATCCCAATGTTTTACAAACATAAAATCTTTGCACCATCTGAAATGAGCAATAACATAATCAAAATTTTTAACCTGCGATCCTGTGCCATATTGCTTGTTTGGCACCATAATCTGAGAATTAACTTCCTTATCAATCATGCTTTCTATTAAAGGCCGCAGGACTGGCTGTAGGATCATAAAAAGCTAGAAGCAGAACAAGCTACAGACCAAAAACCATAAGACGAAGCTTGAAACAGTAATGCTGGGGGAATGTAATGTTATGTCTAGTTTAACTCAAAGCTTTGTTCCACTGAGGTGAATATTTTGCAACAAAACTGTTGGGATGCAAGTGCAGTCTGCTTCACAGAAAGCAAAAGGGTGATGGGGTTTTAATCAACTTCCTAGAGATTTAGAAGTATCTTGATAAACTGAAATGGTTGGTGAAAATTGCCATGATGTTATAGTAAAACAGCTTCACAATGAATCTGAGGTGAGGCAATTTCAGATAAGACAGGGAGCCATAAAACTGTCATGAGCATAAAGCAAACTGTATTTACAGTATGAGTGCTATATATTCATTCTGAAAATTTTCTGGAGTACAATTCAGTGTTAGGCTATAAAGTAGTCATTTACTTAGATGCAGGTGTAGGTAGGTTGCTAGTTCTAGGAATGGTAAATTTGGGCCAGATTGAGTTCTGGTCTGAGTTCTTTCTGTAGCAGTAAAATAATTTTTACTGTTGTCCTTCCTCTAAGGATTTGCCGAGAGTGAAAGTTTATTATTTGATCCCCAATGGGCAGGAATTAGTACATGCAGAACTTCAGAATTATTCTTCACTTCTGAAAATTACCTTCAAGCATTACCTATATATTTATATAAAAATATATGTCTATGTATATGTGTGTGTATATGTGTGCACATACATAAATACATAGCTTTACATACAAAATAACAATAAAAAGATGTTAATTTTTGAGCTCCAGATCCTAACAATCTCAAGAAATGCATGGGCAGCCTTCAACAATGCATATGAATTGTCATGGTTTTAAATACGTACTTGCATTCTTTTTCCATTTTTTTCCTCAAGTCTTTCTAATACCATATACCAAAATAAAGAACCGCTGCACTACATAGTCTCTTTGTAGCCTAGGGCATTTCAGAAAACTGACAATATTCTGTTCCTGCTTTAACAAGCTGTTCAGCAGAGCTTTCAGCCTGGGCTTTATGCTGCATTTCATCCTTTCTTACAAGGTGCTTGGGCCTCACTAGTGAGACTTGCTTCACTGAGTAGGCATTACAGGGATTGCAGAGGAAATTGCAGTTGTATAGGATCTCTGTTGAATCTGAAAAACAAAGTGAAAGAACTATGATACAGTGGAAAGAGAAGGAAAGACCCTTTCTTTAAGCCAATGAATGCCCTTATAACAACTTGTAGCAAGGAAAGAATTCAAAATTCCTAAGGGATGCAAAGCAAGTTAGATAAATCAAGCTCGACTTGATGTGCCATGGGGAAAAAAGGCAGGACCATTGGGCTGAATCACAAAGCTGGGTAGATGCGTTTAGAGGACAGGGCCTTGCAGAGACTTTGTCCAACATTTCCTGTAAGAATCCTTTAGACTAGTACATTACATTGGGCTCAATGGTGGTCACTGTAATTATTTAATTATTTGAAAATTTTACGGAGGAAATTTTACCTACAAGACCAGAAGGCCTATCTTCTTTGACAATTTCTGTACTGAAAATGCCCCTCACCCAAAAGTGGGGTAGTTCTTAACTTTTTAAATCACTGATGTTAGATCTGACCCACTGATTATATCTCCATCTTACTTTTTCTGGAAGAGTATTACTAGCCATCATATCTCTTAGTCACTAAAAGGACAGAAAATATTTTGTTTTAGTGAAATGGTTGATGACACATGCAGATGGGTCAGCATAATATGACCTATAGACCACAGCCTTCCTCAGAGCAGCCTAGGGAAGATCTCCTTGAATCTTCCCAATGTTGTTGATGTGGAAAATTGATGAAGTGAACTCTACAGAATTAGAAGATTTTACTCACTGTTTCCTGACAGTGGACTTTCAAATCATCAGAGCCAAGACCTGTGATTATAAAATGACTACTAGCTACCATGGGGCTGGCTAACTCAACAGGACAGGGGCAAATTGAGATGCTTTATTAGCTGTTAATAAGCTTTATAAATCTACAATTATCTCTTATCTGCAAACTTTTCTCTCTGAAATACTAAAGGGGACATGGCTCTTTTTCAGACAATGGATGTTTGTCAAATGAAATTTAGATGATGTAGAATGATCCGCACCACCTCCAAGTGAACTAAGCATAAGCTTCTGGAGTTAGAAACTTTGAGTCTTACTGGTTTTTTGGTTTTTGGGTTTTTTTTTCTGTTTACAGTGATGCCTAGAGGTCAAGGGCAAAATCCAAAGGGAACTAGACACTACAAGGACTGATGCCTAAAATACTTTATGATCCTGAGATGGCTCTGCAGGTTCTGCACAATGGATGGGAAGAGTTCAGTATTTAGAGAGGGAATACAGAAAGGCAATGATGTGAGGTGAGCAGTACTGAAGCTAGTCAGCAGCAAATGCTGATAAAAATTTGGGGCATTGTAAGAAGTCCAGTACTATCCTGAAAATGGAAAAGAGAACCTCCATCTTTAGTGGAGTGTGTAAAACCACTCCTGATATAAGGAAAGTAAGCCATAACAGTCATTTTTTTTCATGTAAAACAACACACAAGAAAATCTAACACAGTAGCTAGGAGTATTCTTATAAATTATTACAAGACCCTCTTTGGAGTTGGCTTCTTTCCCTACTAGGTTAGTCATATTAATGCTCTCATTATACTGTCTTCTAGATATCAAAGCTCAGGGGTCAAATGAACTAGATCTTTCACAATCCAAATGAGTGTGCTAACTATTGAATTATTGACTAAAAGCAGACAGTGGGTTTCATATTTGTCTTAGTCTCCTCTGTGGAAGGCTCAAAAACAACTGCCAGCTCTGGCTTTGCTGGAAAAATGGAAGTGGAAGAAATCTAGGTAACAACATCCCCAGGAACATAGATTTCAAGGAACTTTATGGACTTGGACACCTCACCTATCAGGCAGAGAACTAAGGCCTTTTCTGTATACAGCCCCAAGGCCTTGCTGTCCAAACATAAAATAAAAGGGCAGTCCTTCACTCTGGCTTGATATATATAGTATTCTTTCTAGTTCTACTTTTCCAAATATAAAATGTTAGCTAGAGAGATTCTGTGGCAATATTAAAATGCTAATTAGATGAGTTTTCAGTTTCAGAAGCATTTAGCAGTCACAAAAAATAGCTGAAGTTAGTGTGAGCAATGAGTACACAGGACCTCTGAAAAATCACTCCCTCAGTGTTTGTAAAACACTTTCATGGCTGGAAATGTTGCATAAACATTTGGTATTATTAGTGCTATGTGTACATTATGTTGCCTCAGTTGATTCAGATCATGTCTAATCAGGATTTTTCAAATAATTCCCCTCTGTGTCTGGAGAGGAAATTAAATCAGAAAGTCTTCTGTACATCTGCAAGTATTTTGTGTTAGAGTTTTAGAGAAGGTAGAGTCAGACATGAGGAAGGGTGGAGAGGGGGGAGTTTTACTTGTCAGGAGACAGCAGCCTCAGGCAGTGAACTGTTTGTTCAAACAACAGTGAGAAATAGGAGAAAAGAGTGAGAGCCATATGTACAGAAAGTATCAAAACCGAGGCAAGAAACAGAAACAAAGAGAGATAGAAACATGTTTCTGTAAATAGTAGGGCTGGATAAGAAAAAGGAAGTGGAGTAAACAGAATACTGGAAGCTGAAAGGGGGAATAGGGTCTTTAAATGAGGAACAGGATAGGCCCTGAATGGAAATTAAGAGAAACAACCAGAAATCATTACAGAACTGCCTGCACGACCTTAATTTTGCCCTCTTGTGCATGCATATTATGATACTATCTTTTGTTGTATAATGTCATGCTATTTTTTTCCAAGGGATCGTTGCTGTGTTCAGGGCACAGGACAGGCTGTGCTCTGGGAAAGAGGCAGAGCTGTGTAACGAAGAAAACAGCTGTCCCTTGGAGTGGGACTGAGTGGAGAGCCACCATTCTCAGGAAGTCCTTGAGCTACCAAAATGTGTTTTAATTGAAATAAAACATCACCTTTTGAATGTAATCATGGAAATGGAAGTGATGAGATTTTCAGACTAAATCCTGTGCATTCTGTCTCAGAACACCCTTTTCTGGAATGTAGGGGCTATGGGGTAAAGACTTTGGTCTTCTTAATTGAGAACAAGCATTTTCCTCCCAGGCCACTCTGAGTTTCACAAATTAGGGACTTGTACGTGTATTGTACCCTCAGCCATTGACCTAAATTGTTGTTTTCTACTTTCAGAGGTTGCTCAACAAAATCAGTATCTCTCTATTAAGTACGTGGCCATCAACAATATAGCATATTCTGTTGAAAAAATAATTTTATAAAGAAAAAATTGACCACCTGTATCTAGGATTCCTAACTCACTGAGGAAGTAGAAGGGATGAATGAGGCAGGGACATGCCAGAAGAGAAATAATTTTATCTCACAGGTCAGTCAGTGAGCTGTTCCCACTGAGAGTTGGATTCTACCCTTGATTTGGCCACAGAGTTCTTGTGAAATGCAAAGTTGCTTAAACCAACATATTTCAGATCACTAATTGGACACCAGCTATTTTCTGATTTCTCATAGTGGATTTGTGAAGCATCTGAATATTAGCTGAAATCAGTGTGAACTGCCCCCCAAACTGAGAAAATCAAACTACCAGCAAAACAAAATGAGCGTCCAGATTTTGTATTACCTTTTTGAAATGTTTGCCTATGCATGTTTCCCTAGTTATAGAGTGAAAATAATAGTGCCCTCCATGTTCTCCTAGAGATGCTAAGAAGATAAATTCCATGAAGCAATCAGATATTATCCTGACAAATGCCAGAGGAAATTCCATGAGAAAATTAATCATTCTATTACTCAGAGCTGAGTTTCAGTAGCTTACAGTGTGCAGCAAAATAATGCCTAACATTACACATCAACAGAAGAGGGCAGACACAAATATTGCATAGCTATCTATTCAGTATATATAATCTGCATACAGTATACAGGGCTATTGTCAGTTATTTCTTAAATGCTTTAGTAAACAGGAGAGTAAGCAGTGATTCCAGGTGTAATATGAAGGTGACACAGCTTCTCCCTCATCATGTGGACATGCTCTTTATCAGATGGTGGTAATACGGGCTATAGTCCCCTTAGTTCTGATACATTCATTCAGGAAGGTGTAAAAACTTGTTAAATTGTCTGAGTTCTCTAAGTACTTTAGAAACAGAATTACTGAAAATGAATGGGTGAGGAGCTGTGAGCAGAAAACTGGTTGGGGTAGGCAGACTAAGGATTGGGAACTGGTGAGATAAAAGGCAGGAGATGGAAAGGGGAAACATCTAGCTAGACAAATCATTTAACAAGAAAAATGAATGAAAATATGCAGACTTAAAGAGCCACAGATTCTGAGTTGGGAACCCTCCATGCTGCCCTTTAATCTTCCTTCAGTAACTGATATCTGAGCTGCTCTAAACAGACCAACATCTGCATGGTTCAAGAAGGACTTCTCAGGGTTCAGAGCTGATTTCAGTGACATCCCTCCTTCTTGCACCCCCCACCTCTCTGTCTCAGTCTGCTATCAGGGCTCCCCATCCAATTCCTTATCTCTCAGCCTTTTTTGTCTCAAATTTTGCATAACCATCCTACTTCTCTTCTCTTAGTTTTCATGCTTTGCTGCCGTACTCAGACCCTTATTTTCCTGAATTCTAGCAGAGATCTTCCTACTTCTATCCCACTGCCCAGAAACAGGTGGGTATGGTATTGTACAACAAACACAGGAGAGAGATGTTCTCAATCCCTCTCTTCAAGGAAATGGCAAAAACTGCGCCAAAGGGGGCAAAAATGGGAGGGCCAAAAATTGCAAGGGAAGTCCTGCTTTGCTCCTAATGCCTGAATTGCAGGGTACACAGTTTGGGTGAAATTGTCAAATAATTTATCTGCCAAAGTTGAAACAGTCTCTGCTGACTCTCTGAGTTAATTACAATGTAAGTGCATTGCTTGGTGGATTTGAGAAAAAAAGTGAAAGTATGGAAAATGACACAACAGTGATAAAAAGATCACTTCCTACCAATTTTCACTTTCCTGCTCCAAAGCCTGGATTTATTAGAGCTTATCTGTGTGTGTGCATGTGTGTGTGTATGTGTGCATGTATAGTTTTAGAAAGTGGTCAAAATACTCAATAATCAGAGAAAAAAACTCATCCTCAAGAAGATATCTGCACGGAAATCCTCAGCTGCTATTGTTAAAACTTAGAAAAGTTATAAGCAGTTGAAGAAAATGTCTTATAGTGGGAAGTGTCAGGCAATTTTAACTATAGGTGGTGATAACTATGCCACCTATAATTACAAGGTCACATAGCAAAGAATCAGTGTAGCCTCACTGACGAGCATGATATAAGCATCTACAGTATATGGGAAGGTAGAAACAGACACACACACAGAAGGGGAGTTAACAGCTAGTTTCTCCTAAAAATGACCTGAAAGTATTACCCAAGATTTTTGAGAGGTTTTGACAATTTTTTACAATGCATATTTTTTTAACTGGGAAAAAAATCACATTCACTTTTTAAGATGTAAAATGTTTAAGGCTAAGCTGTAATTAGTACATGCATTGCTTTTGCAGTGGGACTCTAATGCTTCAAAACCAAAGCTGCAAGTTAGGACTGGGTAGAGGGAGCAGGAGAATGAAAATAGCTAGGATAAGTCTTAAATTTGTAATCAAGGATGCTAGCTAAGGGGATAGAAAAAAGGTGGTGAATCCTGGAGAACAACTGGAACCATTTGGTACTTGCTGGACAAGATTTGGCCTTGGGAGACTATTCAGAAGAAAAACTGAAACTGGAATATGGGAGAGAGAGGATAATGAGTGGTGGAGGGAGTCCTGGAGGAACACAGGGCCAGGGATGCAAGGTGTGAGGCAGATCTGCTAAGAGGAATATGGCAAGCTGTAAATACTCCTTTAAAATAGTGTTAAGGTAGCAAAGTCACACTATGAAAACTTAGAAACTACAGAGATAAAGTAAATTTGTTGTGGAGTTAACTCCAAGGGAGCTCTGCTGAGTGCAGAAAGCCTCCAGGACTCTGAGTGGGAGCTCTAGGGAAATTATAGTTTTTGAGACTAGGTCATCTAATAGCCTGTCCTCCTTGTGATTGGAACACCGTGTCTGTACGGCCCTTTACAACTTACCTTCTTCTGAGCAGAGTCTAATCCTTTGCATGGGCCATGAGGACATACCAGTCTCTCACACAAGAGAAGGAAATCAGCAAAACCCTTATTTGCCCAACTTTAGCGGAGGATGTGTATTAGTCTTTGTGCTTATGCTGAAATAGTTCAGATAATCTCAATAGAGAAGTGAGAGCACAGCTGGGTGAGAATTTCTTTAACAGATGCTGAAAAATGTTGAAGGAACTAGTGATGCTCTAAAAGTTTTGGTATGTCCAATGTTTATTCAGAAATATAGTACAGTAGTTTTATAGGGTGGAGGGTGGGTGTGTATGTCTGTAATGCCTTTGGAAGCTGTCTCCACCCATATTTGCAGATTGCATGGACAGTGAATGGTGGCTGGGAGGTGCCCCCAGAGTACGTGGGACGCTAAGTACGCCGACACACTAGCTCAGGTGGGGTATACAGAAATTCTTTGTAAGATGACAAGTGAAAAGCAGGGGTGGACTGTGGCATCCTAAGCATACAACACTTGTGCAGCCACCTCTCCAAGACATACATATATATGTGTACTTAGCCAGAGTATACCAGTTGTAGCCGGGGCTGAAGAAACAGGATACCATTTGTGTACAGTGAAATTAAATCATTGCCATATAGAAATTATTTTTAAAATGTCTCCATTTCTTGAAGGCTTGAATAGTGACTTAGCCATGTAATTCTGAAGAAAGCTGGCAACTATATTTTGGACTGACCTATCCTTCTCCATTAGTTTACTTTGAATGTAGAGGTAGTTGATCTAAATAATCAGGAAGGACTTCCTAGAATTCCATGATGAGTCTCAAAACAATCTTTATGTCAAATTACTTTTTATAAATAAGTGGTCTATCAACAACACAACCTATGAAGCTAAGGACTGTGACATTTGACTGGAAAAACTGAGAATGGTTTTGCAACACAACATGATGGGGAATAGAAAGTTGGGCTTCAAAATTAATTGGAATAGGGAAAACTCTGAAGAGGAAAAGTAAGCCAAAGGAAAATGTTATTGAGGGGGAAGTGGACTGTTGTTTTTCACCTTTTGGCTTCCTGAATTATTAATAATTCTCTTATTTTTGGTGGAACTTCATAAGTGAGAAGGAAAACCAGCCCCATTCTGCAGACTTAGCTCTCCCTACTGTGTAAAATTGGGGGGGGGGGGGGAAGGAAAGAAAAGAAGTAAGGAAGGTAAAGAGAGAGAGGAAGGAAGGAATAAAGAGAAAGAAAGAGAGAGATAGAGAAAGAGAGAAAGAAAGTGGGGTAAGGAAGGAAGAAAGAAAGAGAGAATTCTCTGAAGAGAAGAAATGCAGCCTTGTATAAAGGTGTGCTCAGCAGCTCTGTTGTTTGCTCTTTGATTTTTTCTGAGGGGGAAATTCATCTTCTGGAATGCAAGTAAATCTTCAAAAGGGGATTTTTCCTCTGGAATGCAAATTATATAGTGATGCTTCCCACACCACTGAAGGAATACAGTAATAATACTGTGCACTGATACAGCTATTTCCATTTACGGGTATCAAATACTCATGGATTTAACTTCATGACCCCCTGTGAAGCAAATTGGAGGTTAGCAGTTGGAATTTTACTCCTGGAGAAACTGAGTTACAGTTCAGCACACATGATCTTACAGTCACTGGTGAATGTGCTCAGCTTCTGCATAAACTTTCTCTTTGCCAGTTAGGAAACTGCTTATGAATGTTAGTACTTCCATCTCTGTGATCAGTGCATACTTGAGCTGAAGTTATGTGTGTGCTGTCATGCATACGCTTGCCCTGAAGATCAAATCTGCTAACCATCCACATTGCTAACCACTGCATGCACTTGTATGGGCTCCCAGGCATTGATTTTCCCTACAGTCAGTAGCACTCTAGAGGGACAGAGCCTTAACATGCTTTTAACACATCTCTAGACATCTGTTTTGGAGCTGCGTTCATCTACTCAAGCCACTGAGATCTGCCTTCCCTGAGCACAATGTGGGAGTTTTTAGCTTGACATCCTGCACTCTAGCAATGTGGGTGAGAAGAGGAGGGATCCCAAGTTCAGCATGCTGAGAGCTTGAGCTCAGGTGAGCTTGAACTCACTAGTTATGAGTACAAACACAGTCTGATAGTACTGGGACTAAATCCTGAATCTCCCCATCTCCTAACTCCCAGTACTCTGCCTTTGCTACATGAATTTGTCGTCTTTCTTTCTGCTGAAATTTTGGAGGGACCATTCCTCTGGGGACACCTTTTCTCTGTGAATTTTATTTGTCTATATGCAGAGGTTTGAGTCACTATTTCCAATGATAGATTTCTCTCGTTTGAAGTGAAAACATGCAGGAGTATCTGCTGAGACATATGTACCTGTTGTGTGAAATGACTGCTATAGAAGAACTGTTTTATATGTCACATTTGTGCCTGCAGTTTAAATTAGGGAGTGTGCCAATTTAGCCAGTACTTTTCATCATTATTTTGTGCAATGTGAGAGGAATTCAGACTTTGTGAGAGAAGTTTGTTACTCAATAGAAGTGCCAATCTCCTGGGACTTAAATCTTCTTATTTACAATTAAAAATGAACTATTGTTTCTTTCTCAAACTAGAAGCCATTCTGATCTGAGAAACAGCAATGTAACAATGTTGGCTGCAGACTTAGCTATTTAAATAGCTGTTCTATTAAATCTGAAAGTGGGAGATGAGAAAAGTTCATGCTTTATTGATCTGTTGTTCACCCTAATTTGAACTTGGTGGTTTGGTACCAAC
This sequence comes from Dromaius novaehollandiae, assembly GCF_036370855.1. NCBI lineage: Eukaryota > Metazoa > Chordata > Aves > Casuariiformes > Dromaiidae > Dromaius > Dromaius novaehollandiae. The sequence continues at coordinate 66,059,092 of NC_088100.1, forward strand.
CCTTTATGCAGAGATTGATTATTTAGCAGGACAAGAAACAAAAAAGGTGCAGGGCAGTCACAGGTGGGGCTGCTCAAAGAAGTTAAAATATCCACTGGGAAAGTCCAAAAAGCTCTATTTGAACAATTTTAATGGAGAGACAAAGGCATATTTACTTCAAAATGAATATTACTGATTTGACACATTTACACTGTGTGAATGGGAATTTAGAAGAAAGGGAAGATCTAACAGCAAACATAGAATCTGGAAATTGGAAGCAGAATATCTTTCAGTCTAAAAGACACAGAAAAATACCCTGTATGTTAAGTGCTATTTAAAAGGATGCCAATACCTGAAGATCATTATCAACCTTTAGCATTGTTTTTTTTTTCCCCCTCTTTTTTTCAGCTGTCTGGTCTTTAACTGTATTGTTCTTTAGGGCTAACCCTCAGATTTTCGCAATACTCCTACATCACAGAGGTACTGATTTTGTTATTTTTTGTCCGATTTTATTAAAAAATGGAGTAAGTCAACAAATAATGAATCTGCAGATTTCCCTGCTGCAAGATGCCACTGGGCTCAGTGGGATTCAAAGAGTGATTATCCATTTAAATAGATAATGAGAACTTCCGTAGTTTCACTAGCTCATTAAAACGATCGTTTGATCACAGTTTCTTTTTCTTAAAAAATGAAACATGACCCCTAAGCTTCAGAGCAAGGACCTGGTTTGCATTGTGAAGAGATTTTTCACATTTGGAGAATAAACCTTCTCTTAATTTCTCATACTTTTCTTTGAAACATCAGATTGCATACTGGATTTGATATATCACCAGTGTAATACAGCTGTGGAAATTCTTGCATTACTATGATATTACTGTGTGTTCTTTGTTTCCTCTTTGGTCCTACTGGTACTGTTTCTAACAGACTTTCACAGTGACTTGCATTGAATCATAATGTCATCAATGCATCTGAAATACTATAACTCCAAACTCATCTCCAATCTCATTTTTATAGCTGAATCATTCACATTGATCTTTTATGAATTACATAATAGCACTACATGAAAAATTCATCATGAAAAATATCAGGGCGTATGTATACCATGGCATCAGTGAAGAATCTGGTCCAGTACCCAGTGTGCAGATCTAGTGGTAAAACCCAAGAATCCCTAATGAATTGGGTCTGTTTTTCCCTTCTGTTTAGTTTTTATTGATGAGGATTTATATGTGTGGGGTAAGACACCACATGTGAATTCACATTACCATACTCTGTAAAAGCTTATTTGGAGAAAAATAAGGAGGATGGCTGAACTCTTATGGAATATAGTAGTGTATATAACCAACAATTACTTTAGGAAGGAAGCCCTCTCATCAGTGTAGAAGGTCAACAGTCATTTTTCAATTTCTATTGACAGTGTTTTCTTTGCAGGCCATATGATTTGCCTTTTCCTCCATGCAATTGGATGTACAATGAAATGACTACTGTCATTCCTTTATTTGATGGAACAAACATCCTCTACAGAAGTCAGAACTCACAGTTGTAATTTTTCTCTTTGATAAACACATCTCCATCCTGTTTCTTTATTTACTGCGCGCAGCCGTTTCCTTTACTTCTTCCCCAATGAGAGCTTTTTTCCATGTGATTTTTTTTGTCATCCCCAGAAGGGAAACTCCTCTCTATTTAATATCCTTGCAACTATTATGAAATCACCCAGACAAATCAATATTAATATGTTTTCCCTGATGACAGTCACTATAGACACAGGTGAGCCTTCAAGGCTCAGTGCTACCCGTGAAGCTACACTATGCCAGGGAAGGGCGCTCTGAAGAGCTACGGGTAGAGGATGTCTCCTCCCACAAGTCCTGAGCTTGGGTGCGTCATCCTCATTTCTTTGCAGCTAGTGCACCCTTTTCTTTCTGTTTTGCACTCATTAGACATATACAGAAAATAGGCTATTGAAGAAAGGGGCTGTACTGTTCTCTGCAGCTGTGCATGTAGTCCTTTCATCTTCTCTCCTCCTGCCCACTTAGGGAGCTAGCTGCTCCTATGAATTGGCTCACTGGCTTGTTCATGGCTACCTAGAACAGACAGGCTCCTTGTGGTCTTATGCTGATGAGGAAGGAATGTTTATGAAGCTAATGTTGAATTAAACAAGTTCCAGTCATTGCGAATCAATATTTTTCTCAAGCTGCCATCTGCGGTTGTTTAGCTGCAGACCACTGGTGCGCTAGCTGAGTCTGATGTATGAGATGTGGAGACACTGCTGGGAATTAATTGGTGTTTTAATTAGAACAAAAAAATTAGCAAACAAACGAGGTTCTAGAAACAGGTCTATCTGCCCAGGTATTTTCACCATAAGAGTTTCCCTTTAGTGTGTTGGACTCATGGTGTCAATCTGTGAGCTCAGGGTAAGAAAGTTCAGAGCAAGTGGCCATCAACTCTGAAATAACTGGCAGCATACTATGTAAGCATAGAAGACTGGCATAATCTAATCCTTGGCTTATATAGCATAAGTCATTTTCAGGCATACTGAATAAAGTTAACAATTCCTTACACTGAGGAAGTGGATCATTCTATAAAGCACAAGTACCTATAAATTGACTTCTTAAATTCCATTGCATCTGGTTTACATTTCTTGTAGAAGACAGGAGGAAAAATGTATATATCATGATGCTGGCTATTTCTGAAAACTAATATTACACCTGTTGGTGTGCGGATACAGATTTTTTTCTTTTGCAGGATAGATAAAGGAATAGCAATGGTGTGATGTTTGCAAATAATTATTTGTTGCAGCTCAATTCAATCTCTCTCTATACCAAGTTAGCAACTCAGACTAACAGGCATTTTAAGAGTCTCTGAAAAGAAGACTTCTTTTTCTATTTTCTATGATTCACATGGTTCATCTCTTTCTCTTCCTCTTCCAGCATCTGCTTGTCACCTTCACTTACTGGTCCCTGGTCTACATTTCTGACTGCTGTCTGCAGGATCCTGTAGGAGTCTTGTACACACCTCACTGACGTGCTCTGCCCTGCTTCTTTCAGGATATGCATCCTATCCTACAATCAAGGAGTAATCAGCAAGGTGAGGTAAAGTTTGTGCTAAAGATTTACTTACTGAAGGTGGGAAAAAAATCATAGTGCACCGGTAGCTGAAACACTTTGAGCTTCTAATGGCCAAACACCACAAAAACAACAAAAAACAATCTTCGGAGGTACTTTAAATGCTGCTTGTAGCCAAATGACTGGAAGATGTAGGCTGAGAGCATAAGCCAAGCAAGGAGAAGGGGCTATGACAGAGCTAAGGATCCTATCAAAAGCACTGTAGCAATATATGTGCAATAATTGTTTCAACAGAGGGGCCAAATAACACACTATGAATATTCAGAGTCCCAACAGCTATTCCAAGTTCAGTGAAGTTGTACACTTAAAAAAAAACCCCATAGACTAATAACTATATGATTTGGGGGAGATGTTCCCTTGAGTGATAATATGTGCATCCAGAGCAATGGCAAAATCAAAGAGCTGTAATTATGATGTTGGTAAAGATCACACTTCAGTGTCACCACTGTCAGAGAAGATTTTACAGAGGCAGAAAATGGGTGAGGGATAGGAAAGGTGAAAATATAAAAGACTATTTGGCACTGTGAAGAAATTCTCAGCACTATATCCAAAGATCTCTTTGCCCTCATCCCTAAAAATATAGTGCCTCCAAACTGCTCTCTGTCATTTGATCTACAGAGAATACTTTTCCTTGGGGAGTGGACCCCAGCTCCCTCAAATCCAAAAACATGAAAGAGAACCTTAGGCTTCTTTATAAGAGGGGAAAAGAGAACTATTTCTTGGCAAAGAATGCTCTCAAGTACATAAAGCCTCCACTCTCCCTTAGCTGTATGAGTAAGCACATCCACACTTCTGGAGCCTGCCACCAGTTGCAAACTCCTGCAGAGGAAGATGGAGTGACCAGGCATGGCAGCAAGACCTTCTGTAGGACACGTACTTGGAGAAGAGAAATTCTGCTCTCTTTTTGAATTGATTCACAAAAGCACTAGGCATATAAGTCTAAAAATAGATCCTCAAAAACCTGCCTTTGGCTAGTCCTATTAGCACCAACATTTTTTCAGAAAAGTTTCTAAAAAAGACTAGATTTCTGTTGCTGAACATGTGCAGACACACTGAGTCAGTAGAAGAATTTCTTTTTCAGTGGCACTAATTGCTCTCACTCATAAGTAATGTTATGGTCAACTTGAAAGAGTTTCACTAAATAGTGATCCTGGCTATTTTTATCTTCCAGCTATCTGTGCATTCGCTATACTTTGTGCTTTATACTTTATCAAATGCTGACCTGGTTTCACCATGACTTTATTCTGAGCTACCACTGAGAGCAATTTATCTCTGTCACTTTGTAGGTATGTTAGAAGCTGTTCAGGGATCCCCCAGGGCTCATCCTTCTCCTACCACATCTGGCAGAGGCAGCTGAATGTTGTCCCCAAACACATTTGGTCTTTTAGCATCCCAACAGTTCTCATGATAGTCTCAGACAAAAATCAGATCCCAGTACAGCAGTCCTAGAAATGTTGGGCACAATAACAAAAGCCCATCCAAACACAGAGATCGCACCCTGGGAGGGAGCTGTATTTTTTCTTTTGTCTGCAGTGGCTGACAATTCATAAACAGCAATTTAACTCTTGCTGTACCCATTTTATTTCTGCTCAGTACTGACTGATTTTCATGCTCAGTCAGAGTCTGAGTCTGACTGGTAATTTTTGAGGCCTCCAGATACCAAGATTATGTATACAACATTGTGAGTGTACTCAAGTACAGCAACCTCTGTCAATGGCATGCTTTCACTTTGCAACCTCTACCTACAGCTCAGCCAAAAGCATTGCTTAGGAAGAGTGGAGACTGGGACACCTCGCGATGGATTTGTCTGTAATCCACTCTGTACAGTTTGTACATGGTCTGTCCTGAACAGCAGGGCAAGACTTTTTGAATAACCATTGTGAAATCTGAGGAAACCTGGAACAGGTAAAAGATTTGAATTCATGCTGAACTGCTTGCATAGGAACACCTGTAATAGGACCTGGCAGTACTCCTACAGGCCATAGCCTAAAACCAGCTGAAAGCAGCTGTGCTACACTAACCAGTTATTGTGCTCTTTAAGTGACTCCCCTGTGTTTGGGTAATTAATTTCTATTAGACTTTCCCTTTATATAACGCAGATGTCATCTGCCATAGGAGCTCTCTGACAAATCATCTCTTTCCCTGACCCAAAACACTCCTGAGAATAGCTTGCACTTAGACTCCTCCAGATTATTAGCTACAGCTGTCATACTGTGATCATCTTGACTCTGGGAAGTTAACAACCTGTACCTTTTAGGAAAGACTAATTTCTGTTTTAGATTTATAAGTTGGTGTACAGTTTGCTTTAGAAGTATGCTGTCTTCTTCAGTGTGTCTTCAAAATTTTCACAATGGATTCCTTCATAACTCACTGTTGGGTGCAAGTTTCTTTTTGCATTGCTCGTATCACAGTCAATGGAGCAGACATTGCTTTGCTTGAACTGTTTTCTGGTCTGAACAATGCAGTCGATGCACCATTAAACAGCCTCCTCAATACATGCCAATAACAGTATAGGAATGCTCTTTTTTGCTTCCTTCTAACCTGCCTTCATATGTTTCAAGAGAACTTTCTCTCTCACAGTGACTATACAAGCATTGACATAATTACATTTCAAATACAGAGGTGGAAAGAACAATTTAAGAGTTATTTCTCTAATATATTTCGTATTTGAATCAATAACCACTTCTGATTTCCGATGAGAGAAAACATTTCATTTCCAAACACAATACAGAGATATTTTACAGCTTATTATTCTGTTCTTCATTCTCTTTGTCTTTTTCCTGTCTTATTAAAAAAAGGAAAGACACTATCAGCTCTTTTCCTTCAACCTTCTTTTCATCAGTCATTAAAATCACATTATATCTATATCTATATATTTTCTTTAATCAAATTGGTCAGGAGATAATGGGCAACATTTCAGTGACAATGGAAAATAGGATGTGATGTCACAAAGCGGATTACAAAATGCAGTTAGCAAAACAAGAAAACTCCAGCAATCCTACAACAACTGCTAGGATGTTGTCTACAAAGTAAATTTAGGAAAAACAGACAAAATTTCCACTTAAAGATCAAATTAATTGCAGTGTTAAGTCTGCTGCTCTAAATTTCCAATCTAGTAACCTAGTTTATTTGACTGCATCTGTCTGTAAAATGGATTTTCACAATGTGCTAAGTGGCAGAAAACAACCCGGCAAAACCTGAGCCTGCCAGTTGTATCCTATAAAATGATTAAATAAAAATGACATTATGGGATTCTATATTCATTTTCCTACTGATTTCCAGCTCAAATTTGTTCTGCTTGTCAGCTGAAGAAAAAAAATGTTGTTGTTTTTCCCCCGTAGTAGCCAGCCCTATAAGCACCCCTTGGATCTGGGAATTAAGCCAAGTTTTTTGTTTTGATTTTGGTTTGGGTATTGCATTCAACATTATTAGAAATGTAGGTGCTGCTGGCAAGATCAGGTCTATCGGGACACCTGTACACCCCTTTGTATTTTTATTATGCTCTTAGTAACACTTCTACAAGGACATAAACCCTTGTGGTTTGCACACATTTCATAAGGGTATAATCTGAAGACTGTGGGCTTGTATGAATGTAGCCGGTGATTTCATTCAGACATCTCTATTAAGGTGTGTAAAGCATATGATAAAATGAACCAGCCCTGACCACTAGAATTCAGGGTCTGTTTGTAAAGGAAAAAGAAACGGAAATCTATTTACCTTGAAAAGATAACTTATCAGAGCCAAAATAATAAGAAGAAAAAAGCCTTCTCTTTTTTTTTATCATCTGTATTTGTCAGGTAGAAATACAATTCATATGAGTGTGAAGGGATTATTTCTTAGGAGCAACATTTGCTGCATATAGTCTTTTTCATTCTATGTGTAACTATTGATTTTATTTTTTTATTTCTAGATGTTAACTGAAAAGTTTTCTTAGAATCATTTTTCAGACTATAAGCTACTTTAATATTGTCTAATTTTCTGATTAGCATTGCTCAATCTTTGAACAAATTTTGAAAAATTATACTCAGCTGCACCCGTTACATTTGTTTGTGGCTCTGGTCAGATTTCTAAGCCGTGTTACAGGTCTGGTCTGTGGCTGGATAATTAAAACATCAAAGGATCTGATCCTATGTTATGTGTGCATGTTAGGTGAACACGCGTAACTTTAGTCTTGCATTGGATGGAACAAGATTTCCCCTGTGAATAAAGTTAAATAACTTTTAAATGTTGACAGGATGGAGTACATTTAGTCAAACAGTCAAGTCTTGTAGATAAATTATTAGCTGACAATTTTGTTACATTGAGTTGATATTACATTTAAAATAATATGTGAAAATACACTCAAGTAGTAAATACTTCAGTCACTCAAGATGGTAATACTCTTTTATTCGCCACTAAACTAAAACTCCTCCAACTGCAAAATTTCTGCAAAACCTTTTTTGTAATTATTCAAATAATTCTGCTTAAGATCACTAAGTCAAGCCAGTCTCTTAACTGGCCATATATCATCTACATTTAAATTCAATTATTTCTGAGTTTTGACTTGCTCAAATACAGAAGATACTACTGCATATCTCTGAGTGTTTTCTGAATAAGACACTCTTAATTCGAAAGATTGTTGACAGAACTGGCACGAGTAGACCACATCAAGCACAATATGTCGTTCCTTCGTTGGAATTGTACATAGTTTTTCTTCCTCTGTGGATGTTTATTTGAAGGATGAATAGGTCACTCTTAGCAGGAGAGCTCATCACATGAGTGCCAGATACAGAAGACAGATGAGTCAGTTCCATACAGACTACAAATTATGCATGTGGGATAAAACTATATTCATGTTTGCATTTGACCTAAACTTCAACTTTCAAAAATAGGTTTAACAGAAATTATTCCTAAATTCAGAAATTGTTTTGCAGAAAGGAAGCACTTTAAGGAACACAGCTGAAAAACAAAGAAGTGTCTGCAAGTAGGAAAAGAGCACATTGAGAATGAAATACTGTATGTCAGCCTGCATGAGCTCAAGCCTGTATTTAATATACACTTTGAAATGTGTTTATCTGATGCATGATTGATTGATACTGCTGCAATGTTCAGATCTCAGCCACTGTCCAGTCATTGCTTGTCACTGTAAAATATGACCTGGTATAGAGAATTACACCATTTTTGTGATGAGTGCAGTACAAAATCTCTGTCTTCTCAATGCCACTCCTGCATATGGTCCAAATAAATTATTGTTTTCTTTCTTGATTTCTTTTTCTTTCTTTTTTTTTTTTTTTTACCTTCATGATCTAGGATACAGGACTGTTATTGCCTGCCTTTTTCAATGTGTACAAATGAACACAAGGTAGGAAAATGACACAGCTCCTTACAGGAACTGCAGCAAAGTCTAAAAAAAGAAAGCTGCAGTGACCAAGAGCACAATGCTGAATATGATACTCATATTTGTATTCTCTCTTCATTGTCTTAAGAAGTGGGAGCTGCTGGACATGTAATGCAAAATGTCTCTGTTCAAGGCTGCTGCTTCACTATAATAGAGGCATTATGTTATTTGCAATATGCTCTCAGATTTCAGAAGCATAACAGATGATGAATAGTATAGCAGATAAAGATTGTGAAAATAGGCGAGACACGTTTGCAGCAGAGATGCAGGGTGATGGTGATTCTAATGTGCACATGCTAAACAATTAAAATGGAGCCACATGTACTAGCAATCTCAGGAGAAAGGCTAGTGATTTTGTAAATAGCATCATGAAATAAAAATGTGTGCGTGAATGTTGGGGGGGAGTGTCTGGGGGAGTGAGGGAAGAGGACAAAGTATCACTCAGCCTACTAGGGCAGCTAATTATACCCATTCTTATCCCATTTAAATGTAATTGGGAATGGGAATGTGGGTCCCCTGAATGACCTACATTAGCAGCAGATTTTTATATTCCTCCTGGACACTGAGCATTTTAATAACTGCAGAAGTCCAGACAGTGCTGTGACTTTGTTAGGTCTGGAGCTTTGGTGGTACATGTGCCTAGCAGGCTGGCAGTGACCATAACCGCACATAAGCATGCAAGGATCCTCTTTTCTGATCCGCTTGCTTAGCAAAAGTTAGCATCCTTCATCAGCGTGCCACACAAGTGCTGCTAGCTTGCTGTGCCAGCTGCTAATGACCCCAGAATGTTAGGGAGATGATGTGACCTTCTGGTCAGTGACAATTAGGTGCAACTTTGAGATGCTAGAACATTCAGAAGAGAACATTTAGACTGAAAATCGTGAGTTTTTTTGAGTTGCTAATAAAGCCAATTCATTCCTTCAAAACAATGAGTTTGATTTGATGCAGCAAGTGCAATCTTTGTTCTGCGCAGGATGAGAGCAGCAGCTGCTAATTGTAGTTGTGGTTCTTGGGAGTTAATAATCTCTGACACTTCTTTTTGCAAGCAGTAGTGGGGATAGCTACCATTCCAGAAAGCAACTTTTAAACCAGAGAAACACACTCAATGGGATCTTTGGAAGGAGGAGGGTGGGTGAGAAAAGGCAGGTGAGAAGAAAAATGGGTTTAAAAGGATTCATTTTTGAATCGATGGTGGTGTAAGAGCAAGAAATCCTTCATGAAGCCCAAACCTCTCATCTCCTTCTCCCCCTGTTTCTGAACAAATGAAAAGCTTGAGGATTATGGCTGTCCAGAAGATCACATAAGGCTTGTCTTACAGGTTTTGTTAGTTAAGCTGCTGTACAAACCAGAGTTTGGATGCGCTGTCTGTACTGAGGTCAGCAGCCTCTATAATGCACGCTATTATGGCTGTTTCATTCTTTGCTTTCATTCACAAACTTGTCCCTAGAGTAGTCTCATCTCTGGACACATCATCTGGTTGTAAGCAGTGATCATCTCTGTGCTGGCAGACTATGTATCCAGAGGGTGTTCATCAGCATCCCAGCTACTTTGGTGACTGCATCACTTAAATGAAAAACTGAACCTATCAGTAAGGTTTCTCTTCTCCCTTTCCTTTCTTTCATACTTTTTCTCAACTGAATAACTTAGACTCTATTTTGTGTTCTAATTTAAACACATATGGGCTTTTAATGAAAATCTCAGTGCCTGAATACCTGTTTCTGACACTTTCATATGACATCCCATAGAAAAGAAATAGACCTTAACATATGATAAAAGCTGTGTAATCCAAAGAGTAAGTACGAAGATATTCTAAGTGATACAGCTCTCCTTTCCACAGCTGTAAACAAGCTGGGTGTAATTTTAAAGTAAAATACTTCTACTTCCTGCTTGTTCTTTGCCTCTCTCACTGGTGAGACTGCAGTACAAGACCAGTCATTGCAAAGCAGACTTCTTTTTCCAGTAACCTGTTCATGACACCAGTTATTTCCAGAATTTTCAGGAAAAAAATAAGAAAAAGGCACACTTCTTTTTTTGCCCTGTGAGGAGAGAGAGTATTATTTAACTTATGGGCTATGGGCTTATGCCCTTTGGGTGAATAATTCTGTAGTTTCTAATCTGCTAAATGCTACCAGATGTAACTTAATAACAGTAAGTTCCACAGGCCATGAGGTACATAACAAATATCTTTAACTTTTCAGTTCTGCACCTTTTTATTCCTTGGAAAATTCTCTTTGACTTAGTGTTATAAGACAGTACCAGCAACTCCTGATTTATTTTCTCTATAACTTTTTCTTTCTTGTATCTCTGTCATACCCTCTTTTTGACTTCATCTGTAAATGAAAGAGTCTACTATTTTCAGTTTCTGTCCATATACAAACCTTTCTACATTTTCAGCCCCCTTTGGTGTCTGGCTCTAAACATTAACTATTCTTGCTAGCTTGTGTTTGTCTGACTGTCTGTTTTTGCAATTGTTCTTGAAACAGTAGGAAAAACATTTCCTTAAGTTTCTATTTGTAAAAAAAAATTGAAATATCTGCTAAACTTGAATGTCTGGCTAAGTGTGTTTAGTAGCAGAGACATTTGAAGAGACTCATTTACAGGACTGACTGGTGTACAGGTTCATGGGTCACTTCTACCATGCAGTCCAAAATTACCTCCAGGTAACTGCAGAACCTTTTAGCATGGAAATATGATTACCTTCCCCAGTGTTAAAAAGGTTTTATTTTGAAAAAGGTTTTATTTCGAAACAGGCCTCATAATGCCCTTTTTTCCTTATTTTGCAGTAGTGTTCTGAGGCACAAAGAGGAGCAACTTTTACATAGTTGTAGAGGATGCCTTTGTCTGAACTAGTAATGGTTTTTGCATTTGTGCTGAAGGCACAGTGCACATAGCATAGAACAATGTGATTTGGGGCTGCTTAAGTGGCTGAAAGAATCTCAGTGTAATAAGTTTAGTTTCAAGGGTATTTGCTTGCATATAGCCTTCTATGAACTGTCTGCGGTCTCTGTGAAGGTCTCCCCACCTCACCTCCCTGTGATAATCTGGTGTGAAAACAGTTTAATAAGGATATTTAAAGAAATCTTATACTGTTAATATGGAGATAATTTTCCTTCAGTTTCTTATGACACATGGTAGATCCTCTATTTACTAATGGATTTCCAGAGTCTTTGGAGTCTTCCCTCTCTTTTACCACAAAGCTCTCTCTTCTCTGTTTGTCATCATTGGACATTATCTGTAACACTTCTGCCAGGCTAACCTGGCAGACAAACATAAATTGGTAGAGACTCATTCAACAACTCAAAACACTTGGAATAAGCCTCTACCCTGATTTAATGTCTAGACTCACATTAAAGTAGGAACAAAACTTATACCATTAGCAAGAAAATGGGTCTGTGGTAAACAAGTCATTCAAAGTGTTTAAGCTGACTGGTGTTTGCTCAACAGTCTGGCTTATTTTGTTAGGCTTATGACAGCTAGTGAGCCAAAAATCAAAAAAATAAACAAAATATTATTCCCTAAACTAATAGTAAACTCCCATAAGCTGCTGCTTGCTGACTTGTTCACTATCTAAAGCAATATTGGTTACGAGATCAATGAACTTGATAATACTTGCAGTGCAGCCCCAATTTTTAAAGCTCTGTATCAAGTTTTTCAATTTTCCAGGCTTCAGGATATCTAGAAACACCACCGTTTTATTTTGGACCTCCTGAGGTGAATTTGCATTGAAATGCAGCATCATGAGGTGATGATGTGCATCAGAATGTGACTACATGATGCAAAAATGCAAGGTCATCACTTGATGAGACGCTGTGGGGCACACATACAAACGTTATGATGTAGCAATGTAGAGCTACAGTGCTTTTTCCCCTCCTCCATAAGAAAAATCCAAAAGGTATCACTCATGTTTCATGCTGAGCAGGTTGCCTGGAGGATGATGTGATGACTGTAACAGAGAGAGGAGTTGAAAAATGAACAGAGGCCCCAGCACAGGTGGCTGATGGGTGTACAAATGTGTGTTGAAATGACTTGCAAGAGTGCTGGATGAAGAACGTATTTGAAATAGATGAGGTACCATTTTCAAAAATGCTGAAATAACTATGCCCCCTTTCCAGCGGGTACTTAATCTAAGAATTTCTAGCCTGTGGTTGCTGCTGCCAGCGGGTTGTACTTACGTTGCTAAAGTGCAAAGCAGAACTTTACATAATACTTGTGTGTATTGTCTACCTAGAGCCTTAGGGCTTATTGTTAGGCTGAGAGCAAAAACCGAGCTCATTTAAAGCTAGTTCAGATAGAGCGGGCATAACAAAATATTACTAGTACATTGTAGACATATCTAGGTACATAGACTTATCACTAATCTCAGTCATTTGGGCAAATAGGACTACGGTTAGATGGTAAAATGCATTGGTAAAATGTTCTCTAAGCTCAATATTCCTAATGCTGTTGTGTGAAGTGACCTGCAGCACTCTTTGCAAATTAAATAAAATAGGTCTGATGGAAATGTTTTGTATAAACCTTAATGTCTGCTCTTAAAGTTAAGAAAATAAAAATCTGTGAAATATAAATGTTTATACATTTTCTGAATGCTAATATTAAAAAGGGAATTGCCTTTTCAAGTATATCATCAAATACATATTTGCAAAACTGCAAAACTGAGTTCTCAAATAAGCTTACTTTCTGATATATAGTGCTAGTCAACTTGGAGAATATTTTCTTTCTTTCAAATAAATGTCTACTCAGTTGAGTTTTTCCAAGGTCACCAGTTCTAATTAACATGCAGTTTTCATAGTTGGTTGATATAACTGTGAATCATTAAAGCCTAAAAATGTGTAATATCATTCTTGGTAGTGCTTGCTGTTTCATATACTGCAAGAATGTCTCTTTCCCTTCCTTCTGCTGGAAAAAATAGGTATTAAGATCCTGGTGGGGAAAATGGATACCTGTGGGTATTTTTTTTCTCTGTCATCTTTGCTCTTGCCAAGCTGTTATACATGACTGATTTTTTTTTTCCATTTGAAATTAACATTCTGAATTAGCTCCATCTTCCAGTCAAGCTTATGGCATATCAGGCACCACCCAAGCTCATGGAGAAAATGACAGCTTTTAACCACTAAAACTTTATTGTTGGTTAAACATGGTATCTATTCATATTAAGGAGACTCTCTCATTTAAAGAGATAAATTAACTGGAACAAGTTTATACTTGGTTCCATTTTTCCTGTATCATCTGTGGCCATAAGGGCTTAGGCTGCTCTGACCAACTGTTTAACTGTCTTATCTTTTGTCTTGTCCTTTATTTGCTTCTTTTTCTTCTTCTTTTTCTTTTTCCTCTTCTTTTTCTTTTTTCCTTTCCAGTGTTTTCTAGGGGAAAACATGATATTAAATGGGTTACAATAAGTACTGTAGAGAATATAAATTTCTTTGATGCAGAATAGTGTGTCATATGTGCTCAGGTATAGGAAAGGTATTTTCAATTTTCAGGCATAATGTTGGTCAAGAGTGCCTGCTGATTCATTTTGAGGAGAGTGAGTCAGAGGAGCTAAATTAGGTTTCTGCTCTGAATCATCCTCTTTAGGAGACTATCTCACTCCACTGACGATAGACAGAGCCTAAAGAGATTATCCACACTAGGCTAAAATTACACTTTGTCAATAGCTGGTTCCTAACCATCCTATCTTGAAGTTCTTTCTGTTTTGAACCCAGAGAGTTAATAGATGAGAATGGGTAAGCTGACCCTTGCCATTTTTTTGGATGTTCTTCAAAAGGTAGAATTTACATATTGCTTGAAGTATCCTCCTGCCATATTTTTCGTAAGGTAAGACATCTACTTTTCCCGTGGAAGCATGAACACTACTATCTTGAAGTAGTTGTATGGACAGGAAAAAACAAGTATAGAGATATCAGATTCAAAAAATGTATATATGTTGTACAATCCACTAAGAGTTCTTCAAAGTATACAATTAGATCTGTAACTTTTCATGTTTATTTTCAAAAAAAAAAAAAAGAAAAAGGAAAAAAGAAAAAAGAGATATAGCTAAATAGCAAGCTAGATTTTTAAAGTGGAGCTAAATAAAAAGAGTTGCCCCCAAAATATGAATGCAGAATCCCTAAGAAAACAGGTAAACATTCCCTCTGGCTCAAGTAATAATGGCTCTGATATTCACAGCAATCATCTTTGGTTATTTTTGTTGATTCTGTAGTCTGGGTACTGATAAATGGCAGAAATTGATAGCACTGGCGGTGTACTACAGATATCCATTAATACACAGAACAAATATTTCATGATGACTGTCTGTATTGCTCCCCTACAGTTACACCATTTTTTCCACTCCGTCTAGAACAGCATATATATGTATATATATATATATGCATATTTATATTTTGTTCTTAAATTGAACTTTCAAATGGTTAGTGAAAGCATCATAATTAAGCTATAGTTAGCCTGGGCAGATATCTAAAGAGCAATTTAAGTACATATAGACAAGCAAAATTAGAAGAAACAAAGTTGTGGCATTGGAAGTATTGGGCAACTTCTGTAAAATGCAGGGCCAGTTGCACTGTTTGTATAAATGACAATACATCATCTACAGCAATTGAATATTATAGATGACGCCTTCCAAAAATAATTTTAAAGGTGCCTGCTACTATACAGATGCATTAATTTTGTATCATGGTGCAGCTTTCCCAAGACAGATGTCATTACTTCTGTTTTACAGCAGTGTGAGTGGTAAAAGAGGCAGTAAGATTTCTGGAGTGCAGCAATCTAAAAATAGTCAGTATGAATATTCCACATTTACTGTATTATCTTTTATTTATAAATATATGTTTTATATTTATTACATTGAGCAAGTGCAGGTAAAGGTAATGATCTTGCCTCAAGTGTCTTAAAATTAAGCAACGTAGAAACAGAAATGAAAAATTAGTTTGGAAGAACACAAAGAAATACAAGCATTTACCCTATGTTTTGTCTCTCTCACTTATTGCTTTGTTCTCAGCTGTTAAAAATCTGTCTGGTTTGCTTACTCTAAGAAAAGAATTAGTTTTAATGAGCTTTTGAAATGGTTAATTCTTCTGATGAGACTTGGGTTTGCGGAGAGCAGATCACAATGCCTCCAAGTTAAGAAATTCAGAGAAAGACTCTTAGCTCTTATTAAAGAAAGCATTGTCATCAATATTTCTTACTGTGAAAGTGACACAGAATATAAATATATGAGGAAATTGGGGACCATGGTGGATTTTTTCCCCTACTGTAAAGCCATAAAAATGATAGCGTCAAGAGATGTAGCCTATGTAAACAGAAAATTTAATTGCATTTAATTGTAACTGTTCAGTGGTGGAACATTTAGATCCAAAAGAAGGCCTATAATTGTTTCAGTTGCATTGAATGACTTTAATTAACATTGAGTTATACTATAAATGTACAAACCTATCAGTGAAAATGAGTGGACCTTTTTAAGGTAAAATGCACTGCACATAACTACAGCAGTGGAACAGAAGAGCTTTAATGCTGTGAAAATTCATGAAAAAATAAAACCTTACCCTTTTTTAGGTTAATTCAAGCAGCTAGAATGTAAGCTTTACAAGCACTTTTTTATTTACTTTCCCATACCAGCGATGAAAGACTTTTTAAAGGATGTATGCTGCTGAGTTTAGTGTTTATAAGCAATGACTGAAAGAAAGTCTTTTAAATTGGAAGTGCATTCAAAATACTTGTGCTTCCTTATCTATATGAATTTAGACTGAGATTTGAAATCCACTACGGCAACTGAAAAAAATCACACTAAGTTTAATAGACAAGGACTCAGGCCCTTATAGCATGGTCATTACCAGAGTCCCTGATTCTGCAACTGCCTCCACATGGCAGTCAATTGAAGTCAATGAGGCTTCAAGAGGGCAGTGCAATCTATCTATGCAAAGTCAATTGCAGGACTTATGCCTTTGTAACTAAGCATTACGTCTGCATCAAAAATCCATTGATCTGCTCTATGAAGAACATAACAGGGTCCTCTACTCTCAGTGTAGTACTTCCTCTCTCCTGGTATGCTTCATCTTAATTTTGTTATTATTTCTATGTATTTCATGCTCTGTTTTTAAAGTGTTTTTAACATAAAGTAAGTTACTGCACTCCTTTTTTTGTTGATACTTTGAAGATGTTGTGCCTGTTTTTGTAAGCCTTTTTAAAGGAAAGTGGTGATGAAAAGAAGATCAGTAAATATATTATTACTATACAAGAAACAGGAATATAATAAATACCTCTGCCAAAAATATTGTTCTAAACATTAATAGTTTAAAAGGTAAGTTCTCAGAATTTTGCATAGTAGGTTGAGGCAGTAGAAATGCAAGAGAACTTTGATTGTATTTTTGAGATGCTCTTCCTTCCAGGTAAGAGGAGAAGAAATTGGCAAATCTGACTTTGTTTCTTTATCTGTACAATGGAGAAATGTTTGCTTACCTAAAACTTTAAAAGAGGCTGTGAGGGCTATGGAGGTTTATTTATACAGTAATATTGGACAAACTATCTTTGGTGAGTTTTTTCTCGACCAGTCTGGCTACAAACCTTAACTGTCAGAATGGTATTTTTATTTCCCCTTTCTGATTTCTCTAGCACAGGCAAGACACTTCCCCAGGATGACAAAAAACTAGGTTCAAGCTCCTCCATTGCCTGAAGAGGTTTAAATAAGAAGACTGACGCTAATTGTTTGTAAAAGCACAGTACTGCAAAGAGGGAGAAGGGAAAGAGAAATCCCTGTGACTTAAGTTTACTGTATTGAACAGAGGTTCATAAATAATGAACATCATTAAAGTTGTTTTGAGCTCTGCCCTGAATTCAATGAGATACAAAAGGCTTTCAGAGGAAGTGGTCAGGAGCTGATGAAATTCAGTGGAGGTGCAGACACAGTATGAAAAAAACACTTTTGCTAAAGCCCTCCCTGCTAACTTTTGACTGCCTTATTAGCCCTTTGGTAACATTGAATAGTTGAGCATTATCTTTTTTATTTCCCACACTTCCATGAAGTTGTGCATCAGGCTAAGCATAAGTAGGGCATAAGGAGAAAGAAGGCTGGAAGAAAGCTGTAGTTATGATGCATATGTTTAAGTTTGAAGGACTGCAAATAGGCTTCCAAAAGTTCACTTGGTTATCTAAAGAGCAGCTTAGGTAGTATTACTAATAAACTCCACTTACCATTTTAGTCCTTTGGGTGCGTGTGGTGTCAAATGCATTTATTTTGGCAGTTTTGACTGTAACTAAAATGTATTTTAATTAGGAGGAAATATCAGTAAAGGCCTTTGAGACAGTAAATAATAAAGCATTGGTTCTCTCTTCAGCTTCATAATATAGCCATTAATACTGACTTCTGATTGCCAGACACAAGCAGAATGCAGCTTCCTACCTGACAGGCACAGACATACTGTACTGGCTGCACGATAGTGGACTGGAGAGAAAACAATCTTTTGGATGAGGTCTGAAAATTTAGAGTTGGGCTAACATGCAAAAAAGGCTTTCCTCAAATCTTGCCACAGAATCTGTGAGGGAGCTATAGAGGAGGAATGAGATGGCAACAGCTGACACTAATAACAGAGAGAAAGTTCAGCTTCACTTGTTGGATGTGAACTGGTGGGACTCATTGACTTTCTAAACATTGTTTTGCAGATGTTCGAAAAGCCTGCATTTATGGTTTGAATCTGGCTTACCCTAAAATACATGTTAAACAGTATTTGCATGTTAAATTGAATGTCTGGGTACTGAATCTTCCAGTCTGTGTGCTGTTTTAGGTACCCATCTGTGTTTATATAACTGTGCAGTTGTGAGCAGATGATGGTCTGCAGTATTTTTTAAACAGCCTATAGGTCTTTATTAGATATCATATGACCATGTTTTGAAATGGTTGCCTATAACTGGGAAAACTAAATCATCAGCTTAGTAATTATGGATCTACCACAATATGAGGTAAATTGTGTTCAATTCTAAGATTTTTATAGCTAGTGGTTAGAAAAATTTCAGTGAGGAATATTAGAGTTCTAGGTATATTTTAGTAACGTTGTCACAAACTCTTTCAAAATTTCCAGCTATTTTCTGGATGATCTAGAACTTTTCTGCTTGTTACTGGTGATTAACAGACCCTTTTAATCTGTCTCTCCAGTACAAGCTTTTGAAACCAGACTGTGGGATTCCTATGAGAGAAGGCTTGTTACCTTGTGCCTGGGATAGGGGGCTGGGAAGGTGTCTCTGTGCCCTTGCATTTAGATTTGTTGTGCACTTCATTGACAAGTCCCTGAAAATTATGCATGTATCACTAGATCTCCATTAAATTCAAACCAAGTGAGGATAAGATCCCATGAAAATATTTATCTGAATATCCAAAATAGACCATATAATTTTAAGTTCATAGAAGACACTAAAATAAAAAATATATGTTCATAAAAGAAATTCATAGGTAAAGAAAGACAACCACACCTCCTTTGCTAAGGGACATCATATGATGCTTGGCTGACATCGATGTCCCCTGGGAGGAGAGCAGGTTTTTGGAAACTGTCTTTCCAAGTATCTTGAATATTGTAAGAAGTATTTTGTCTTGCTTGATATTTCTAGCTTTGATTAGTCCTGATGGGAACTGAGTGGTGATGTTTATTCCTTGTGATGTTTGACTATAGTATTTCTCCATCCTTTTCAGACCCATATCTACATGTATGTACATAATTTTCACACATTTCCTCTCTGGATTTGCACTGTGGATGGACCCATCGGTGTTTAACACACAGTCTTCAGTCACATGCTGCAGCTTTTTCTTGTTGCTGAAGTTGGTCTGGAGTGTTATTCTTTTCAGTTTTCCTTCTGGCCAGAAAGGTTAATCAATCCTATCTGCTGTTCTCTTAAATGTGCTTATTTATTTAATCAGATTTGTAGGGCAGGGGACAGGGCTACCTAGGGCATGGCTGAGGGCAGGTGTGGGTGTCCTGGCCAGAGCTTGAATGCACCCACCCAGCCATGAGCAGAGGGCGCCTGGTTGGGGTCCAAGTGGGGCTGGCCAGGGCAAGGACACCTATGGGTGCACTCAGGGCCCTTGCAGCAGTCATAGCTGTTTTCTTTTCTGACATATATCTTTTAAAGGGGGAGGGAAAAGACAAACTTTCTGCCAGACTCTCCTGCTCTCTGGTCATTAGGTTTCTGTGACAGGGACTGCTGGGATGCTGAACTCCCTAACTAATCCTACCTTTTCCCTTGTATTTAGTCTCAGTAGTTCAGTGTTCATCACTGGGTTATCATTCTCTTTCCTTTCACTTGATTATCACTTGTTATACAACCTTCAGATGAACCCTCCAAACTACAATAGCAGCTAGACAAAGCACTAAACATCATTATTCAATTCTTTCAGTGGAGCAAAGACTGATTCCTTCTTTATTTAAGACAAGCCTTTCACAATCTTCAGCTTCAATGCTGTATTTTATTTGCCAGGTTGTTTGTGTTTTAATAAAGAAATTTTCTTATGAAGAATGTTGGCAATTCTCAGCTCCTTTACTGGTGTCTTTCATGAAGGGTCAGCACTGACAAATAGAGCAAAAAGTAGGGAAGTCTAATAATTGTCCATGCTGCTCATTCAAATTCTGCTCCAGTCACTAGTGTGGCAATGGACTTTTTTGAGTTGAGAAGAATTTGCTTTGGATGTTTCAGTGGGTATCTGCAGTTTTCTTTGTGTGGAGCAGTCAGCTGCCCTTTGGCCTACAAAGCTAGGAAAGAACCTGATCACATCAACATTGCAAAAGGGGCAGAGAGAGAAAATTCTATTATTACTAGCTCAGTGGTACACCCTGGGTACCTGCAATATAGTCTCTGATGTGACACAGTTGCTTTTGGATGGAAGTGTGTTTTTCTAAATTCACACGGGTGAAATTACAGGAAATTGGATGTCATATCTCACAATCCAATTGAACTGGCATGAATGTTTGTTTTTAATGCTCTGGATAACCTAGCCTGGCCTACGACTAAGAGCAGAGAAGACCAAACACTCTTCATCTACTTTCAGGCTGTCGAGGGGTGTCTGCTGGGGTACAAAGTGCTGAGATAGATAGTAAGGCACTGGGTATGCTCAGATACAAGGTCTGAATATTTGTGGGTTCATTTCTGAATGGATGTTGATTTTGACTTTGAGAATAGCCTCCGGATGGTGTGAAAGACAATATTGCTTTATCCACTGAGATCCAAGACATTATTCCTTTTATGCCTTCCTGAATAGGGGAAACAAGTGGAAGAGAAATGGTCAAGAGCACCAGGAAGTGTATCCAGGGGAATATCAATGTCCTGGGATCTTCACAGAAGAGCAAACGAAAAAAACCAATAACAATAAACAACTCACTTCCAGCATTATCTAATGACTCAGCAGTGAATTAACAGTCCATGGATCCTAGTTCTTTTCCCAGGTAGCATCTGACCTGCAGCATGAACAGTCCAAGCCAGTTTGCCTTTTGATAATTCCACTACAAAAGACTGCTTTACTTACTGAAGAACTCTGGACTTGTTGCTTTTCTCAGTTTACCATCATGTGACGTGCCCACAGTAAATAGCAGAAGAATCTAGATGTGCTATCAGTGCATCTGTTTCACAAACACACTCTTTCTTTGCCATCTCTTACTGGCTTCTTCCTTCCCTCATTGGAAACACTGTTTTCTTTTTCCTTGGTATTTCTTGTGTTTCTTTATTCCTAATAGAACCTATTTTATTCTAAGGACAGTTAAAAGGATATCTTGGTTTGCTACCCAGTAGAGAACAAAACCTCTCCTTATTTACAGACTCCCATAATCAGATTTGTTTTGTTGAATAAGCACATCCTTTTATTAAGGACATTACTAGCCTGTGTTGTTTCCTTTTTATTTATCACTCATTGACTTGGTTATTTAGTGACAAATATCACATGATGCTTCTACTCGGGTTTATGAAGCTGAGAAGTAGTAGTCAATTTTTTTAGTGCCCTAGGAAAATGCTTTAAATTTTAGTTTCACTCTCTACACAGCTTTCTTGGTAAACTAAAAAAAAAGAAAACAAAACAGTAGGAAATGATTAGTTGGTACTGACAGGTCAGTGCAGTGAGATTATTCCTATAGACTCAAGACTTCCTGTGTGCGTAAAGATGAAAGGTAAGATAATTGCATGTTTTTTTCATGGTCTTATTGTCTAAATAGAATGTATGTACATAAATATGGTAATTTATTGCTGGATGTTGCTGCAAGTATTCTCAGAAATTGTAGCAGTAGGCATATTCAGGTACTGGTTATAAGGATATATACACATATTTTCCAGAAATTGGCAATTGAGCCACCATCCTGCCACTGAGTCAATATGGCCATCTATATGTTTTTATTTCAGCTCAATTTTCAGATCACTGAAGTATCTGCCAACAAGATACCTCTCTCCAGTAGGTGGAAAAATATTCTCTGAATAAAGTGACATTGTGCTGTGCCGCCCATGGCATCCTTTGACTGTGACAAGCTGTAATATTGTCATTAAAAGTGTTCCCACAATTCAGCAGCTGTTTTACCAGTTTTCATTTAATTTTCTGAAATTGTGGCTTTACTGAAAAGTATATTTGAGTTGAAAAGAGTTTCCAAACATCACAAGATATGCAGTGGTGGTGTTTGGGGGAAGAGATTAATTTTTCTTTTTGGAATGCACATCTTTGAGAAATTGTAATGTTTGTGAATGAAAATATGCCTTTTGTTGCTTCCTTGTATGGGGTCTGAGAGAGTACTTTTACAAAACAGCAAGTTTTACTAGAGACTTTAATGCATTTTGGATTAGGCCCTTCACTTGTGAATGTAATGTACATTTGCAGATGATAAACATTTTATATGACCTATCATTTGGTTGCAGATTGTCCTATGCAAAACCTCTGCAGAACAAATCTGCTATTGGAAACAGTGATGTTGTAGCATTTGTTCTAAACAGAAGCATGTTTAATGGTCAATAAAATGAGCTCTTGGCAGACATTCAATTTGATGATTAAAGAATTCCTGCCTTTACAATAACAATGTTATAGTAGAAAATAGCATTAGGACACTGACTGCACTGATTGGTTTGCAGTGAGTCATAGCTATGCAATTATGGCTCTGTAATTGCCCAGGCATGACATCATAAAGCAAACTGTCACAATGCAAACTTAAAAATTATTTTTAAAAAATTATGGTTGGCTACTTTAAAAAAGGTCAGTAACCTGTGGGTATCCTGTGTGCTGCATGTCTGTTAAATGGTCAGATGTATGTACTGGTAAGGTGAAGTTTCCACTGTAAGCCTTTGTCAGTCCTTTTTGCCGAAATAGCCTTTGCTAAGGTTAAAAAAAAAAAAAAAAAAATCAATGGATGGGAGACCTGTGTGATCTCTTTTTGGAGCAGAATGTTTTCTGTGGACCTAGCTTTTATCTGCTCTTCATCAAAGGCCATGAAAGTCTAACATATGTGGCTGGCTATAGCTGACTGCTTTTGCCTTTGCTCTGTATACTGATAGCTCAGAGCACTGACAGAGCTAATGTCTGATGGTATTTTCCAATGTGCTTCTGGATTCCTTTGTGGGGCTTCTAATTGCCAAACCAAGGTGCTCAGAATTTTTACCCCCTGTATTGACTAAATCCTGCGGTGCCAAGTATCATTGACTGGTGCATGCTGCACCATCTTTCTGGTGTTTGCTTTTTCTCTGAATATGCCCTATGACATTATAAATAAGCAAAGAGTTACTTTGTTCAAAACTGAGCAAAGAACTACATTAGAATAAAGGAAAACACCATTATCTCTTAACTCCTCTTTCCATCTTCACTGCAGAACTTTTACTTGACCTTCTTGAGTCTACTGCCTGTCTGTCTTCTTGTTTTAAGAAAATGTTTTGAATAGGTTCACATTCTTGATCTGATGTATTTCGTGTGGATATAGATATCCGTATCACAGCACTTTTTCTTCATTCTTGTTCTTTTAGCATATTCTGAGCAGTTTCATCTTCTTTTCTGTAGTAATTCCCTGAAATTTTTGTTGTGTGTATCTTACAGTCATTTTAAGTAGTCTGCACTAGCCAGTGACAAGTCTAAGGAATATGAATACCAAACAGAGGCAACAAACACAAATAGCTAAGATTTACTTACCCTCTCTCTCCTGCCATTTTTCAGGGAAAAATGCCAGTACTTAAATTTTTTTACCATGGAATGAACTAAAAGTCAAAGGGAAACAAATTTCTAATCCAATGCACAATCTTGAAATTTTGAGGAGAAAAAAAGGTTTTCAGTTTAGTCCAAGCATGAAAGTGAACCTTTGGAAGCTTTTCATAAAAAAGCGAGAGACAGACCATGATCAAAACCACCCTAAAATCTCGATACTCTGAGGATAAGATATACTGATATCATGAATGAATGTCTTAACCACTAGACTATGGAGTCTGCATCTCTTTTTGATCTGTTAATCTGCTTCTATAATAAGCTGCCCACAAGCTGGGGCAGAGCTTGTGCTATTCACATGTTCTCTAGTTTTGATTCTGCCCACAAAAAACCTTTCCAACAAAATGTTCATTAAAACCTGGTACACTTCTGTAGAATGGCTCAGCTTTGACAAACTGATTTCTGATAGGAAAAGATAACTGAAACTTTGAAAAATCTCTGCCATCCATAATCAGCAACTTTTTCAATGTCTATCTCCAGCATCCAAAATGACCCCTTTCTTGTTCGATCAAACAGTACTGGTTTCTTCATCCTTCTTGGATCCAAAGGATTCTGAGATAAAAGGTTGCTGTGGACTTTCTGTAACAAAAAGGTAAGACAATAAAAGAAGTCAGCTGTTTTTGCTCCACTTTCTTTTTTGGAAAAGAAGAAAAAGTCACTCCATAAACAGGATGCAAAAGCAGAGTCCAAGCCTTACTCCCTGCTTAGTATTGCGAAAAGCAAATGTGAAACCCTGAGACTGGCAAATATGTGTCATTTCATGTGGTGTCTTTGTCTCAGACAGTGAGAAGAAGCAATGGCAGAAGGCAGGCATTTTATCACACTGCTGAGGTGGACTTCACAAGGCTAGTAAGGTATGGAGCCCTGAATCTCTCACTTTCAGTCCTAATTAGTAGACTGGGCTTCTGACTTTTGCCTTTTTTTCCCCCCTAATATGTTAAATTCTTTACCTCAGACTTCATGGACCTGCCTAAAGGCCTGTAGTTAAATCCTACTTATCTACAGGTAAAGAGATCTCAGTATGTGTTTATACTATTTAGATTACCATGCATTTTCTAGTAGGATCAGCATATCATCACAGAGGATGCTGTGCTTTGTCAGTACATTTTTCCTTCCTCATTTTTGTGGTTAGTGAGGTGCCTGCTCTGGAGCATGAAAGTTCATCCCTGATCTACCTGGATGATATTTTTATCACAGCCCTCTAAGTAACCTATCCCTTTTTTATGCTTTAGCCTTGGTTCATTAACTTTTCACCTGGGGAATGTAGTAAACAGAGAAAAATCAATTCTGACTCAATCCAGCTCTCTAAACTTTCTGGAGTTCTTGTTCAACACTGAAACCGTGACCCTGGAGACTCCTCTTTCATAGAGAATATATATTAACTTTGTCAGTCAGTCTGATTAAATCTCTCTCTCTCTCTCTCTCTCTCTCTCTCTTATATGCCTTCTAGGCTCTTTTTAGCTCCTTTTTATGCCAGTCCTTACTGAAATGAGATATAATAGAACCACACCAGTTTTACCCTTAGGAGATAGCTGCAGATATTACTTGATTGATGGCTACTTTATTTTCCTTCTGAATTTGTTTTTACTCCCTTCACCTTCTCTTCTTTCCTGAAACCTGTGTTATGCTCAAGCAGGAAAAAGGAGACAGTGAGCAGGTCCCATTAAAAATTCACATTGTGCTCCTCTGCAGCAGTAAGAACTACAGTATCCCTTATTCTGAAGTAGAAACTACCTGAGGCAGTGAGTGCTGTGATTTTAAAGGAAGTCTGAATAAGACAATACATAGGAGCTGCAAGACCACAGGTAATTAAAGCTTCTTGCAGATATAGTACATCAGAATGGAATTTCTAAAACCTTCAAAGCAGAGGAATAACCTTTTACTGCATTGCTTTGTATTCTATTCCACATAAAAAAAGACATAAGACAAAAAAACCCCAACAAAACACTGTTAGGAAAGCTTCCTTAACAAATATTTAAACTTGTTAAAACTTGTAGGCAAGAAAGTATTGAAATATTAATCTCATGAACAGAACGAAGTTATCTTCCAAATGATAGTAGCCCTGACAACAGGAATGCCACCTTACATTGGGTCAGAAACCATTTTTTATTCTAATTCTAGTCTATTTGCTTCACATTGTACCACATGACAGGCAAAATTTGAAGACAGTAGTTTGGATATCAGTATAGCATAGCCCAGGTTCACTAGCCCATACAGAGCTGCACAATAACAGTCCATTATTGCCTCTAGTATGTGAACTGACTTGGAGGTTTGTATATGGACATGTATTGCCCTGTGTAGACAAGCCCCTAACCTACAGATGTTTGAAAATTTCTGTATTTATTACACATGCTGATCTAAACATTGTTTGCTGACATAGATATAGAAAATTGGCCAACTTTATAAACTATTTCTGAATTCTCTGTATGATAAGTCCAATTCATGGGTAAATTGAGGCTAAAATGCAGCTTGGGCATTAGAAAATCCCTTGTAAAAGTGAAAACAGTCATGTTTCAGAATGTCTTTGTCTCTTGTAAGAGAAATATTCTTCTTAATCTGAATGCAACTCTTTTTGGGAGGGTTTTCTCTATAAATATTTATTTAAAACACCTCCTGACCTAACAAACCCCCGCTTCCTTCCCCATTAGCTTTTATTCTTAGCCTGCTAATTTCTTAAAATGTCAAAGTATGCTAAAATGGAAAACATAAAGTTGTAGGGCCACAACTTCTGAGTTTGTCTGATAGTGGTGACAGGTCTAGAAACACTGTAAGAGACCAGATGAATATTGCTGCATTCTCTCTGATCTGATGGAGATAACATTGGGAATGCACAAGAGGAAAACTTGGAGAGTTTTCCACCATCAGCAAACCTGCATTAGAGGGCAGAAAAATGGACATTTTCCTAGGGAGATGGTACTTTTGCATCCTTTAACTCATTCTATAAGTACAGGCACAGAGTGATTACTACAGCAGAAGAGGCAACTAAGTCTATTCAGTTGACGTTACCTCTACCAGGAGTCAATGCCGGAAGCTTTGGAGGAAGTAATAAACCCTACATTATGTACCTAAGTGTGCAATAATATACTATAGGGAGAAATTTCTCCCTGGCTCCAACTGGTGATCAGCTTATGTTCTGAATCCATGTCTGTTAGTTCATTTTACATTTTGGTTCTTATGGACAATATCTAATTATTAGAAAGCAAACACATCCACTAATGTTAAATGCACCTTGAAACACCATGCAGCCTGTCTTGGAAATTTTTATTATTATTATTTTTACTATGATAGTACAGATGGCCCTGGTGTAGAATTTTCACACCTTAAAAGCTGTTTTAATAAACATCTGATGCCAAAGGCAGCACTGGAATAAGTAGGTGTAGCTTTGTATTTGCTTTTTCTGTATTTTAATCATGGTTATGAGCCAGAGATAAGAGCCATTGTTTGTAATACTGTGAAGGAGAAAAGACAAAACACTGTGAAGTACAAGTGATAAACCTGTATTTACAATATAATACAAATTATTTATCCTTTTCTCATAGGATAGAATTGTTAATATTAACATGTTCTGTACATTTATAGAATTGATGTTTTCTAAAGAAGGCATTACTGTTATGTATTATCAGTGTGGCTTACCGTGTGTTCTCAGAAAATAACTTAAGTCACCATTGCATTTATTAGTCTCATGACCTAGCACTTCTTTCCACTGTAACTTACCTTTAATCATTTCCCTAAGTGGCCAAAACAGGTGACACTTCAAAGAATGAATCATTAAGTAAGAAAGAGATGCACCATATAAAACTGGAAATTTGGAGATACCTTAAGACTATGATTGTTTCCTGGAAGTAACAGTAAGTGCAAATTTTACTGAAAATTTTCACTCTAGAATCCTCCTTTTTCTTCCATTTTACCCTCATTCGTGGGAATACAGTACATCTGCTCCTAAGCAAAGTGGAATGTGTTTATGCAAGATGTTATGAGATGACAGTACAGAATACATTTTCCAGAGATGTTTTTTATTAGCAGTAGCTTCCAAGCAGGATCTACAAACCTTAAAGAACTTGGAAAACAGAGAAAAAGAAGGAAAATTTGGAAGAATTTGGAACCAATGAGTCAGCCTATATGCTCAGAACTAGAAAGATAGCAACAGCTGCAATGTGTTTGTTGGTGAGTTTACATTCTCCTCTTTACCAAGACTCCACTTCCTGGAGTCTTTCCATGGTATTTACTCAGCATGTTAAATAAAATCTGGTGCTCATGGGCAATCTGGTGACACTCAAATCAGGGAGCAGAGAATGGTTAACAGGGAAGCGTGACTGGGAATAGGAATAGTGCAAGTGGATGTGTGATGAGACTTTAGTTTCTAAGCCTATATAAGGATTTTAGGCCTGAAAATGAACTGTAAGACATGTAAGAATGGAGGCAAAGTTTTCATTTTACCTTTATAAGTGGTCAGTGAAGGGGTAAAACAGATAATTACAGCAAAACACTGCAACAATTGACAAACCTATTTTGATTAGTTTGGTTTAGAACAGGAAGTTCATTTGCAACCTGATTTTAAGATAAGACATAGAAGAGGGAACAGTTGCTTACATTATCGAACGGAGTAATTTACCATTAACCTATAACTGAGTTAGAATATGACAAAATATTCCCCTTCATTTGCAGGAATCTATCCAGAGTGATACTTTAATCAGAGAAACATATTTAACCACAAGAAAATGCCTCCAGTTAGCAAAAGCAGATAATCTGTTCAGACTAGCAGACAAAAATCCCCCTAAGAACGCAGAATGAAATTCACTAACAACAGAATACGTGAAATAGAAAATGGCATAATCTCCACTGCTAATGCGATAGCTGTCTTACACTGGCAGCGCATGAAGTTTTTACATCTTCACTGAAGAAGAAATCTTTCATGAACTGAGCAGATAGATTGAGTACGCTTGTACTTCATAAGAGGCTGACAGATTGGTCATATTTACAACTATGCAGTGGTTTCATATATATATAGGTGAAATATTTTATTTCAGCTGGTTTGGGGAGAAGGGCTTAATGCAATCCCAGCAGTAATAATGACCCTTTTAGGTTGGAGAAATATTTACCAAATGCTGACTATTTACAATAAAAATGTAAGACTAGACATTGTGGGAAAACACAGACTGATAGGAGATTTAAAAAGCAAGACATTTTCTTTAGAGTTTGTAATACAGCAGTCAGGAGAACAAACAATATGAACCATTAGCAGCAGTGCATGACAATACATATTGTTAGCTGGAGAGTGGGAGGAGAACAAGTACTGCAGGTTCCATACTATATCGTAACCAAATGAGAACCTATGACAGAGAGAGAGTCTAATGTTCACTGAGCACTTTGACCCATTTGTTGTGATGAGGCTTAGCAAAAGAATTAGTAAACCCACACAAAAACCCACCTATGAAATCAGCACACCTTAGAAGGGATAAGAAAAACTTTCAGCTGGTATGAAAATATGAGTAATTGTTTGAATGTAGGATTCAAACAACTAGTGATTGAAAAGACTAGCGCTGAAACACCGAGGCCTACAAGGAAAGTGTCCTTTTTTAACAATGTTTGACTGCCTGACTTAGTAGAGCGGAAACTTTTATTTCTTCTGTAGTGGTATCTGACTGAAGATTAAGGGAGAGTCAATCCAGGACGAAGAATATCAAGATGCCAGTTTGTGGCAACTCCTAAGTGTTGGGGACTATAACAATAGCTGGAACACAGATAAACTAAAGCTGCGAAGAATGAATGTCCCCTGTATCAGATACTTACTAACTAATGCTGATTTCTGAGAAAAAGTTTTTAAAGATATACCCCCATCAAGTTGTGGGAGTCTGTTAATGTCTAATGACAGCCAGCTATCATGCCAAATTCAGATCTGTCAAAAGTCTATGAATGGAGGTAGTCAGGAATTTTTCAACAAATTGTTTTTTGTTAGATAATGCCAGTTCATTGCAATCCAAGCTTTCCTTGGAAACATGGGCTATAACCAGGCCTGCCCTACTTGCCTCGCTCACATACTCTGGGATGGGGCTCATGTTGGTGAGGATGCTACCTCTACCTGTCGTGTTATTATGCAGGTCTCCCAGCTGCCTGTCCCTTAGGGAGCAGTTGGTCCTCACTGATCCCTAACAGTTAGCTCAGGCAGAGGCCAAGGCGAGAGCCTCAGTTTAAAAGCAGCTCCCAAGGGAAGAAGTGGCAGGCCTTGCTGAGGCTCCTTCTAGATTTCTTCCCAATAGCTGTCCCCAAGGTCTCCAGCTGCACCATCTCTGAGTTGGCCCTGAGCCCAGACAGCCAAAACTCAGAAGTGAGCTGAGGGGGAAGGTGTGCGCAGGGCCATGGCACATATTCAGCTGGGCATAGAGGAGACACAATCTGAAATGGAGCATAGGCTTGAACCTAGATTTTCTTAAAAAAGTCCCCTAATCACTAGAATTTTGGTAATTGTGGGATTAATTTATCTTTTTGTCTAAAATTTTATGAAGGTCTACAATCACATACCTGCAATATAAAAGGCTCCTCATAGGGCATCTGACTCTTTAATATATACTGGTCTTCTACCCAGCCTTAACTGAACCCTGAGACAGTTAATGCACAAGACATGTCAGGGAACTGGTCATCAATTCAGAATCTGTCATTTGAAAGAGTAAAGAACATGGAGTACCTTCAGGCAATAGAGGAGCTACTGCCAGGCTGTGATGTTTCAGAAGGAAACACAGGAATAGTAATGCTGTAAATCCAGCAGATCATTTGGTACATAGACCTAACAGAAAAGGAAGTTGTATAAGTTTAGCTAGAAAAGGCGTTGATCTGGGAATGGAACAGTGCAACCTGCACCTTTGGGTACAAGATGGATATAAAATTCAACAACAGTGAAGCATTTGGAAGAAGCCACTTTTTGATTGTCCACAAAACTTCAAAATACACTGACACTCTAGGGCTGAGACACAAAAATGAGAAAAAACTTTTCCGGAAAAACATTGCAGAAAGCAGATACAGTTAGCGGAGCACACCTTCTAGAGTGCAATGATGATGTTTCCTAAGAATTGGGAAAGGACTTCATTGGCATGACACAATTCCTTCACATTTCTGAAAAGAGGTTCAGTACGGTCCAGTAATACAAGAAGCAGGACTTGGTGTATCCAAGAAGAGGTTGATGCTGTGGGGTAGGTCAGGTTGCAAGAAGCAAGTGCTGCAGAAGTCAGTACTCTCCCTTATTGGAGGATATGGACTCTATGCGCAAGTGGTAGCTATGCAAAAAACATGGTGAGAAAGCAAGTCAGGTCTGTTCGCTTTAATAACTGGACGGTCATAATCAATTGCTACTTTTTTTTCTGGGAAGACAATCTGGCAAAGAATGTTATCAGGAAATTGAAGGCATGCTATTTTCAGACAATGAACTGCAGTACGCTTCAGGAGAATTCAGACAGTTGATTGCCATATAATAAGAGAGCAGAGCCAGCAGTAAAGAAACAAAGAGAGTGATGGAAAAGGTGAAACAAGAAGGGATAGTGCCACCTGGCAATGTTTAACCATTGCAACCCTCCTTCCCATGCTCCTGAGCATGGAAATTCAGAGCAAAGGTTGATGAGTTGGAAGACAAAAGTCTGCTTTTCTTACTTTTTGCTGTTCTTCTGCAAAGGAATAATAGGCAGCAGAAGCAGCTGAGGGGAATGCAGCAGTAAAAAGACTGCCCACTGCAACAAAAGAGGTAACTATCCAGGACTAGGATTTACAAGTGAGCATGTCTAAGCAGAGTCAAAAGCAGCTGCAAAAGCAATTTCAAAAGGCAAGACTTCACATTGTTTGGTCATTGACCATAGAAGATATCTGCAGGCCACTCTAGCTCACAAGGTTCTGGACAGTCATATAGAAGCTACAGATATCCAGCATGTCCACACAAAAAGGCAAATAGCCTATGACTTAGAGGACACATACACATTGTCTCAGCTACCACTGTCTTGACTTAGACAAGAGAGTCCAAAACCATGTGAACAACAGATTGTCACACAAGGCTGCAAGGCCACAAAAATGAAAGAAAGTCCCTTAATAATAACATAAACAAAAATGGGGATTTTGCTTTGACAACTATCAGGTTTGAATCCCAGAAGACATCAAGAGACTTACGATACCATAGGCCGGATTCAGATATTGCTTTACCTGCTTCTGCACTGTTTAATTCACTAAGGAGCTACAATTTCATGACTAGAAGTGCTTGAAAGCAAGAAGAACTGAAAACCTCAATGCTGAGGTTACTTTAAAACTCAGATCTTAGTTCCTATGTCAGCTACGTATTTAAATCTCTAAAACTCCTTCAATCTGGAACTATCCTCTTGAAGTAACCATAGGGCCCAACAAAGTCGAAAAGTGTTTGTACAAAAGATGTAACAGCAACAAAAATGCGTAAACTGAAAAAGCACAGCTGGAGGGTGGCCACGACATCTGCACAGGGCTGGCAGGTGTGACACAAAACTGAGAGCTGACCTGCAACTCCCTACAGCCACAGCTGGAGGCTGAGCTGCGATATCTAAAAGAACGCTGTACCTGTACATTTAAGCAGCTGAATTGTTCTCTAGATTCCATTGTCTGTGTTGACCACATTGCTGTTGACTGTAGTGAGACTTTAGGTACGTAAATGTACCTCTTCTAATCTTCAGCTAAATCCTCCTCCTTTCTCCTCTGTCCCCAGGGGATGTCTTTCGACCTGCAGAGATTCTCAGTAGCTTGTTGGACTGTGCCACCCTTCCAAGAAGGAAGGGTTTAGGAGGATCTACACCATGATAGAGTGTCTTGGAAAGCAAAACAAAACAAAACAAAAACCTGAGAACATAAATGTGATCGTGATTACTGATAATCAAGGCAACTTAGTACAAAGCAGTATTAACATAATGTCCCTAAATTGTGCTTTCAACTTCAGGTATGTCTCTGTAGTGAGAAGACAGACATGTTAGTTGCCAGAAAATCTTTCAAAGCAGTTTCAATACCAATTTTTTTTTCTTACTTTTGTCAGTGTTGCCAGAAAATTTTCCCTTCAAAAATAGAGCAGAAAGCTTACTTTGTGAAATCTCTAGGGTGAAACTTCTGCTGTTTTTTTTCCTTCTGTTTTATTAATGGTCTTAAATACAGCTAATAATTACTGTTCTTTTGAAAATATTAAGTCCTTTGGAGGAACAATGAAGGCAGTGAATTCAGTATTGTAGAAAAGCATATGATAATGTAGGCAATAGATGGTTGCTATTGTATTTCATATTTTCTTTAACAGTCTTATGAACCTTTTACAATATTTCTGAGGATACTGTTTTTACTGCTTTTGTTTCTGATACAATGCATTGACATTTATAGATTATTTTTTCTCAGTGCAAAAGGGAAGTTGTTTATTGTGATTTTTGCCCAAGTTGCCAAGTATTTGTTCATTAAATTGTTTTCCACTTTAAAGATGTATAAGTAGCAAAGTAACATTTATTCATATGCTTCTGACTAATTGACTAAATATAATAACAAAAATGTTGCCAGAATTACTTCTCCTTGCAAATAGGAAACATTTGTAGTCTTATTACCGTTATCCAGTAACATGAAGGAAGAAAATCCATATTCTGTTATTGTGGCAGTGCTTAGACTCTTGAATATCATGGAAGAGGTGAGTTAGTGAAAGAGTTGTTTTGCATTTCAGGGCTGTGCTAAGAAAATGTGGAGCTGTAAGCAGAATATTATGTAAATATCCCTACTGGCTTCATGTACAGAGCCCTGCCTTTCCGTTCTGTCACCTAAGGGACCCATCAGTTTATCTCAGAAAAACCTCAGCAGCTGGCATGTGTGTGCATGGCTGGGTATCCCAGGCTGACTGCATGTCTTAGCAATGCAAAGGAAGGTCCATTTTGGGTTGGTGCCAGAAGTCGTCCAGCATCTTGAATCTTCAAAAAAGGCAGTGTCCTTTGTTATGCATCGCACAATTCACACATTCTCCACTAGAGCTTCAGGCAGAATACGGTGCATTTTTCTAGCAGAGAACACTTTGCCCGTGCAAGCATCCCCAAAGTTTAGTTTGGAGGTAAAAAATCAAAATTGTTCTTTGAAAATCAAAATATTCATTTCAGAAGTTCTGTCTCCTCTGTGTTTCTCCCTCCTCCAGTATAAATCAAATGCCTCTTAAGCCTACTCTCTTCAATGGACAGAGTATCCTGCCAACTTACATGTCCCATTGAATCATTGTGTGGATCCCTGTTTGCAGATTCATGGCTATTGAAGTAGAAAAATATTCTATTTTTCTCTGTTGCTGAGTACACTATGCTCAGTTTATGATTTCAATCAGTTCATGTTTTCTTCCACTCTAGGTCTGTGTTTGTTCTACTAGCTATGATTGATTAAAAAAAAAAAAAGCTTGTTTTCCTGAATGAAAACTTAAATTGGTGATATCTGTAATTCTACAAAATGGAGTTCCAGGTTTGGGCTGTAAATATATATATATATTCATCTGTAAATATATATATATATGTAAATATTTAGCTGTACCTAAAATATCATCTTCCCTTTTGACAGATTTTTTTTTAACAGTTAAATCTCCTTTGGTTTAAAGTTGTAGGAAAAATAATGTCAACTTCCAAAGGAAAAAATGTTTTCATGGTCCATTCTGACTGATTTTGAGCAAGTTTTTGTTTTGTGAGAGAGTATGGGTTGATTCATGGCTGACTAGTAGAGAAAGGAGCTATGAGATGGCTGTCTTGCACATTACAAGACTGGATTTTTTTTTTTTTTTTTTAGTTCGTGCAGGCCAATGCCCAGAGTGGAATTCATGTTAATATTGAAGTGGACACATGGAAAATATGCCTTGTACAGCCCATCTTCTACTGCCCCCTGCTCTCTTCTCTTGAAAAAAGAAAATGTGCATGAACTAAAGTTGTCAGGCTTTCCATACCTCTAACACTAGCAGAAGAATGCTCACAGTAGTGGATGCATCACCCTCTTCCTTTCCACTGAAGGTGAAATTAATCCGATTCAAAAATGTTGTCTAGCAGCAGCAAGCTGTAGCTGCTGCTGCTGCTGCTGCTTTATTGACTGTTAAGACACCTTTGAGTATGGTTGAGAGAGTGGTGAAAAAATAGAAACATTATTGTGTAATCAATTTAGTGTGTCACAAGGTGATAATAGAATTATAACTTACAGCAGCATTTTGTTCTCACAAATCATAAATGTTTTTTAAAGGAACAGCACACAGACGTGTTCCTGATTTGAAATACTACTTTTAAATTCCTTGATGGTTTATTTTAAGTGTGTTTACTTCACTGTTAGCTCTGAGTGACTGCCAAATCTAACTATGTTGATTGCTTGTCCTCAGTATATACTCCTTTCTGGGGCTATCATCTTTCCTGATATATGCCCTGTCAATTTTTGGGTTAGATCGACTTGGGATATGGATCTCCTGTTGTCTTATCTCTACCTATCAGATAATTAATTAACCTCTCTGGTAAGTTTTGTATTCTTCTCAGTCTTTGACAGATCTTATAGTTTATCAGAATTGCAATTCATTAATATTGCAGACCCTTCAGCTATGACTGTGTCCTCAGGGCTCCAAGGTTTTTCTTGCACAGTGTATGCAAGAAAGGAAATATGATCCTGTTTCTCAAATCAGCAAGTAGTGAATCAATGTTCCTGTCCTTTGTTGCAGGCTTACTCCCTCATTTCCTTTTCTCTTTACTGCAGCTATTGATGCCTGTAACTTTGTTATGCTTGCCTATTTTTTCTCCTACTGTTCTGTTTTGTTTGACTTTGCCACAGAAAGTGTTCTCAGAACACTGGCTATTTTTATATAATTGTGTTAACTTTTTCAGCTTTTTGTATACTCTGCATAGGAGTTGAAAGCCTGAGCTGCTGTGATCTTTTGAAGTGATGCTCGTTGCAAGCTGGAATTTAGGTATGTGTACAGAGCAGGCTGAGGTAACAATTCAGGTATATTTTCCAGCAGAGATTAATGACCCTTAAAGCATCAGCTTTGCCACTGCAGCTTAGTGATCTGAAGTCAGCATGGGGATGATTCTTAGTCTTGCAAGCCTGTTCTAGTAGGTCTTTTCTCATCTGAATTTCCATTTACTTACTGAAAGGAATAGATATAAATATTGGAAAGTATTCTCTGAAAGGCCAGAGCAGGGTGTCAGTCAGTTTGGAAAAACAAATAGACCTTTGCTACACACTTGAAAGAAACCTAATTTTTTATTGATGTTAAAAAGTTGGTACTTTTCATTTTTCCCATATTTGTAATTTGCATTCACTTTTTCAGCTGTTAAGAAAAAGCTGTCATGCTATGAGAAAAGCTCTTCTTCTGGAATTTTCTGGCTCACTTGAAACTAGAAATACCATCAAGTACTGTGAGTGACTTTTTGCCTACGCTGAAATCGGTAACTGAAGGAGTC
Source organism: Dromaius novaehollandiae (assembly GCF_036370855.1). Lineage (NCBI taxonomy): Eukaryota > Metazoa > Chordata > Aves > Casuariiformes > Dromaiidae > Dromaius > Dromaius novaehollandiae. The sequence continues at coordinate 66,095,176 of NC_088100.1, forward strand.
CCACTGGAGCTCAATGGGGCTAGCATTTCAACTGAAATGAAGTCAGGTGGCCCACATCCACTTCTGAAAGGTGCTTCAGACCCGGTGATTCCAGCTGACATCCTACTTTCTCTGTTCATACCTGTAACTCTTTCAAGTTCACTTTTCACCACTGATGACAAGAATAAAAGTAGGTAGCCTTTTCTTGTGCTACAGGAATAGTAGCAGAAGCTTTGCTAGAAGCTTGAAAAACTTCTCTCATCTTCTCAGTGTGTGTGTTTTTAGCAGATGTCAAACCCTTCATTTACACTATTTAGTTTAACAGCTGGGCAGAGTTTCCAAACCATCTACTGGTATGCAGTGATATCAGTAGATAGCTGGGAATTTCAATAACCATGAATATCTACAATTGCAGTCCACTTAATATTCTCTGTAATACTTATGAGGAACGTAATGTTCCCAATTAAGTTCAGCATTTATACATACTGTGTAATATGGCCGACCATTCACATCCAGAATTCTTTAGAAGTAATAAACCTGGATTGTACATTAAAATGTGATATGACTCCCAGCTGTATGCTGCCTATTTTTTGGCACTTGGCACCACACATTTTTTTCCACTGGTTCATATGACAGGCAGAGACTGTCTGAGGCAAAGATGAAACAATTTCCAACTGGTGGGCTTGATAGTGCAGGTGACATTAAATAATTAACAAGTTCTCTTTCAGAACCATGCCTCGTGCTTTAATTAATATCGCTTCTTAAAATAAGTTGTTTACCATTGCTGCTTCTGCAAGCTGATTGCTGCTTGCAAAAAACATCTGAGACATGACTATGCCCAGGGGATTGCTTTCACTTCATTGTTTATAATAACTACAAACAAAGAGCTGCTAAAGCTCATCTAGCCATGAGGCGTCCTGACAATCTGCCAGTTTAGTCACCAATAATAATGAGACTGGCACAAGCAATAAGCTCAGCGCTAATCTAATGAGGGCCTATTTCAATCGCCCATTGATACTATGGCAGCTGCTAAGCATCCGATGTTTAGGACATACAAACAAGAGGTATGCCTCCAACCAGTTGAAGGGTAATTACCCCCTTAATATGGCTTTATGAGTATCCAGAAGCTGTGTCACTTTGTTTTCTTTCCCTCTCCTCTCTCAGAGAGTTTTTTGAGAAAAACCCCACTCAGTCAATGGCATAAATCTGATGGGATCATCCATCTATGCCAAGCTGGAGAAAAGGTTCAATTAGTGCTCCAGTGAGTGCCCATGCAGATATGAACATGCATGTGATTTTCAGCCCCGTGTTTACAGCGCCTGTGTGATGTCACTTCCTTCACTTAGTTCCCGCGGTGAATGCAATTATGAGCAGATGGGCAAATGACATGATTCCACTGCTAATGAACTTCCCTACTGGGGAAGAGGACAGTGCATTACCCTTTTGTACTTCAGACTCTTAATTATCATTCTTACTTTTTTTTACCCTCAGCATAATTATTACACATCTTTGAATTTTAAGTTCTTTTGGATAGAATTAACTAATTCCATTCTGGTCAGGAAAGTTCTGAGAAAGCAACAGAACAAAGGGGCTTTTTTTCTTTTTCTAAATGGCAACAATAATGTTTAAATATACAGCTCAAGAGAAAAAGAAATCTGTGCTAGCCTGAATTCTTAAATGCCATTCTCTTCTTTCCTCAGTTCCTATTTCCATCATTTCCAATGAGGTTTTTTTGTTTTTAAATCAGTCTTTGCAGATGAAGAACTCATAATAGTGTGGTTCATACATCGATTTAGCCATGTCTAGAAGAACGAGTAGGAAGCTACTGATTTGGAAAGAATTAAATAGCATTTCTACTATGCTAAAACACAAGCAAAGTGAAACCTAAAAAAGGTTTATGCCCAGGTTCTAAATTTTATATTTCACAGTACTAAACTGATAAAAATGTGTTCTGTCACCAATAAAATATATATCTCAATATCAACATATCATGAAAGGAATGATGCTAAGCATCTAATTATAGATCCACTTTACCCCACCTTCAGAAATAGAGTGTTGAGGGGGAAGATGGGACATCTTGCACTTCTGAGAAAAAATTTTCAATAGTTCCATCATCCCAGTTTACATCTCTTCTTCATTTTGAAAATGTGTGGCCATATTTTGGGTAAGTAATTTGCATAAATTGTGTTTATAGTCCAGTGTGTGGCAATATACAAATGCAAATTTCAAAACAGAGTATTAACTTTTTAGATCCAGGCAGTGACCTGTTGTTTCTCTACATTGCTGCCTATGAGCACTGTAAAGTATATAAACTGGATTTTTAAATTTCCCGCTATTTCTATGGCAGCACTGGTATGTAAATCTCTATGTCATCTTTTAATCTTAGACTATTATTGTGCAGCTAGTGACTCAGCCTAGCTTTAATCACCTAAATGAGGTGTCTAAGAAAGCAAGTTAATCTTTCAAGATTATTTCCTCTTTGTCACAGCAAGGAGGAGAATGTGTCTTTTACAGAGTATTTCAGAACATTTCAGTTAGATGTCTTAAAGATAAACGTTATCAGGAACTATTTCTGATACTGAAACGGCGTAAGGAAGGAATTAAAAAGTCCGTTATGTCATAATGGAGGCTGACTGACATTTTAGCAGTGAGAAGAAATTAACAGTTAATGTCTTAATACATTATATAAATGCACTGAATTTTAAAAGACTTAGGAAAAAAAAGCAGGCGGAAAGAGGGAAAAAAAACAACCCTTGAGCTGTAACTGCCAGCATTGTACTCACTTTTGTGAAACTACTAGGTTTTGGTGCTGTAACTTTCCAGGAGCACAAAGGGGCATACGTATTCAAAGTACCACAAACTGTTAATGGTTTCCACTGAAACAGATGGCAACATTATGATCATTTTTGCAATTAATGCTGACTGCAGATTGTTCTTGAGGCAGCAGTCAGAGTTCTTCATCTCCTGTGTTACCACAGTAGTATGCAGTAACAGAATTGATTTTATAATTTTCTGATAACCCCTTCTTCCCCAAGCTATTGAAAATGCCTAATATAATTGGGAGATGGTATGAATTGCCTCCTGCTACTTGCAAACCAAGGATCTGGCAAATTAAGAGATGTGACCCTGAAACTCGCGGTAAAGACGTGATCTCCTCTTTGTCCCGAATGATAGAATTGGCGATTAGAAATCTAAGCAAATCTTAAAGGTATTCTTTCTGGAATAGACTATATGGATGCATATGTTTGGCAAAATTGCCCATCTCACTTATTGAATAAGGGAATATTTTCTGTCCATTTATTTGGTTTCTCAATACTCTTTTCATTCCTAGCTAATCTGAGCAGATATTTTCATCTTTTGCTGAGTGCGGTGCTCTCACATGCTGTGACTTTGAAATTATCTTTTTAGTATCCTTTTTCCAAATGTCCAGCTAACTCTGTATGTACCAGAAACCTACAGCAGGGAAGACTGCAATTCCTTTGAAAATAAATACAAAGTGGCACAACCCTTTTCCTTCTTGGAAGTAGTATGGTGGAAGATGAAAAGTATGTGGGTTGTTTTGTAATGAATCTAGTTGGAAATAGGATCAGTGCCCCAGTCCTCCAAAACAGCTGTGAAATTTCTTGTGTCTTGGAAGGGAAATGTGAGGGGAGCAGGCAGGAATATGCTGCAGGCTGGTAACACAGCCTAACTTCTGCCATCACGATAAACAACCTGCAGATAAAGCAGCTCAAAGGGGATTTTTCCGAAATAGCTGGAAAATGATCAGAAGTTGATGAAAACAAAATAAAGGTGGACCTCTGCCTTGGCCCAGGTTGGCTGTTTTAGTCAGCAGCGGTGCCTCATCCTTCTCCCCACATCCCCTCACACACACGCATGCCCACGGCAGGCAGTGGGGGAAGCCGCCGTCCTTGCCTCAAAGGAGTTGGGCTTGGTCCTGCCCAAATCAGCAGGAGCCTTACAGAGTTTCAAGTGTCAGGTTAGTAGAGTCCAGATGCTTGTTTTTCCAGGGGTGCAATCATACTGATGTCAGTGGAGCTAGGAATCCCTTATAGAGTGATATCAATAAAAAGCCGTTAATTGTTCAATTTTTTTGCTACATAATTTCCTGTATTGGGAAAATGCTCTTTTTTATTTTTTCTCTCAGTATAAGAGCATAGACTGTTGAATTACTTTGCTGTGTGGATGAAGCCTTTGTTTCCTGGGAATTGTTCTAATAAAATAGATAATTTATAACAATGTTACAAAACGATTTTACCATTCATGAGCCATGGCAGGAGGCAATCGTGCTGGATGTTTGTAAACAATGGACATTTTAATAACAGGAAAGTAGTTTTAAGAGGATTTTATTATTACTGCAAGAGAACAACTGAGATTTAATCTACAGTGGTGAATATCAAATGCTGTAAATTTCAGACTGAAAAAGGTCACAGATAAACTCTTTCCAACTGAGCATCACTGAAATGATAAAAGATGTCATGCATTGAACTCTACCATGTACCTTGAAGGTAACTGTGGAAAGATTTTGGTCAGTGTTTGAAAGTTAACAGTTTCTGGTCTTCAGGAAGATATACTCATTTGGGACTAAAAAATGATACCTTGCTTAGTTTTGTTTTTCCTAAGTAAAAAACATGTTAGGTAAAATAAAGTCAATAAAATCACTTCACAGCCAAAAATCTCATGTGGGCCATGAAGGCCTATTGTGACAACCATAGAAAATGCCAGTCAAGCTTTATCTTAGTTTCTGATTTCAAAAATCTAAGTGTAAATCAAACTTTAGATCATAGGGTTGTGATTTAAGTGAAACAAGTGGAGCATTGGGAAAGATAGATCAAAACACACAAATGAAATTTCATTAGCCTACTGCATTCATAAGCATTTAAACTGTTATATGGATTATGGAAAGAAGTTTGGAGGATGCACAAGAAATCTCATTAACATCTGCCTTTTTTGCTCTTAGGAGAGACGGGCCAAAAAACCTTTTGTTTAGTCTGGATATGATCTGATCACTGATACTGTACATGGAAACCATATGTACTGTATGGAATATATTTAGAATCATACATATATACAGTATACACTAATAGGACTTTCCGTTTAAATAAAATCAACAAAATAAATCTTTAGCAGACATATGAGAAGGGCAAACAGAAACGAAAATGAGGGGGAAAAGGGTCCCTAGAGAAACATCACCTAATCTCTTTGCATTGAGTTCATTCATCTGTGCAATGAGTGGACTTATATCTACCACATAAAAACTGTGCTGCTCTTTTCATTAACATTTTTTTAAAAAGCTGTGACATTCTCTCATTTAAGAAATATACAAGTACCTGTTGTGATATTTATCTATCAACTATTGACATTCATAAGGCATAGTGCTTCAGTTTTCCCCTTCCTCTTTGAAATGATGTCTTATTTATGACAGAAAAATAGAGCTGTATTCCAGGAAGTCATCTGGCTTACCTCCCAGCTGAGGAAACAATATGCTTTTTCCATGTAACCCAAGACAAATGTTTGTTCAGTTTGTCTTAGAGATCTTTAATGCTATAGATGCAACAATCTCTTCAACGTGCCCTAGTGCATATCTAGTCTTAAAAGTAGAATCTTTTTCTTAATATCTGAATATTCATTGTTGCAAGAGGTTATCTCCTTCTTCCCCCTTTCTCAGCCTTCTTCTAGCCTATCCAGTCACAGATTGTTCCATTTTGTCTTGCGCACCATCTTCTAAGGACCTCTAATCATTCTGACTGCTGTCCATTGGAGTCTCTCCAGTTGCTCAGCATCTTTTTTGAAGTGAAATCTCCAAAACTGTAACTGGAATTTTAGTAGAAGCTTTGCCATACAAAATAAACCAATAAGTAGTCATGCTGGTTGTCTGCTTGTACGTATGTGTGATTGCTTGGGATGACATTATTGACTCATATTCAGCTCTTGATTAACCCTAAGGTCTGGTGACTTTTACAGAACTTCTACCTACCAGTTGTTATGCAACCAATATTCGCAGCTGACTATTACTGACTAAGTGTAGTATCTTGCATTTCAACCTTGATATTTCTTATTAAGAAAACACTGTAAGGCAGGAAATTTAAGTTCTGAGAAAAGGTCAGATATACCTTTCCTTGTTTAATAATAGTTTTTTTTCTTTCAGTTAGCACATACTGCTTGCTTTCATTATTTTTGCCAGTGGAACTGTTATTTCATACATTTATTAACTGCAAAAAGAGTTGGCTAAATACAAATATTTCATAGTAAGGTCAACTGATGAGCTTGAAACTACTCAGAGAAGAAAATTTGGCCAAAAAACAGCAGTAGAGATGGAAACATTTGTGTGAACTTGTATCTGTATCCTAATTTACTGTGTTCTTAAGTGGGCATGTTATTCTTTATAAATCGTTTTCCAATGACTTGTCAGATCAGCTGGACTCAGTTTTGCACACATGCAGCATGAAGTGTTAGGTACCTTTTCTTAAGACTGAAATAAGTAACTGCAGTGTTCTAAAATTAGAGAAATGAGCTGACGGTAAGGAAGAGAAATGCATCACACAGCCTTTAAAATATATTGTGCTACCTATTCTATTTATTATTAATGGGTATTAGGAGACTGACAGTGCTAGAAAATCATAATATCTGGTGTTAATGGAACATTTTTAACCATTTGGCCTCATCTTTGGTTAGCTGGCAAAACATACAGACATATAATACTGGTTAGCTATTTTTGCATGGAGAATACATCCTTTAAGCCTACCATGTGAAACACTGACGTAACCAGAGCAGTCAATCAAATATGAAATGGAGCTGTATAAAGAAGGAATTAATTCAGATAGTAATAGACAAGAGGAAAGGCTTGCATCCTGAAGTACGGAGATTACTAGCCATAGCAACATAAACAAACACTTTTTGATGCATTTATTTTCCAGTTACATTAGATTATTAGCCAAACAGTGAAACAGATGAGGATATAGATTATACTGTATTTGGCTTATTTTCAGAACAACTTTTTTTGTTGTTGATTCCTCTTCCAAATGACTTCCTTTTTTGAAAGAAACAGCTCCACAGTCCAGTCATTATGCACATGTACACAGTTAGCACACTCCTTACTGCTGTATTCCTGTCCTGTTAGTGAGTTTGAATAAACTTGGTGGAAAAAGAATCCAAATGCTTTTGCATTAGGTGCTACAGATATTCTGAAAGAACTTCTGTTTGGTCTTCATTCTTTCATTTTTTAAAATACCCATCTCCTGCAGGAATTCTGTTCTTAAATTTCACACTATGCTGGAGAGATGTATCAGCAGTCAGGCTTTTGTGTGCTTGTCAAATGCATTAATATGTTTTGCCAATTTACAAAGTGAGATATAACTTTGTGAAAACTGTTCACCAGTAAATGGAGAGGAAACATGCAGATTAACTAAAGGAACTTTATGTTTTCAAGGAGAGATGATACTTTCTAGAGAAACCAAGAAAAATAACTGTTTCATTTTGCTGGTCTATGGAGGATTGGGTTTATCTCCAGATTAGGAAAAATTCTGGAAATGTGATATCTGCTCAAGTGCACTGGAAATGAATGTCTCAGAAAATGCACTCAGCAACAATAAGCATTCAAAATCATGAGGAAAACTTCTCACCTTTTCTTTGTAAGCTACATAAATTGCACTATTTTTGAAAAACAAGTTGCACCTGGGACATTCCTGTGGTCTTTTTTTTTAACAGACTGTAGTCTTGTTTCTGTGATCCTACCCTTCTGAACCAACAGAACCTTAATTATCAGCTGCAGCTGGAGTGAGGCCAATTGAATTTAGGACTCTGTTTTTAAGTAAAAAAATACTCTGGAGTATTTTATGCAAAATCATAACTTATTCATCTGCACTTTTTGTAATATCACATCTCCTAAGTTTTTAATGTTAAAGAAACTGTAATGGTCTTGTGATATGTGCTAATAAGCAATTTTTGTTCTATGATCCCAGTTAGGCAAAACACTAACTAGACGCATGGTTTAGTCTCCATGGTAGTTCCATTCCACAGATTTGCCTACTCAGGGTCTTTATTAGCTCCTTACCCTAAAAGCTCCACTTGTCATCTCAGAGGTTAGATATTATCCCGTTACATGTGGCCAGCCTTCATAACCACCAAAATATGTAGTCTTTTTTCTTTTCCAACTAATTCAGTTACTGAACTTTTGTTTTTCTACTGACACAATGGAATTTTTCATGGATTTTGAAGTCAGAACACTGTAATGTTAGGACTATGATTTAACTTAGCTGGAAAATGAAGGCTTACTTGCCCCTGTTTTGAATTCCACAATAAACTCACTTCCTTTGTGTATGTTTTAATGGTAGCCCACTCGGAAAAAATAAGATCGTACGGTTCATAATGTACTCACAATACATAACACTGACAGAATTAATATCCTTGGAAATGTAGGTCTCATATGAGCCCAATGTGTTTTTCTTCATGGTCAAGTTTGTTACTTTTAAATTTTACGTGCAAGCTGCCTGTATATATTTGTAGATGTAGATGTTTGAGCCTGCTTTTCATTGGGAAATTCAATTATTTCTTTTTAATCTCTGTCTGTATCTTACATTCATTACCAGTAGTCAGTACACCAAAGTGCACTAGAGCTAAAGTGCATTTTTTTGCTCTTGCTAGGCATTTCATTATTTTTAGTACTAAAAAATGTGTTATATTAAGTAAAATTTGACGAGTTCTGGAGCTAACACTGTGTATTGTGTCTTCACTGTAGACCACTAGTGCATCTCTTACTCTCACTAAAAGGGTAATGTGAAAAACAAGAAGTTCCTTCTGAGCTCTGCAGCAAGCTTATGGTACTACTTTGGACAAGGCATGTCAACTTGGCCAGTGTTCCTGTTTCTAGAGTATTTTCCTTCTTATACGATTTTCCTTCTTATAGTCCCTGCTTCTGGTTTCTGCTTCAACCAGGGTGTAAGCCTGGCTGATCCTTTCCTTAGGTCACTGGCACAACGTACTCTGGCTGCTATGCAGTTCTTTCATGTATAGGGCTGAGGAGAAATTCTTCAATGAGGTTGCTATGGCAAGAGGCAGTCCCTGCCCTGAATTGTTAACATAATAATGTGAATGCCATGCATGAACTCTGCTTTTTATCTTCATTTGTATAATCAGTGATTAGCTAACTGTGACTTAATTCTCAACAAAGTGTTTAGACTTTGCACACTTCATTCAGAGTCAGGCTACACCTTCACGATCGTCAATTCCATGTAAAGGTACCTTCAGGAGAAGGGAACATTTATAGGCATCTTCATCAGTAGTGAAGGGGCAGTAGAAGGAGGTGGTATTTTTCTTCTGAGAGTACTAAATCTCCATTTGACCAGCACATTTTCTAAACATCTGCACTATTAGATAGCATATCTAATTCAATGGTGTGATAAGCTGGCACAGGCAATTACAGATAGCCAGTAGCATGCTGTTTCATACCAATGGATTTGGGACTCTTCCTGTGGACTGATGGGTTGTATCCCAAAGGTGACACTATATCCAGAAGAAGAGAGGAGAAGTAAGCCGACTGCATCACTAGGCAGAAGGCCCTGTCATTCAGCTGATGAAGCAGCACTGACAGCTCTGTTTGCTATTTTTGTACATGAAGGTGAGGTACCAGGAGGGTTACTGATGACAGGAATGTGGTGAAGGGGGATTTTTCTTGTAGGTAAGACTAGTTGCAGAGGCTACTTTTGGCATCTAGGGAGAGCTAGAGTTAGCAGAGTTCAGTGCAGTCAACATCAGTGCAGACAGCAACTAAGAAAAAATATTCAGGGATGGGCACTGAATGATTTGAAAAGAGGAAAATGTAAGAATTAAGCAGTTATTTTAAAAATCAATAAACTAAAAAAAACCCCAAAACTTTATTACTTTATTAGCTCCTGTATTGGATCAGCATGATATTCCACTTCTACACTTTCTGCCCATGCACTGGTCTTCACAATGCATGGAGCAAAGGGCCAATAGCCCTGGTAGCTGCTGGGACCTTCTGGCAACAGATAGCTCAACATGATTTAAATAGAGGGGGGTGAATTTACTTGTAGCTTCCCTCCATTTCCCTGTTAAGCAGATGACACCAACAAGTACTGCATATTAGACTAACTTGTCTAGCTCTTTCCCACTGTGTTGCTAACTGACAGTTATATGTTAAGATCTTTATAAATGATAGTTCTTTCAAGTCTCATTGAACTAAAAGGGACTTCACGGTGTTTCACACATGGTAGTACTGGGTATTCATAGTAAAATGAAAATTTCTGAAGGCAGTATTTTGTAGTATATGTTATAGATGTTCATATCTTTCTACACATATAAAGGGAGTAGCTTTCTGTTGTACTGTCCTATATAAATGAGGAAATACATAATCAGATTTGCCACACTGAATATAGTGCAAAGGTGATGAAATGATCCAGACCAGGATCTATATGCCGTCTTCAGTGCTAGAGAGAGATACAGTTTTGTTGTTATCCACACAACAAAAGAAAACTGAGGGTATGAATTTAGACTGCTAGTACATCTGGTTAACATTTTTCTTTTCTCCCAATCTGGGATTCTCAAGAAATGGAAAAAATCTGCATCTGCAGAAGCAAATGTTGTGTAAAGAACAGGGAAACACTTTAAAATACCTACAGTTCTCTTTCCTGCCCATTTCTTCTTCCAGTTCATTTTCATGAATAAAAGTACTGCTGCTGTAGTTCTCAGTTTTTTCAACATCTACATACTGGTTTAAGCAGATCCTTTTTATAACATCTATGTAACAAACAGTATTAATAGTTGAAAACAACCAAATTTTAAAAGTCTGACCAATAGGAGATGAGAACTACCATACTGGGTCAGCCCAAGTATTCTGTCTATCTCTGACTTGGGCCAATAGCTGATATATATGAAAAAGAATAGGACATCCAGCACCTGTAGAGTGATCCTTCTCTTTTCGTGCTCTCCAGGCTTCTGGCATTCAGTAGTTCCTTGGCTTTTGGAGACAGACATTTTGGATTTGAAACTACTGTGTTTTACAGTCACCTGTCAATTTTACCTTACTTCCTGCCAATGAGATCCATCACTGGCAGAATAATTTCATGCTTTGTGATACCACTTTCCCAGACTGAAAAAAGGTAGCTAATGAATTCATCTGGCAGCAATGATCTGAAAACAAAAATCTTCCTTTGTTGTAGGGTGGACTTTGTCCAAACTATGGAAAATGGCAGATGTAGTAACTAATTCAAAGAGGCCAAAAGGGGGATGGCTGTGTTATTCTTGCCCTTCCAAAGATGCATCAGCTAAGTTTGTGCTGGAAGCTTAACCTACCCCAGCTCTAGGTCTAACTAACAATAGTTATGTGTTACTCTGCAATGAATTTTAATGCAGATGCAACCTGTAAAATTCAGATTCAGCCCTCCGAAGGTTGTTTAAATTCAAGATTCTAATTCTGGGCCCATGTCTAGTCATGCCACCTGTTAATGAAACTTGGAAGTTTCAAAACTTGGAAAGCAAAAGTTAAACAGTCTTTTGTATGTTTCTGCTCTTCTCCATTTAAGCACTTTCAGCATTGCACAGCTGTCAGGTAAAAGCATTTCAGCCTGCAGAGCAATGAAAGGAGAAAATCCATTCTGTATAATAAATGACCAACCCTTGCTATGACATTTATTGTGTCTTCACTTATGAGGAGATACTGGATAGTACATGTGTGTCATAACAGAAGGATCATCCATCTTGTATCCTTCTCTATACATAGCTATGAAATATTTAGGTGTGTACTCACATATCTACATTCATGTAAAGAGAGATGAAAAGCTTGACTCACAAGGGATTTCTCAAGTCAACAAATCCATTCCCTACTACATAGCAAGACTGTTCACAGTCCCTAAACCTCATTGAGTGACATTATCCTTTTAATCTTGAAGACCTCCAGTGAAGCTGATCACACAACCTCCCTCTTCAGCTTATTCCATAAAGCTTAGACTGTTCTTATAAATATTCTATTCTTATTTAATACCTTGCTATAGCTTCCCAGTAAACCTCGCACTTCTCAGTAAGTGAAGGCCAAGCAAGAATAATTGTTCCCTGTCCCTTTTGATACATCCCTGGCATATTTAGTCAGTTATCATGTGTCCCTTTAGTCTTTTTTTTCCCCAGATGGTTTCTTGTAGGACTTGTTTTGTAAATACATAATCAGTTTCTGGTTTTCTCTGAAATCCCTAATTTGTCTGTCATTTTGCAAATGTTATATCTAAAACCAAATATAGGACTCGAATGGATGCTTAATAAGCACAAAGTAGAGTAGAGTAATTAACTCACTTGTTTTTAAATTTATTGCTCTTAACAAAGTCTTATACACCACAGAATTTGCTTTCCCTCCACCCTTATTTGATGTGAAAATGTTGTTTGTCTGATTCATAAGGAATTCATTATCCACCACAAATTCCTGTTTTGTTTTGTTTTGTTTTGTTTTATTTTTCAGTTGGGTAGTTTTAAAGGTGTAGTATTTTAAGTGACAGTAAGTTTATGTGGACATTCCCTGGAGTAGGGGAGCTTAGAAAACCATTTGCTGCACCCTAAATTTTACACTATCTTTTTTTTTTATGGATACCATACTAAGTGTATAGGGCAGAAGTGAAATGGTAAATAGTTTTATGGCTTTGTAGTCTGGACGCTGTCAAACAGACCACATTCTTTAGATGCTTTGCATACAGCATCTCATCCCCCATCTCACTGAGCTGAAGTTATTGAAGCTCTGCTGAAAGAAGTGCAAGGGAGAGGGTACTTATGTTGAAATTTAATGGCGAGTTTCATATTATGGTCTACCAGGAAGGAAGATTCAAGAAATTAAACCAGAGAAAGATGGGCACTTAACTGTCCCTGATGTTTGGTCTTCATTTTTCTAAGCCTCAGTGGAAATAACACTACATGCCCAGGCTGCTTCTGCCATGCCTAACTGTAAGCTCAGGCACTCTCTCTTATGCAGCACATGATTCTATGAGATCATTGTCTTTTAGTGGTGTTTTTTCAATGCTGCTGTATTTTAAATAGCCATGGTGTACTATGCTGCTGCTATTACTATTTTCTGATTTTAAAGGAAAAAAACCCTTTAGTTCCTGTCCATTCCTATGGTAAATATCTATATCACAGTATTTGCTGATGCCTTTGTTTTTGTACTATAACCTCTTAGGCTACAAAAATTGATAAATGTGTTCAGCTTCTCCAAGTTCACCTGAATTTCGAAACTGGAATTCTTCTCACATGCAGTGAATTCTCACAACTTACCAAAGATATCATTCGTCTGGTTGGCTTATTCTGAGAAGAATTATGTTATTAGTTATATAAGATTATATGTTAGCATGAGTGTTACCAATAAATGCTAAAAGTCTCCTGGGTTAGTTTTCCAAGAGAGGTCCAAACAAGCCTTTAGGAAGATTTAAGCACCAGTGCTCATTATAATGAATGAGGAGACGGGTGTTGACTTCAGCATTCAGGCCATTACTATTTCCTGATCATGAAGATCATTCAGTACCACCAGCTTAATTTAAACAACAAAAAAATCTCAGGACACATTTTGCCAAAGTGTGAGTACCTTTTCAAACTCTTGAAAGTGGAATTTTGGCTTCTACAAAGAATAGTCTGAAAATATCTTTCACAGTTCTTCCACTGTTGAATATAGACATATTGTTAATTGCACATTACATGCACTCAAAAAGAAGAATGTAAGTAGCTTGTCATATGGATGTCAGCTAGAAGTCTATCACAGAGCCAAGATTTGGACTTAAATACCCTTTAACACAAACTTACTTCCACTTTTCTGACGATTTCTTTTATTAAAATACATATATGTATATAAAACATGTGATTTGTGTTTTGTAGCACTCACAGTGCATTCGTCCATCTAGTAAACAGCAAGAAGAGCCCTAATACCAAAACCCGTGTGCGCTGGTGTTTGCTTATGCTTGAATTTAATTATATCATTCTTTATGTAGCTTAAGATGATCTACAGTCTAGTTCCTAAGGCTTGTTGAAGCTTGCAGCACAGTCTTCAAAGAGAGAAATATCATTAAAAAGGAGATAAGTACAGAAGCCTCTGAAAGTTTTCTCTGAATAGAAAAAAAGTATATTTTCCCAAATGTCATTTCTTGCTGTGAAGATCAACTTTTCTCTGAGCAGCATTTCAAATTCTTTACTAGTTTATTTATAATTGATGTAAAACACTGCCAAGCAATCACGTTTTCAGTGTCTTCTAGGTATCCTCAGGCATGGTTTGCTGTGACCAATAGGCCTTTTTCAGTCCTAAAAAGCCACTTCTTAAAATGGTGAAAGTCAAATTAAAATAATATTGATTTGTTAATTATATAACTTTTTTTTACATAAATGAAAGCTTTCCAAGTTCTTCTCTTCCCAAATTTTCTAGTAAGCTACCATGTTATTTTGGTGATATGATAGCTATATTCAGTGCTGAACATCACTGTTGTCAAATGTACTGATAATTCCTCTGATGTCAGTGACAGAGAGATTGTGTCTTGTCGGTAAGGAAAGCAGATGCCTTGGGCATGTTGAAACTGAGAGATTAGATTCCCCTAGGAGAGCAACTGTGTGAGAACTCTGAGCAGTTACCTCCCAAGTAGGAATTGGTGAACTGATTTATAAAAAATGAGAATAGACGCCTTTGCTTAAAAGTAGAGCCAGGCATGCAGAATAGTTTGTAGAAGTGTGTGTGTGTGTGTGCGCGCACGTGGTTTTTTTATAATTATGTTCATCTGTTTACGTTCTTCTGCTTTCCTCTAGGCAGGTTTAGCATGGACATGTACTAAAAAGAAGAGCTCCTCAGTATGCTGCTTTGGACATGGATGGATTAAAGGTATAGGTGACCTTAAGTTCACTCTTGTGTTTCTGTACCAAGAAATTTGATTAAATATGCAAGCATCCACAGCTGTACTAATCCACCAAGGTTTTGATTATCTTCCAAAATATACTTAATGTTTCAGTAATTGCTTGAAGATGGTGAGTATTGTGGTTCTGATCCATCAAACCTCAGGAGCCTGCATGTAGCTCTTAACTGGCCCTGGGGATGACTCTGGGTCCTCGAGCTGATCAGGTGCTGAGAGGTTTTGCTGGAGCTGCTGCTGGCATGTCCAGCAGCATGAGACTGCAGGGATCATCATTCTGCTTGTGAAGAGAGAATGAGCAACTAGAGGCTGTGTGTCCTCTTCACTTATTGTTTGGTCTAAAACCAGATTAAAGAGAGATTCCACCTCTTTGATCTACCCTGTGGACTTCTGTTTTTCCTACTAGCTCCATTCGTTTCCAGCATTGCGTAGTTCAAAGAGGGGACATTATCCTTAATATTTCTATTGTTCTTTATAAAAGACTATTTTGCAGAGGTCAGTATCCTTTACTCTCCAGCTTATTATTAAGATTCTCCATCCATAAAAATTGCTTTTTTTTTAATTTGTTTGGGGCTTTCTGGTAAATTAAATGAAAGGTTTTTTAAAATTCTATGCCATGGTGATTACTTCAGTACCTTTTTGGGGTGGGGAGGAGGCATTAATTCTATCAATCAGAGTCATCTTAAGTGAGAAACCAGGTTTCTGCCATCTGAGTCAATCCGCTTTAGCTTGTCTGCTTCAGGAATTAGGGCAACTTCTAACTCTTCTCAATCCAGAATCTTATCTGGCAGACAGAAGTATCCCACAACTACACCAACTTTAGCATCTTCCCATAAAGTATTTGGTATTGATGACTTCAAAAGCTATTACAATGAGTTGCAAGGACCACTTGCATGAACCAGGAGAGTTCAATGTCATTAAATTTGATCACAGATCTATTTGAATAGAATTAATTTACTTTAAGATTATTGGTATCTCTTATTTTCATGCTACAGCATGACAAAACGTGAGTCTGCAGTACAATTGATGAAAACACATAGACTCATCTTATTGACTCAATTCCATGACCTTGTAAACAGGAGCGGGCCTTATAGATTGCAACCAAAGGATCTAAGGTAGATGTAATTATTTTAGTAAAAACATTGCTGGCTGGAGGCGGGATATTTCCTGGTTTACGTCAGCTTTTTAAGCATTTTCAGAAAAGTGAGGGTTTTTGTTTGGAGGTAAAATCTGGTATAAGACATGGAAGTACATGCCATATATACTGTGATGTTCCAGACATAGGGAGAATGACAGAAGAATATGGAAGAAATGAGAAAGGAAAGAAATGAAGCTTATGGTGAAGGCAGAGGGTAACCTATATCTACATTATCTCTTGTACATAAGCCATTGGAAGACTATTTAAAGCAAGAGAAAAATGTAAGAAAGAATTAGTTTTCCCAGAAAAAATAATATACTGAGGAGATTGCGTTATGAAGAGTGAAACACTGGCTAGAAATAAACCTGTTGTGATGAATATTAATTTACTGTTATTACTCTAAAATGTTTCCAGTGAATCTTGCTTCTTAGGTTCTGTTTCTCAGACTTTTAAAATGAACATCAGAATAGTTTTCCGTGGCTTGGCATGTTTCTGAATACCCTCATAGTACTCCATCCAAAGAACATCTGTGTATCAGCTGTAAAGCAGGACTGTATGTTCTTGTGAAAAAAATCTGGCTTCAGAGTTGTCCATAAGAAATGACTGAAGTAAACTATGGAAAGCGTCTCTTAGAATTTTTTAGATGAACAAGCATCGTTCAACAATAAAGGGTGGCTTTAGTTTCAGACATGAATAAAAATGATGATGAGTGAATCTCAAACCCCAAGCTTGGAAAACGGAGGAATTAAAAGATTAGTGCTATATGATTCTCTTTTTCCATCCTGGCAAGCCTGGGATGCCTTGTTATTGGGTACAGGCTATGGGATAAAGTGTAGAATGTGCAATAAGGGCTAACAAACATGGAAAATAATTAGAATTATGCCCATATCTGTATCTCATAGAAAGAGAGGGGATTATTTTCTTTATTTTCAAGGGAAACAGGATTTAGTTCTGCATCTAAAAAGGGCAATGTTTTCAAATGTAGCCTGGGAAATTATAGCTGGGAACATACATGCTGACTGGCTCTTATCTCAGGGAGTAGAAACTCAGTTTAGAAAAACTTTAAAAAGTCTAAGCTCTTAATCTTCATGAATCTAGTTTGGTTTCCACAAAATCACTGGAAAAAAAGTCTTCCATTGCTTGTACAGACTTTAGCCTCCTATCTTAACAGCTTAACATCTTCACATTCTTTCCTTTCATTGCTTTACTTTTTTGACAGCAGTTACTTTCCTTATACTTCTTGCATTCTTTTACAACTTAAACAGTGGCTAAGAAGGATATTATGCAGCCAAACAGCTTACCTGAGCAAGAGTATTATGTAGCATGTTTATTCTTTCCTTTAAGTTTTGGAACTATAAAAAATATTTAAAGATTGATATAAAGAATCAAATATAACAATTTGATTCAAGGACCTGGGAGATATAAAAAATTGAACTACTACAACTGGATTCTGAATGTGACTCTTGATATTTCATCATTTCCATTTTTTTTAATCACGGAATCACAGAATGGTTGAGGTTGGAAGGGACCTCTGGAGATCATCTAGTCCAACCCCCCTGCTCAAACAGGGTCACCTAGAGCACACTGCACAGGATTGTGTTCAGGCAGGTTTTGAATACCTTCAGAGAAGGAGACTCCACAACCTCTCTGGGCAACCTGTTTCAGTGCTCTGTCACCCTCACAGTAAAGAAGATTCTCCTCATATTCAGATGGAATGATTCAATTTTTTTTTTTTTAGAATTATTTTAAATCTTAATCAAATAAAGTGAAACAATACTTCTGGATTGTTTTAATTTTAACATCAGAAAGGTGATGATTCTAGGTATAGATTTGCATTCATCACTGTTCGTTTTTGTGAAGGCTGAGGAAATACATCATGATACACTAATTTTTTTCAGGGAAGCTTGTCATTCTCTTCCTAAATTCTCCCTGAAATCCAGATGGATGTGTGACACCTGACAATTAATGTATGATGCAATCACAGGTATAATTTAGGCTCTGGTTCATGACAGGGTATGGCTTACCTTGGGACAGCTGCAGTGGCTTTTATCTCTCTGTAGGACACTCGTGCAAGTTTTGGAGTTTCCCCATGCCAATGCAGATATGGCACAGCTACTGTGTTTGTACTGAGATTACTGGAGAGGTAAGTCTATAGTCAGATTTATGAAGGTGAAACTGGCAGACTACCTGAAGCAAGAACAGAAATATTTGAGACAGGCGTGGAACAAGCAGTTGCAGCAGAAAACACAAGAACTATTTGTCACTCAAGAATCCTAATTTTCCTCATTACTAAGTGTATTCTCTTAAAGAAAGGGGTTTTCTTTTCCTAAAAGAATGATTAAGGGAAGACAGAAAGGGATTTTTGAAGTACGGTGAGTGAAGGAAAATGCAAAGAGGTAAAACCATAAGAAAGTGCTATCTGTACAATGCAGGGACACAATATTTTAAGGACTGGCTTCCACTTACTTCAGCTTTTCAGAAAGATGAGAGCACATATGTTCCTATCCATGAGGCATGTGTTCCACCAAATCCCACAAACCTCCAGAGCTCTGGAGCCTCTCAAACTCTTTCCTCACTGCTAATGCATTTTGTTAAATTTGTTTTGTTAAAACAAAAAATGTTGAGATCTATGTCCTCTAGGTGAGAGTGTTGGGGCAAAATTCTACCTTTTCACAAATAAATCCAAATGAAGGCAAATCCAGCTCCTTGTTTGTGTGTTATCATTTTAAACAATGCGTGATTAATTCTCTTGTTTCTCTTATCTGAGAGAACTAAGATTCTGTAAGCAGAAAAGTAGATGTAAGCACAGAATTAAACCAGTTGTTGGAAAGTCCATATTCAACCAAAAAAACTTTAGGTCAACAGCAAGACAGCTGGGTTGAAAACAAGTACGTGTGCTCACCCAACTTCTGCCTTTGGGGTGGGAGTTCCCCTTGGACTTTGTCTCCCAACAAGTAAGGGAGATGGAAGTAAGGAATCACTGCCAGTTCCATCAGGTTCTCATAGGATTTCTGGTGTGTTTGTACAACAGAGCATTGATGAAGCCAATAATTACTTCCTGATTTTTCATCTTCCTTTCTTTGTACCAAACTCTTATACAGATTTGTAGTACAGCAGTAGGTGCCAGCAGAAGGCTTTCAGAAACAGGGGAGAACACACTACTATGGCCATCTCCTTCACATTTTTTATCTAGGAAATGTCCTTTCCTGGCTGTTTTTCTGTACATTTTTTGCATTTCAGCACCGTGTCTGTAGAGAAAGCCTGCAGTCTTCAGCTTCTTCTTGATATTTGAAATATGTAATAGAATGATGTAAAAATGGATTAACATAATCTGAAAAAAAGTTTTCACAAGACAATTGGCTGAAGTTCTCAAACACTGCATTATGTAAATTTATTTCTAAGATAGAGCAATTTCCATCTGGGCTGCTGCAGGAAATTAACCCCTAAACTAATCATTAAGCCTGTTCTGTGATCAGAGGCCTCAGCTTTCCCTCTGGATCTGCACTAATTCAAACTGGCTGGAGCATAAATCAATTTTCATTAGCCATTTTACTACTGAATTGTCCCAGCCTAACTTGTGACAATCACCATCTTCCAAGTGCAGCTTCAGCTATGCAGAAGAAGGCAAAATGGATTTTGTCATCTTTCCAGAAACTTCAACCTGACTGGCAAAGAGATAGAGGAGATTTGATCGAACCTGCTCTACTAAGCCTTTTCTTTTGCAGTTCAGCTTTTCCCTAATACTTAACCAATCCTTCAAGAACATTTCCTCTCTCTATTGGCCCTTGTAAGCCAGATTCCAGGAACTTTATATGTTAAGAAGTAGAGACTCAATTACTCTTACAGAAGACAGACATGCTCTGCCTCTGTTAGCTGCCTTATGTGGGCATCTAATGGTTAGAGCTAATATCACTGGGAAAATCCCTTAGGAAAACAAAGCAACAGGCCATCTCAGTGAGGAAGTAACTCATCACCTTGGTTGTTATTCACCCATAATTGCCTGACTCCTGAGACAGTCTGACAGCTTGTAATGACCTGTTCCAGGAAGGACATTATTATCTGGCACCATTAATATTAGCCCTGGGTGTGGCAGATGCCAGCTAGAAGGATGCAGATCCAGATAGGTACAGAAGAGCAGGGCGTTACAGAAGAATTCAACTTTTATACTTTGTGAAGTAGAAGAGCAGATTCTCTTGGGAACCCCTTTTAGAGAGCCTTGATCCTTCTTCTTTCTCATACTTTTAAGAAAGGAGAAAAAGCAGAACCTAAAATCAACATGTTAACTAGACATAATGATAGTGAAAATGGTCTGGTCACATTTTTCTCCAAAGCTGCAGCTGAAATATTTGTGTTTCATGAAAATTTTAAAGGATCTGTTTTGTACTGAAGATATGTGCCATTGCTTAGTAATGAATACAATCAATAATGCATGTATTGACACAACATATGAAAGTGAACTTACCTGCGGTTAAATTTGGGATAGATGTTTACAGCTGAAGAGCTATCCTTTCAAATGCTTCCTGAGGTCTTCTTATTAAATCAGGGCATGTGAATTTCTTATTCTGTTTAAGCCTGGGAACACAATGTTTTGTGAATTGTGTTATAGGGTCTTTTTAGTTTTGTTTCTAAATGCAGGTAATCTTATGTGTGGGAGCCTCTTAGCCATATACAGTCTCATGGATTTCACCACTGGCTCAGATACAGCAATAATAAACTTTGCCAAATCACAAAAGGCCTAAGACAGAATAAAGCAGGAGAGTATTGATTTGCCTTAGGCATTTTGTTTAAACTCCTACAGTAGGCAATACTTACAGTATTTGAGGATTCCAAATGTTGTCATTCAAAATATGCAGTACTTTGACTTTATCATAAGAAAGAAAGGATTCTTTTTGTGGGTTCTTGATAGAGAAGAGGGAAGAGGGAGGAGGGAAGAGAGAAGGGAAGGGAAGAGAAGGGAAGGGAAAAGAAGAGAAGGAAAGGGAAAGGAAGAGAAGGGAAAGGAAAGGAAGGGAAAGGAAGAGAAGAGAAAGGAAAGGAAGGGAAAGGAAAGGAAAGGAAGGGAAAGGAAGGCAAGGCAAGGCAAGGGAAAGGAGGAGAAGGCAAGGCAAGGGAAAGGAAGGGGAACTAAGGGGAGAGTGAGAGGAGAGGAGAGAAAAGTAGAGGAGAGGAGAGATCTGTATACTGTCACTTTTTTTAAAATCATCTTTGCAAGGAAATCTTATTATGACCACAATTTCTGATTAATAACTGTTCACTGCTGTCTCATTAGTCACTATTATTTCTCTATTATTTAATATTGAGATCTCCTTTCTTGTCTTTTTTTTTTTTTTTTGGCTTAGCAAAGAAGAACTGGGAGCTTTTCTTTTTTCTTATCATGGAAAACTATAAATCTTTCTCATAAAAAGTGTTTTCATTTGAGGATTGCTTCTATAATCACTGCTTTCAAAAACAACTAATCCATAAAACTTTTTGACAGAATATTTCCTAGAATGCTTCATCTCTTAGTACTGAAAAAAAGCTTTTAAACTTGCTTCCATTTGTTGACTGTATCAGTGTTCCTAAATTAAAATTTAATAATAACTTCAGAATTTTAAGGAGAATACGGAATATTTTCCTTAAAATTCAACATATATTTATGGATATATTCAATTTTTGTTTAAGAAATATTGAAAGGTTATTCTGGATAAAACTAAAATCCCAGATTACTTTTAAGAAAGATGGTGGGAGCATTAAATAATTCCATAATCTTGGTCTTATTGGAATTATTAAACTCCCAGTATTTTAGGCTAAAATCATGCTCATAGGTGTTGGTTTTCTTGCCAAAGTCTACCACTTAATTGTAAAGAGTTACTTTTTACTGTGCTAGATGCACTACTTGTTTTTAAAGGCTAAACCATGGCCTTTGCCTTTTGTTCATTAAAGAAAATATAAGGGTACAGTAGAAATGTACCAGAAACTTATTTTCTTTGGTTCTACATAGAAACTTGCAGTAAATATCATCTTTGCTACATGTGGTAGCTAATGGTACTAAAATAAATCTTAAACTGGGCCAAATTTCACTGGCATGTGGAATCTTGAGCCAAAATTCAAGCATCTACAATGGTCATTTTCAAGACACTACCTTTTTTATAATTGCTGTTGCCTTTTCAGGCAATAACTGCAGACAGTAATTGCTCTTGCCTTTTTTGCTTTTTGTGAAGTAAAGTGCAAATGAAAAAAAAGTCCACAGTGCAAAGATCAGAACAAGGTGGAAGACTTCAGAGAATAGATCTTGAATTCAAATGTGAAGGATCATGACAACATCAAGAGATGCAAAAATGCTATTGAGGAATAGGTTTGCTGAAGCAAATTCCAGTGTCAGTGGTAGGAACTTAAACATTAGAATCCTTTCCCTGTGATAAATATTTTCCTTCCAGGAAAGGCAGGCACCCCATCATTTTACCATTATTGTGTCATGGCCAAAATCTAATATAAAATTTAACAGGCAACTATATTTATATTTTTTAATACAATTGATTGTTTTTCTGGCTGTCCATCAATCAAAAGTACAAATATTTGAGAGCAAATATACCAGTTATAGTACAAGTGGTCCCATTGAAATTGATTCCTATAACAAATTGAGTGGAGTGAAGAAGACTTCATAAGGAAGCTATAGAAGTCTAAAATTCCTAGGACTATTGACAGGAGTAAATATTCTGTTTGGTTGTAAACACAGGATCAAGCTGAAAAATAATGATATTGTTTCCGTATCTCTCAAAATACTTTAAACAAGCCCTTTAACTTCCCCATTGAAATAAAATGTTATAGCCTCAATACTGAGAAGTTTCTTAAAGACATGCCACATTAGACACAGAAAAATAAATTTATTTCTTCTAAGAACATGTACAGGTTTTTCTCTTTAAAAGAAGTGACTTCTTTCTATAAAAAAACTGTTTCAGTTTAGAATCTACTAACGGTTTTGAACCAGACTCCAGGCACTTTAGACTTTGATAGTGCCACAAAGGATTGTCTAATTTAACAAACATGTTAGCCATAATTTACCACTGTTTCTGATAATAAGGTGGAATTCTCTATTTACCCTGAGTCAGGCCTACGTAAGTTAGAAGACATATTGGTAAAAATACCCAGCTGCTGTCTACATTATGGTTTCTTTGTCTTGTGGATCATAGGAACGAGTAGTGACTGCTTTTTGCACGGTGGACTTCTGCATGTGTGGCACCCCCAACAGCACTCTAGCTGCCTCTACCCACATGTTACAAATGGCCTAGAAGTATAGTGAGATCAATGAAGCCAAATCTGCGTTCTCAGGTTATTTCCAGACTACTGGGTAAGCTGTAACAGGAGCTAACCCTATCTTTACCTACTGTTGCAAGTAGGTGGGATAGGGACAGTTATCTATTTAAAGATAACCATGTGTGTATTTGCATGTCATTCTTGCAGGACCATGCAGACACCTCACGCTTGCATGTTTTACCTTCCTCCTGCAAAAGATCAGAAGCACGTATGCAATCAGTGGAATTTAGATGCCAGTGGCTTGTTAGGCCACAGTGGCTCAATCATTTGTGGTCCGTTGCCCCAGGCTATAGACCTGAGAGACATGGATTGCAAGTGGAAATAAAAAGATCACGCTGCAAGACGGTGGCAAGAGAAAGATCGCATCAGAGATTTTCCTGACTCTTGTTTCTATTTTGCCAGATCTGTTCTTATCTGCCATTATTATTTGTCTTACTATGTATTTCTAGAATATTTAAAACTAGAAATAGTAGGCATTTTTCCAGATCTATGAGACAGATGGGAGAGAAAGGGAGAGAGGCAGAGAGAGAAAAAGCCAGCCATAGCAGTTATGAGAAGGATTTCTAGTGAATTATGGATTTAATGTTAACATATAGTGCAGAATAGAAAAGTTTGGAAGCAGCCATTAGGAAGTGTACTGAAATACATGGAAAAAGCAAGTATGTGCAGGAAAAAATAATCTATGGAAATGCTGCTGACACAGGAAAAGGAAAAAGGCAATGGGAATTAAGTGGGGAATTACAATAACAAGATCCTGTAGTAGCTAACTGAGATGACACAGGAATAATAAGTGAGAAGAAGCCAAGACAGAAGCACCACAGTGCCACAGTAGTTTATTAACATATGGGAGAGAATTTGTCTGAGCTATTAAGTTCCAGTTGTAGTAAATTCCAGGGGTAGTGAATCCTCAATTAATTTTTCCATAAAGACTTAGGGGGGCTTCAGGGCTTGTCCAGATCATTAGGATTGCTTTACAGGCACATAACAAAAAGATTATGAAGAAGACAATTTTCCAGGTAATCCAAGACCAATTCAGTGCTAGTTCAGGCAAGAGCTGAATATTAATAGCTCCTAAATACTAAAAGAATTGTTTCTTTTCCTCCTTCCAGCTCAGAAAAAGGTCCAAAATCATAAATGTTTTAAAAACACTTTTTTTTTGATATGACCATAAAAAACCAACATGGTCAACTATGAGCACTTAAACTGCCTGCAGTAATAATGCATGTTCAAATGGGGGCAAAGGGTGCTTTCTCTCTCCATGTACAATTGTGTTTTGCACATGCTAATTGAATGTTTAAGTATCTTGTTATATATGTAATCAGTCATATAAGTAATCACCACTGACTGCTCCTGGCCTGCGTATACAGCTGTTTGTGTGCTACATTAGAAAGTTACAAAATAGTTATAACTTTGGATAGCCTTGGGATGCCTATTGTGCTTCAGCCTAATGGTACAAACACGCAGCTCAGACTTGTAAGAATATTCTGTGTTATTATCTTACGTTATGGTCCAGAGGAAAGACTTCAGAAGAATTTGTCTGAGGTGACCTTTTAAAAAGCAATGACCTTTGTCACTTAAGGAGACTATTCACAATGTTCCAATACTTTCTCTGCTATTTAAAGCAAAAGCATGCCTTTCAGACCTTTCTAGTGTACCCTACTAGTGCTTCAGGCTCAGCAGTTTCAATACTTCTCTTGTCCATGGAAGTTCCCTTTTGAGTTATAAATAGTAGCCATATCATCTTGAGCACTATCTTGATGTCGTTTACATGTTTCATGAGAATATGTATTGTAAATGTATTTTCCCTTCCTCAGTGCTCCCTCATTATTCTCAGACAAGACCTACCAAACTCTGTTGGTATTTTCTAGAGATGAGAATGGATTTGAACATTGGTGCCAGGATAATAAAAGCTCATACCATAACTTTTAACACAAGCAAGCGTATTTCTTTAACTGCAGGAAACCTTCCCAGATGTTAACTCCTCATGGTATTTATGCAAAACTCTGGAGTCTGCAGGGTACAAGGGGTCGACACCTACCTGCTGGGCTGGAACAACTCTGATGTTTAAGACAATCTGTCTCAAGCCCACTCCTTGTTCATTAGACCTCCCTCCCATTTAGAGCAGTAAAACAGAGCAGAAATGCACTTCACTGATATTTTAGCAGAAACTACTCTTAATGAGTGACTTCTCCGCCTGCCTTGAATTTCTGGCATAACGGAGTAAGTGAACATAAGGCTGCCTTTTCTGTCTATCTACAGCAAAGATTAAAGCGGGTTCCACAGAGCTGCTGTTTCCCTCGCTGTTGGTGGACATTAGACACCGGGGTAGGCGGGGGCTCTGACTCTACTTTTTTCTCCATCCCATTGGTGCTCCTAGACAGGTGCTCCTGGATTGCAGGAAGAGGGAATGAGAAAGCAAGGAAAGCTTTTGATTTCCAATGATTATGCACATCAGTACTGTTTGCTCATAGCAAAGTTATAAGTGCAACCTAACTTTGGAAGATCTTCCCATATCTCCGTCAGAATGTGTTAGATTTAAAGCTGGAGAAGAAAAAGTAAGGAATTCAGCAAATGATGAGCAGATGATAAGTTAGAGCTTCCCAAGAAAACACACTTGCAGTTTAGAAACTTTCTCCTGTAAAGTTACAAGCTGATATAAAATGATCAAGTCCTTGTAATTGCAAAATGAAGTATCAAGTCCTAGTTGTAACTAACAATTTACTTTTTGTAACATTATAATTATTTTTAAGTGTCTCTTCAGATCACTGATACTATCAACAAACATTACTTTCGACTATTAAAGGAAAACAAACAAAAATAATGAGAGGAAGGTATATCACTAATCATGGAAGTTGATGGTTGTTTGTCTACCCATATTTACCAAATTCTTGGTAACCAGAATCCCTTTATCTTCTCTCCCATGGCATTATTTCACTGCAAACTCTGAAGCTGGGCAAGGTGCAGTGAACTACTGGAGAAAATTAAATGTTTATCCACAATATTCTTTTTAAGCTTATAGAACACAGGTTAAATTTGTGCATATTAATTTTTGTTCTGAGATTTGAGGTTTGTCTGCAGACTTAGTAAAATGTCCGAATGAGTGGTTGTTATTTTTCTCCTTTCTTGTTGTACAATCAAAATCAAAAACACAGTTCTTTTGAAGTTGAGGCAGGCTATGTTTTCTTATGGTAAAGTGTCTCTTACATGACAAAAACCCAGCAAACTGCATAATGCCTTTGCTACATGTTAATAAATTTGCACTGATTTTGCCATTATTAGAACTATATTCACACAGTTCTAATTGTAGTATACCAAAACAAAATGTAATCTGTCTTTTTCCAGTGTACTTCTTATAGAAAAGGCAATTTTGAACTTCAAACTGTGTTGTATAGCCTAATATAAGCATGTAGAGAATGAATCGATGAAAGCATCTTTTTTATTTTATGGATGAATTTAATCTGCTAATATTTGCTTTTGTGCTCTATGTCAAGTCAAAGAACCATAGTTATCTTTTTCTCGATCGCTGTGAAGCATGCACATTATCACATTAATTTCTAACACAGTCCAATTAAGTTTTTAGGTCCTGTTGTCCTTATTCGTATCCATGGGACTAACCTTTTATGCTTAATCTTGCACACAAAGGTACAGAATCTGTGGAGAAAGCCACGTGAGCTGTGGCTGCTATAGAAAATAGGCAGTGAGTCTGTGTAAGCGTGAATTTCCCAGTCAAGATACTACTCTAAAAACATGCCCCACTTGCAGTTTCCTGGTTCTCCAGATAATAGAGCTAGATGCCTCTCTAGCTTTTAAAGCAGGACACATTTTGGCCTAGGTACCTTGACCAAAATCTCTCAGTAAGAAAGACCAATAGTTTGTGTGAAAAATGGAAAGAAATACTTTTGGCTTGATGTTGGCAAAAATGAGTTCACCTAACTGTATTTACCTGATATTCCCCAACCAAAGAAGATACTGAATTGTCAGCTGCCTTTGCCTTGTTCTAAGGCTTTTAAATAACAGAGGTTTCAAACTCATGGAAACAGTATTAAGAAATACAAATCAAAATCAGGCACTTAAATGTTTATTGTACTCTAAGTTTAATGGGTGGTCCCTTAGCAGAAGATATTTTGGGGGCACATATCAACATATATTGTGTTTGCCTGTCTTTGTTTATATATATGCTTTCACATGTAAACGTACACACATACATCTGTAGTAATCAGCGAGCTGACCCACAAGCCACTATAAATAATAGCAGGGCTTTGTTAGGCATAGACTACTGCAACTTTTACAGTTCCATTTTGACCACACAGTTGAAGAATACAGAGAGACTCCAAATGATATTGAGAAATGTTATTTATTATAACCGCAAGACAAGTTTATATATGACATTACAATGCACTGTGGGTTGTTAATAGTTGGTGGGCATTTTCAAGAAAAAAAGGATTAACGAACAGCAAATACTGAATAAATGGAGCTGTACTTAGATTCTAAATCTCAGTTTACACTTAGGATATACTGTAATAGTCTAAACTTGTCATGCAGCCATAAAAGTGCTAAAAGCTTTCGAAAATAAACATATCCAGATGACAGAAGCCACTTTATCCCAAGGATAATGGATCTTTGTATTAAATACAGTAACATATCTATAATAAAACATATGGAATACGATATTTCCAGAACCATTTACGGCACACTGTGTAAGGGTGTGTGAGGAAGCTATAAATACCTCAGTCTTGATAGATGAACTTTTACAGAATCAGGGCCTCAGTTATTGCTTTTGCTGTATGCCTGTTTTGTAAGTGTAAACACCCAGGGGATGGAGGATATTCACATCTGAACTAATTGTAAGCTTGCCAAAAAAATGTTCTTTGGGAATTCAGTTTTAATTGCTTTTTTGAACTCTTGTCTAAGGAGTTGTTCTCACCTTGTTCCTTGTGTATTGTTGCCATTTACTATTAATGGGAGTCCTGTACCTAGAGTGAAGAGAGTCTATCTGTTTGGATCCATTTAGGTAATTTCTGCTTTTGCTGGAAGCACCATTTTTTTAATACAGATTCTGAGGTCATTTCTGGGTAACTCCTCACTCCTTGCCCAAGCAAAGTCTTGCTCAGAATGCTCTGGTGATTTTAATTGTTCACTCTTCATGTTGCTATGACTATGTCATCTTTATATTTAAACTGCTGTATTTCTGTGGAAAGTGGGTATGCAAAAATAGCACTCAGCTCTGCTCCCTCTAGGTATTTGGAGCTGCTGACCAACATGAGGTATTTTTAGTTTTACTTCTTTTAGCCCTGCAGAATCAACACAGGTAAGACTGTGGTCTGAGAAAATGTATTTATTCCATAGATCCACTAAAACATTTCAAATATTTTTAACTAAAGGCATTTCCATCACAAATAATAACAAAGAAAGTCCTCTTTAATCAAGAATGGAATAGGGAGCTACTCTGAACTATTGTGTATTAATATACTGTACCAGTGCAAAAATTGGTTTTGGCATCCCTTCACTCCCTGCTGTGTGATTACGTATGTCTTGATCAGATTAATTTTTTATTGCAAAAATTCTCCTGTTCCCAAATTCTTTGGAGGTTAGATCCTTGCTACTGCTGTCTGCAAATCAAAGGGCTCAAAAAAAAGATTCTTCTGAATCCACCAGTTAAGCCTGTCTGATTTACAGAGGGGAGCCTTTGTCAGTCTTTGGGGCACTCTCTATTTGGAATGTCTTCTTTGAGCATCTGGTCATTCTCCATTTGGGATATCTCTTTTGTAGTAAAAGCTGTACTTTAGGATCCTAGGCTATGTCATCCATTAAGGTAAATTGAGAACACTGTCTTGACTTTGCTGAATAAATATATGACCCAGAGACACTACACTTTTCTACAATTGTCAGCATGTTATGCACTCAAATAATATATTAAATAATATCTGGATGTCACTGGAGAGTAGAAACCTGTTAAGTGAAAAAAGTTGCAATGATCTGACTTGCTCAAATTCAAAGGAAACTTTAGAAGTATCTGATTTTTAAAGCTAAGCTTTCAGGTGCAGAACCCACATTTCTTCAGATTGTCCTAATTCTCACTGACCTTGGCAATACTACAGGGGATATATTTTCCTGTGGATGAGCTATTTTTGAATAAGCACTCTAGTGCATTGAGCACATGATTTTTAATAACAGACTTACTGCTATACCTGCCATTTCTCTTTTTGCAAACTAGTCTTTAAAAATAGTTATAGTGGAAAATAATATACATAAGAGTTAGGACACTCTTTTTTCTGTCATTGCTTTGTGAGTAAACAAAGTACATTTCAATTTTTCTTAATCTGCTGTAGCTCTCTGATGTCTTAGGTTATGGAGCCTGCAGCAATGCCCAGGCATCAAATACAGTGGAGGACCATGAGCAAGCTTGATTAGCAATTTCCTGTACATGTAAGCGAGATTCCCTTTGCTCTCTGATCATTATGAAAAAGACAGTTGTTCCTGAAAAGAAAGAAAAAATATCTCCCTCCCCATAGACCTTGATGAGGTTCTTTTTTCTCTCTACTGTTGTGGGTGGATGATTCATAGAACTAGCTCTCAAAGCATATGCTGAGAACCGTGCTGAACTGGAATTCTTAAAAGTGCTAGTATGTTTCTAGGCAAGTGCAGGATCTGTGCCAAGAAAATCCACTGCAAAGGCAGTGATTAGAAATATATTTAGAGATTGGAAGGAATTTTTAATGAATAACTTAGCACTTCAGTCAGACACTATATAGGATCCTCTCTGGAAATTATTACTATTCAATAACACTGACTACCCTGAGTTTAAAAGAGGAAGTGCACACAAAATCATATGCCTGGCATCTTCTTACACCCTAATATTACTGAAAATAACTGAAGTTTTGGCAATCATGGCTGATGATACAGTAGAGTGGAAAAAATGATATACAGTATGAGAAAGAAAGAACCAGAGGAGCTAGAAGAAATAGAATCAAGCTTTGAGGAAAGTTAAAGAGTGCAAAAAATGTGAGAGAGATAAATTTAGAAACCTGACAGGCCATCAGCACAACAGTATGGAAAGGAAGAGTGAAAAATGACACCTGAAAGATCTGGCCACAACAGCCATAATAAAATGCACAAATGGGCATTCTTCCCATACAGTCTTTTTCCTTCCGACACTCTAGCTCTGTATGTCAAGGCCATGTAGTTATGGTAGTTTAAAAAAACAAAGAAAGCCTAGTTAAACTAAAGCCTGCTCAAGTATATGAAATATCTCCCTCAAATGGAGAATTGAAGTGTGTAGCAATTTCATCTGAGTGAGTGAGAGTCAAAAGGGAAAAAAAGAAATGAGAAGGAAATGAAGCTAAGTAATTGGAGGAAAAAGAGATGTCATGAATTGGAAATGAGTTTTGCTTTGAGGTGCTGACTCAGATGCATAGCTTTCCATAAAAGCTACAGTAAGAATAAAAATAGAGCAGAATTTTAGTTATGAATAATAATAAAAAAGACTTTTATTTGCTTCATGTGCTTCGGAAATACCCAACTCTGCTTATGAATAGGAAAATAGAAAATCTGTGCTATCCTTCTTTCATATTTTGAGCTTTAGTCTCAAACCTAAAACCTGCATATAGAAAAGGAAATACAAAATATCAAGCTTGCTTTATTTCCTTCTTTATTTATAATAATTCAGATGGATGGCAAAAGATATACAATCTAAACAGAAAAGGGGACATCAGCTATGATCCTCTTTATACAGATGATCGAATGGATGAGTATCAGACCCTTTCTCAGGCTTCATTTAACAAATTTGTCAAAATAGAGGAGTGCACATCATTGCTAAAGGAAATAGTCAAACACATTTTAAAGGTAAGGAGTTGGGCATTGGTACTTGCTACCTTTTGCCATTGTCTTCAGAATGTCAGGATTTCTTGTACTGCTTTTACAGTCAGGAATATGTTTTTGGTATTTTTTTTTTCCCCTGTTTCCAGTTTCTAACTCTTCTCTTCTGAGAGATAACTATTTTTTTTCCATTGTCTGATATTTTCTCTCCAGCCCTTTCTATATTACTTTTCAAACTTCTTTCTAGTATCTTTCATCCACCAAACATCTTATTCTATCTCTTTGCCACTTCTACCATCCTAATCACTGGTCCTGTTGCACAAAGGATGCTGAGACAGATTCACATGCACATTTATTTTAGATGTATTGCCAAGGCTCAGAGCTGATGGCATACAAGACTGTAACAGTAAAAGTCATAAAGGAGAGAGAGAGAGAGAAAGAGGAGGGAGAGAGTTGGAGGGAAGGAGAAGGGGAGAGAGAAAGGGTGAGAAAGGGAGTGAGAGGAAAAAAAAGAGAAAAGAAAGAAAAGAGAAAAGAAAAACTGGTCATGGGATCCTCATGCAGAGCAGAAATGTTAATGGCTAAGGCATCGGGGGACCTAAGGCACTGTACAGCAGTCCTTTGTCATTCTTCCCAAAATATTCCATATCAGGGAATTTTGCCTTCCTCATAACTCCTCAGTCAAAGAGTTGGTTGTGCCAGAAGACATACTTATGTGTCCTGTGGTTCCCAGGAGGTTGACTGACTGGAGGCTGACTTCAGGAGGTTGCAAGGCTCTATAGAAGTCATCTGTTGAAGACCAGTAGGCAAAGCAGAATGTCTTCCAGGTATTGTTGACTTTGCTCACTTTCTGATGTTTTCAAGATGGATGTTTCTAAGGAGCCTTTTCCATGAACTCCCGCAGCATACTTTTTTTGTCACAGAGCTTACTGCCTGAGTTCCAGTGGTTCAACACAACTCCATTGTGCTAGGTGCACAATGAATTGTGTAGGAACATTAGTCAATATGCCAAAAAGCGCAGGCATCGGGAGTTTACTTTAAGCTGTATTCCTCAAACACTACTTCAGACCTTCTCCACAGATGGTTTTGGAATAATCTCTTCCTTTGAAGTGGAATCAGTGTTGGATGTAGACATGAGAACTCTCTCTTTCTGGCATTTCTCTAAAATATCATGTGAAGACACACACAGACAAACCCAATTGGAGCACTAACTGTTTACAGAGAGGAACATTTTGGTGCTCTCAAACTCTGTGGTGCTAGTTGTCTCATTGCTTGTTCTCCTTTTCTTTTCAGTATGTATGTTTCATAATAGATATCCAGTAGAGCTGGGTGTCATACTGTCAACAAATCATTCACACCCAGGAGAAACAGCTCAGAGATAAACCTACAAAATTGTTTTTGTCCCAAACAAGAGTGATAGATGATTCTGAAATGTGAAGACAGCTCATAAACATTTGCCATAAAATCCAGTTAGTCAAAGTTGCTTTTCCCCACAACTAAAGTGCTGGGACACTGCAAAATTGCAGTTCTAATTTTGGCTGTCTCAGAGCAGGGATTTGAATTAATGTATCCTACCCAGAAGAACACCTGAAAAAGCAGGCCACATAGTCATTTTTATGCTTTCCTCTTGCCTGATGAATATTTTAAAAGTCTGTGAAAAATATCACAGGTCCAACAGAAAAGAGTGAGGAAGATCTACCTCTACGAAAATACCATTATATCAGAGTACTGCTTTGGTAACCTCTATGTGCTGTAAATGATCAGATCCCTACACCAAGAATTTTGCATACTGACCCAGTGCATTTCATACGTTACATAACTTCTCTGGGCCCTGGGTTATTAGATAAAAGAGGTAAAATCAGGATACTTTTTGCTGATCTAAAATATGGCTTCTCTGTCTTTATTTCAAGTATGCCAAAATAAAATCTGCTGTTTCACATTGAACAGAATATTTTCCACGAACCTCAAATGACTGGGTTTTCTTTTCAACAAAAAGGAGAAAGAACTATATCTGCCAGAAAGAAAAAAAATGACCCAAAATGAAATATTTATATTTCAATCCAGCCTTCAGGTAGGAGGATGCATCTCTTGAATGGCTGTAATATGTAGGTCTGATTTGAAGAGCTGCTGAATATCTCCTGTCTAATTGACTTTAACTCAGGTGCACCAGTAAAGGCTGAGATACTCTGCAGCGCTGAGAATCACCTCTGGAACATTAAAAAGGTAGAGGCGCAAATGTCAGCAGGTTTAAGTAAACAAAGAGAGAGCCATGCTAATTTACAGTACAAAGAGCTCAGTATAGTGTTTGTTGCCAGGCTCAGGAAGGTGTTGCAAGGTTTTGTTACCTCTTACTTTCATTTTCTACAGTAAGGGAACAAGGCTAATAATATCCCAGTCACCCTGTGACTGGTATTCATACACTAACAATTAAAAAAAGCAAATGTTCTGTGACTTTCGTGGTTCTAAAGTAATTACTCAATACTAATAACCCCAAACGTACCTGAGAAAGGTGCCTTTACAGAAAAATGTATCATAACTATCACAGAGGAAATCAAATTTTAAAACCAATATATCTGTAGGATAAGTTCTGCCCTCAGATATACCTAATTCAAAATTTGGACCTGCTGCTCTGAATCTATGCTTGTACAGAAACAGAAATAAATGACTGAGTGTGTCAGTGCAGCTTATTGCCAATTTGTATGTCTGAGTAGAGGGAGAAAAATATCTACCCAACATAATCTACTGGACCTCCTAAAATCACAACAGTGGATATAAATGGCACTGAAGAATATGACACAAATTAGCAGTGAAATGTGGAGAAATTCTTGTAACTAGAAAATTAATAATAGTGACACAGGAAGTCTTGCAAGAGGATAGAGGAGCAGGCATAAGTTCAGGAAAGGATTTTACAGCTCTTGCTGTGACAAGTGTGCATGTGCCTTTTCTGCAGGCACATATACTTCAGTGTTAGGAGACATATCCAGCTCTGTGTAACACTTAGATCACCCATTACATACAGAGGAAGAGTTACCTGCATACATTTTAATTCAAAGAAGGAAGTGAAGGGTACTGAGGATGTTAGTTAGGATCTAATCCTGAAATCACTAATCTACCTGTTTATCTAATAGAGAGTTGCTCATCTGTGGAGGGCATTGGGAAGTGCATGTGCTACTGAAAAAGATGTTGAGATTCAGGAACACAAGAGAATTGATGTTAATGGAGATGACAGCTTGAGTGTCTGGCTGCTGCATAACAGCAGAGTACAACTGCTTAAATGTCCTGGGTTAAAGCCTTGTCTTATAAACTGTGTTGGACAAATATGAGACAGACTCTGCATGAGATGTGATGTTAGCATCTCCAGAAAAAAATGTCTGAATAATTGAATCTAAAAGATCAGAAGAGAGCTACTTTAAAGCATTCATGACTTTGTGGATGACTTTGAAATGCAATCTGTTAGGACACAAAGTTGCATAAATACTTCTAATCAAATAGAGTCTGTATAT
Source organism: Dromaius novaehollandiae (assembly GCF_036370855.1). NCBI lineage: Eukaryota > Metazoa > Chordata > Aves > Casuariiformes > Dromaiidae > Dromaius > Dromaius novaehollandiae. Next base: position 66,129,780 of record NC_088100.1, read on the forward strand.
CTCTTCCTTGATTTTTCTTAATTAACAAAGGAAAATTGAATGAAGATTTTAATAAACCCCAGACTCTCTCAGCTCTTTCCTTTACCCTAAAGAGACAATCAAGGGTAGATGGAGAAAGTCAAGACCCTTCAGTTCCATTGCCTTCCCAGCATTAGTTTGCTGACAGTATCTTATTTAAATTCAACGTGTTTGACTATGGATATTTTTCTAGTGTCCTGCTTCTACTCTTCCTATTGTGATTTTTACTTTTTTTCTTCCTTTTACCTTTTTATGTACACAGATGCTTATACAGAATCCTGGAGACAAAAGCTATTTTTGCAGTTTGCCAAAGATACTGGTTAAGTCTGTTGAAGAAATTTCTCTCTAGCAGCCTGGCACCAGGCATGACCATTCCCCAGGCTCACTTTGCAACAGTTAAGAAAACACAGCCTGAATTCTGACATCATTATCAAAAGACTTTCTTTCACAGGGGAAGGGGGTGACACTGGGAGACTATGACTTAATATGGCCCCCTGTATTTGCTGCTCCCTTAGGAAGAAAATATTCAGTTCTTGTCAGATCTCCCTAGAAGTGCTCATTGCCAGGCAAAGTTAATGGTGAAAATATAGTTATTCTAGCAAAATAAAAGGTGATCTTGTTGATTACAAAGCAGGAAACTTTGTTTAAAAAAAGAAAGCTAAATATAAAGAATAAAATTTTGATTAATGTTTCCACTGGGGACATTCTTTAGCTCCTATAGGGTCAATTCCCCATCTTTCTCAATTAGCCTTAGAGTTATTGAAGAGTTAGATCTATTTCTTCACCTAAATTAATTTTTCCTTTCTAGTTCTTATCCCTTAGCTTATTTGAGGATTAATTACACTATTGTCCACACATATACAATTGAAGCATCATTTGAACTTTCTAAAGCTACATTTGTCTTTATTAAAGCTGAAAAATGTTGGGGCATCTCTTTCTTCTGGACTGAGATGGAATATTAGAATATCCTCTGCTCTCCCTTATGTTTCTCATCAGACCTCCTATCTCCTCTCTCTCTGTATCTCTTTCTTTCTTGACCTTTTTTTCTTTTTTCTTTTTTTTTTTTTTTTTGTCATAATAGGAATCTCATTTTAGGATTTAGACCAAGTGTGGCTGTGATAATCCATCCTTTCTCCACTCACTTTGAGCAGCTAGATTACTAATTTCAAATTCTTTCTTCGTGTCTGCTTTTTTCCAAAAAAGGGAATGAAAGAATGAAGGAAATCTCTGGAATTTATATTTCTGTTACTGTTCTTGATTACCGCACTTTTTCTAGTTTCAGATTTTCTTACAATTACCATTGTCTCAAGACTCTAGAAAAGTGTATCAATCCTTTAATATTTAGGAGCATTCATTATACCGACATCTTTACTTGACCTCTTAATTCTGGATTTCCATATACCTGTCAAGGCTAACCTGTCCCGATCCAATATCGGGAGGGTTTTGTTACGATCCCAAGGACGAGATTAAGATGATAAAACTGGTCAAATATCGTACAGCCTTAAGGTGAAGGAGAGAGGAAAAAAGAGTAAGGGGAAAAGATAGAGAAAGTCGGGAAAGGAGAGAAGAAGCTAGCTACCACCACTCCAAGGCCGATGATGTTCTGCTGACTCCATTCAAATTACAGCTCAAGCTGGGTGCCTCCGATGAGGGACCCCAAACAAAGAAATCCCTGGGCAATTATAGTTTTTTCAAATTAAGTTTCCCACCCCTCACGTGGTAGTTCAGACCAATAGTAATATTTAGGTCTGGGGTCTCCTGCTCCTTATTGGGTCTCATCACTGTCCCTAGGTAGGCCGTTTACTGTTGCCGTTTCTGCTGACAGGTGTGTCTCCATTCTTGGGTCCAGCCACTAGCTCTCAAGGTCCTGACAAAGAAGGTGATAACTCCAGCAATTAGCACTGTTTCAGCAGTGCACAGGAATGCAAATTGCTGGCAACTCCCTTATCATTCCTGCCTGCACCAGCTCGGGGGCCCTTTCTCACTGTACTAGCGAGTGCAGCCTAAGGCTTCAGCAAATTTAGCCACTCATGCTAAGCAAGTTTTATAAAAGTTGTGCTAAGCAGCAATAATTTACAGTCCAGGTCCCAAAGTCTCTGCCCGATCGTGCCCTGGTTCGGCGCAGGCTTGGTGTGTTCTGGGTGGTTGCAGGGAGACCATTTTGGGGGTTGCAGAAGCTTAGTCCTGTTTCTGCCGGGGACAGATGGCTTGTTCGGGGTTATGGTTTGCTTGCACCTTATGTACCGAGAAATGTTTTAAAAAGTTCACTCATCTGTCTGCTACATAACCTTAAACTATGGAATTTGGAAATGCCTTTCAGAAATTTGACATGAC